>NC_090309.1:54811102-55111102 GCF_039906515.1 Pseudorca crassidens
AGAAACATGTGTAAGGCTCATAGTTCAGAGGCACAGGCTCACAGAAAGACTGAGATCTAATCATATGACTACAGAATGCTTCCCCTCCCCCAGCACCTTAGCACCATGTTACTAAAGGCCTTTTATTGCAGTTCCTGTTACCCAACACATCATGTCTGACTATCAAAAAAAAAAAAAATTACAAGGCACACTAAAAGGCAAAAAACAGTTTGAAGAGACAGGGCAAGCAGCAGAACCAGACTGAGACATGGCAGAGATGTTAGAATAACCAGACCAGGAATTTAAAACAACTATGATTGATATGCTATGGGCTCTAATCAATAAAGTAGACAGCATGTAAGAACAGATGGGCAAGCAGAGAGATGGAAATTCTAAGAAAGACTCAAAAGGAAATGCTGGAACTCAGAAACACTGCAACAGAAACGAAGAAGGTCACTGACGGGCCCATTAGTAGAATGGACATAACTGAGAAAAGAATCTCTGAGCCTGAGGATATGTCAATAGAAACTTCCAAAACAGAAAAGCAAGGGAAACATACTGAAAAAAAAAAAAAAGGAACAGAATATCTAATAAATGTGGAATGATTACAAAAGATGTAACATATGTGTATGGGAATACTAGAAGAAGAAAAAAGGGAGAAATGAACAAAAGAGATATTTGAAGCAAAAATGACTGAGAGTGTCCTCAAATTAAAGTCAGACACCGAACCGCAGACCCAGTGAGCTCAGAGAACACCAAGCAGGATAAATGACAAAAATCAAAACCAATAACAAACTACACCTAGGCATATCATACACAAGCTGCATAAAATCAAAGGTAAAGAAAAATAATCCTGAAAGAAACCAGAAGGAAACAACACCTCACCTACAGAGAAGGAAAGACAAGAATTACATCTGACTTCTTCTCAGAAACCACATAAGCAAGAAGAGAGTAGAGTGAAATGTTTAAAGTACTGAGAGGGGAAAAAAAATGCAGAATTCTGTAGCCTGTGAAATTATCCTTCAAAAGTGAAGGAGAGGGCTTCCCTGGTGGCACAGTGGTTGGGAGTCCGCCTGCTGATGCAGGGGACACAGGTTCGTGCCCCGGTCCGGGAAGATCCCACATGCCGCGGAGCAGCTGGGCCCGTGAGCCATGGCCGCTGAGCCTGCGCGTCTGGAGCCTGTGCTCCGTGGCAGGAGAGGCCACAGCAGTGAGAGGCCCGTGTACCGTACAAAAAAAAAAAAAAAAAAAAAAAAGTGAAGGAGAAATAAAGACTTTCTCAGACAAATAAAAACTGAGGGAATTTGTTGCCAATAGACCTGCCTTGCAGGAGATGTTAAAAGAAGTTCTTCAGGCAGAAGGGGAGAGGCAGCATGTGGAAAGGAGGGCCTCTGGAGTGTGGAGTTCCCGAGTTTGGAGGCTATTAGCAAAAGACGGTGGATCGCTTGGCAAACAGTGAAGCAAATACTAGACATAAAAATATAGTAGAAAACTGTTTTGGAGCAGCTGGCCAACCCTTAACTATACCTGGACGGGTTCTTATTGGAGAAGGAGTATTGACTAAGTTGTGCAGAAAAAAGCCTAAAGCAAGGCAGTTTTTCTTATTTAATGATATTCTTGTGTATGGCAATATTACCATCCAGAAGAAAAAATATAACAAATAACGTATTATTCCCCTGGAAAATGTCACAACTGATTCTCTCACAGATGAGGGAGACTTGAGGAATGGATGGCTGATCAAGACACCAACTAAATCATCTGCAGCTTATTCTGCCACTGCCACTGAGAAATCAGAATGGACGAATCACATAGATAAATGTGATACTGATCTGCTCTCCAAAAGTGGGAAGACACCCAGTATGAACGTGCTGCCGTCTGGGTTCCTGACTCTGAGGCAACTGTATGTATGCATTGTCAGACAGCAAGATTCACACCTGTTAATCGTCGTCACCACTGCCGCAAATGTAGTTTTGTTGTCTGTGGGCCCTGCTCTGAAAAGAGACTTCTTCCCAGCCAGTCCTCTAAGCCTGTGAGGATTTGTGACTTCTACTATGACCTGCTTTCTACTGGGGACAAGGCCAGGTGCCAGCCTACTAGATCGGACTCTTATAGTCAGTCACTGAAGTCTCCTTTAAATGATGTATCTGATGATGATGACGACGATGATAGCAGTGACTAAGGGAATATTTTGAAATATTTAATCGGATGTGACTATCTGAGAAATCAGCTCTGGGGGGAATGTAAAATCCTGAGCTTTCTGTCAGTTTTGCTCTAGCAATGAATTTGCCTGAGAAACTTTTAACCTGTGTGCCTCAATATATTCTATAGAAAGGAGGTCCTGTTACCATCCCCCAACCCCAACTGCTGCTGCCACTCTCTCCTCACCTCCCCCAGCTCCCTATACTTCTACAGGGACAGACTATTGCGAATATATCAGAAAAGTTTTTGGTTTCTTATTCTTGTTTTAATTCTACACTATTTTCTTGAATGGTTGGGGAAAGATGTTTATTTAACATATCATGTACTCTACTGTTGTTTATTATATGTTCTGTAATATGGAAAAACTAAAAGCAAAGAATGATGGAAAAGGAGTATGATGTGGTTAGCTAATAATGTTATTAGCTTTTTTCTAACCATCTTATCTAAAGGTTAAGACACCAGTAACAGAAATACATGCTTTGGAAATACTTTGTTTGGCTTTTTCACACACCAGGTGGTGCCTTATCATAATACCACTGTTGCATGGAATAAGCCCCTACCTTCTCACTTTTCAGTTTGTTTTAAAAATACACTGGTGCAGGGCTTCCCTGGTGGCGCAGTGGTTGAGAGTCCGTCTGCCGATGCAGGGGACACGGGTTCATGCCCCGGTCCGGGAGGATCCCACATGCCGCGGAGCGGCTGCGCCCGTGAGCCATGGCCGCTGAGCCTGCGCGTCCGGAGCCTGTGCTCCGCAACGGGAGAGGCCACAGCAGTGAGAGGCCCGCGTGCCGCAAAAAAAAAAAAAACAAAAAAAAATACACTGGTGCTCTTTGAGGTGTAAAATGAATGTTATAAATGGGTGTAATTAGAAAGTACTTCTCATCTGACAGCTACAAATAACTAAATTTAGAGGTTCTTTATTCCATATGAATAAATAGTTTCCATAAAATAGTTGTGATTACTGTATATTTTTACTTTTTGTAGGTACCACATTATAATTGTCATTCTGAGGAATCTGGTTTGAAATTTATCAAATACAAATTGTCACTGCATTATTTCTACTTTTAGTGAGACATATTTTTAGGTGTAAATCATTGTTTTAACATTGTTTAACATTGTTTCTAGAATGAAAAATCTTATACAACTTCTTGAAATTAACCAATCTCTTTAAAAAAATCTCATGCTAGAGCACAGATCTACTCAGGTTGAAGATCTGGAAGAAATAATGTATGAGGATGGTTGGGAGAGACCAGTTAAGTTTGACTAGACTTCATATTTGTGGAAGTATTTTCTATTTCAGTGTGAAACTATCTTGAATTTACAAATATAGTATTATATTTTATAAAGTTTTGTAAAGTCCCGAACAATATTTCTAGTTTTGTAAAACAACTGTATGTTTAATCTGTTTCTGAAATCATTTTGCAATCTATGGAAACAGAGTAGCAATTGATCTTTCTAAATTGTGAACTTTATTGAGTCAGTCTAGATTGCTTTTAAGAAGAGGTAGTTTTTCAGTCTTTGCTTTTGAAGCAGCCATTAGGTTGAAAGTATATTTATCATATAACACTTGATGCATTCTGCACTACTCTCTCCATTTGCACGCTGCAAATAACTGTAGTCTTTCAAATATGAAAAATCAGTCTGAAGTTTGTTTTAAATTCTAAATTCTTTTGTTTTAAAATCTTTAAATCTGGATATATTGCAAATGTCATGAGAGGTTTGATTTAGTAACTTGTGATGGAGGATTCTTTGGTTTGGCTAAGGTACTAACTTTACTTTTAAATTGTGAAAGCACCTGAGATATATAGATCTCCCTGTAGGAAATGTGAAAGAAAGGCACAACAGGTTTTTTTGTTTGTTTTAATATCATATGGACTTCTGTTTCTAAGCAATATTTACATATAATCAATAAACATATCCAAAAAGGACCATGAAATCTGAGACGTGCTAATGGAGACTTGCTGGTACATAGGAACCTAGCAAATTCAGGAACCAAGGGGAAATGTTCTGAGAAAACATTTATGTTGTCAACCTCTATTGACTCTGTTTTTACAATAAAAAATATTTTATAACTTAAAAATAAAAAAAGTTCTTCAGAAAGAAGGAAAATGATATCAGTCAAAAACTCAGATCTACATAAAGAAAGGAAGAGCATCAGAGAAGGAATAAGTGATGCTAAAATAAAAACTTTTAGTTTTTAAATTCTTACTTGATCTAACAGATAACAACTTTTCAAAATAATAATAGCAACAATGTTTTCAATTATTATGCTTATATATATGTATAGAAAATATATGCTTATGTATAAGTGAAATGGATGACTACAACAATACAAGGAGTGGGACAGAGGAACTAGGAGTATTTTGTTATTATAAGGTACTTGCACTACCCATGAAGTATTAGAGTGTTGTTTGAAAGTGGACTTGGATTAGTTGTAAATGTATATTGCAAACTCTAGGGCAACCACTAAAATAAGAAAAAAGGAGGAGGAGGAGGAGGAGGAGGAGGTGAGGAGGGGGACGAGGGGGAGGAGAACGAGGGGGAGAGGAAGGGGGGAGAAGGAGAAGAACTGATATGCTAAGAAAAAAGAGAAAATGGAATCATATAAAATGTTCAATTAAAACCACAAAAGGTGGAAAGAATGTGGAAGACAAAAATAGGAACAGAGAACAAGGGCATCAAATGGAAAACAATAGCAAAAAAGGTACTCATTAATCCAACTATGCTGATAATCAATTTAAATGTCAATGGTCTAAATACACCAATAAGAAGACAGGGATTGTTAGAATGGATCACAAAACAAGACCCAGTACATATCATCTACAAGAAATACACTTTAAATATAAGACACATATAGATTAAAATTAAAGTTATGGAGAAAGATATACCATGTTAACACTAATCAAAAGAAAGCAGGAGTAGCTATATTAATTTCTGACAGGGCACACTTCAGAGCAAGGAAAGTTATCAGAGACATCAAAGGGCACAATGATAAAGGGGTCAATTCTCCAAGAAGACATTAAAATCCTTAATGTGTATGCACCTAACAACAGAGCACCAAAATATGTAAGGCAAAAACAGCGAACTGCAAGGAGAAACAGATGAACCAACTATTACGGCTGAAGACTTTAACACCCCTCTATCAGAAACAGACAGATACAGAAGGCAGAAAATCAGTAAGGACATATTTGAAGTCAACAGCCACATTAATCAACTGGATATTTATTGACTGTCTCATCCAACAACAGCAGAACACACATTCTTCTCAAGCTCACATGGAACATTTACCAAGACAGAGCACAATCTGAGCCATAAAACACATCTTAACAATTTTAAAATAATAGAAATCATATAATGTCTGTTCTCAGACCACAGTGGAATTAAATCAGAAATCAGTAACAGAAACATATTTGGAAAAATCCCCAAATACTTGGAAATTAAATAACATACTGCTAAGTAACACATGGGTCAACGAAGAAATCTCATGAGAAATTTTAAAATATCTTGAATTGATTGAAAATGAAAATACAACTTTTCATAATTAGTAGGATGCAGCAAAACCATCCTTGAAAGATACAATCTGCCAAAACTCACACATGTAATACAGTGTAAAAGATCTATATCTATTAAAGAAATAAAATCAGTAATTAATAGCCTTCCAAGACAGACAGTACCAGGCTCGGATAGGTTCACTAGTGAATTCCAGGACCACACACTTAAGGAAGAAATTATACCAATCCTCTACAATATCTTCTAGAAGATGGAAGCAAAGGAAACATTTCCTAACTCCTTTTATGAGACCAGCATTACCCTAACACCAAAACCAACAAAGCCATTACAAGAAAAGACAACTGCAGACCAATATCTCTCACAAATATAGATGTAGAAGTCCTCAACAAAATACTACCAAGTTGAATCTAACAATGTATAAAAAGAAATATATATCATGACAAAGTATGACTTATCTCAGGTATGCAAGGCTGGTTCAATATTTGAAAATCAGTTAATGTAATCCATCACATCAACAGGCTACAGAAGAAAAATCACAAAGCCTGTCAATCAATGAAAAAGAAAAAAAGCATTTGACAAAATCCAACACCCATTCATAATAAAATCTCTCAGCAATGAAGAAATAGAGGGGAACTGCCTTAACTTGATAAAGAACATCTACAAAACCCTACAACTAACAACACGCTTAATGGTAAGAAACCAGAAGCTTTCTAGTTCCAAGAACAAGGCAAGGATGTCCCTTCTCACCACTCTTTTTCAATATTGCATTGGAAGTACTAGCTAATGCAATAAGACAAGAAAAGGAGGTAAAAGGTATAGTGCTTAGAAAGGAAGAAATAAAACTGTCTTTGTTTGCTGATGATGTGATTATCTATGCAGAAAATCTGAAAGAACTGACCAAAAAACTGGAACTAATAAGTGATTATAGCAATGTTGTAGGATACAAGGCTAATATACAAAGCCAATCACTTTCCTATTTATCAATAATGATTAAGTGGAATTTAAAATTAAGAACATGATATCATTTGCATTATCACCTAAAAACTGAAATACTTAGGTATAAATCTAAGAAAATATGTACAAGACTGAGGAAAACTACAAAACTGATGAAAGAAACAAAAACAGAACTAAATACATGTAAAGATATTCCATGTTCATGGGTAGGAAGTCTCAATGTTGTAAGGAGGACAGTTCTTCCCAGTGTGATCTATAGACTCACTGAAATCTCAATCAAAATCCCAGGAAATTATTTTGTAGAGATTGACAAACTGATTCTAAAGTTCACATGGAGATGCAAAAGACCCAGAATAGCCAACATAACATTGAAGAAGTGTTGGACAACCAACACTACCTTCAAGATTTACTGTAAAGGTATCGTAACCAAGGCAGTGTGTACTGGTGAAAGAACAGACAAACAGATCAATGGCACAGAAGAGAGAACCCAGAAATAGACCTCCATAAACATACAACTGATTTTCGACAAAGGAGCAAAGGCAATACAAGGGAGCAAAGATAGTCTTTTTCAACAAATGGTGCTGGAACAACTGGATATCTGATGCAAAAAAAAAAAGAACCTACCCACAGATTTTACACCCTTCACAAAAATTAACTCTAAACGGGTTATAAACCTAAATATAAAACTCAAAACTATGAAGCTCCTAGAAGATAACATAGGAGGAGATCTAGGTGCCCTTGGATATGGCGATGACTTTTTAAATATAACACAAAAGGCATGATTAATGAAAGAAATAATTGATAAGCTGGACTTCATTAAAATTAAAAACTTTTGCTCTGCAAAAGACACTGTCAAGAGAATGAGAAGATAAGCCACGGACTGGGAGAAAATATTTGCACAAGACATATCTGATAAAAGCTTATCCAAAATATGCAAGAACCCTTAAAACTCAACAATAAGAAAATGAACAACCCAATTAAAAAAATACGCAAAAGACATGAGCGGAAACCTCACCAAAGAAGATATACAGATAGCATACAAACATATGAGAAGATGCTCCACATCATATGGCATTAGGGAATTGCAAATTAAAACAAGATACCACTACACACGTTTTAGAACGGCCAAAATCTAAAACACTGACAACACCAAATGCTGGTGAGGATGTGGAGCAACAGGAATCCTCATTCATTCCTAGTGGAAATGAAAAACGTCTTCCACTTTGGAAGACAGTTCGGTAGTTTCTTACAAAACTAAACATACTCTTAGCTTACAATCCAGCAATCACACTCCCGGTATTTACCCAAATTAGTTGAAAACGTACGTCTACACAAAAACCAGCACATGGATGTCTACAGCAGTTTTATTCATAATTATGAAAACCTGGAAACAACTAAGATGTCCTTTAGTAAGTGAATGGCTAAATAAACTGTGGTAAGTTCATACAATGGAATATTATTCAACACTAAAAATACATTAGTTATTAACCCATGAAAGACATGGAGGAAACTTATGAACACTACTAAGTGAAAGAAGGCAATCTGAAAAGACTATATATTATATGATTCCAACTATATGACTTTCTGGAAAAGCAGAACCACAGAGACAGTAAAAAGATCAGTGATTGCCAGGGGTTGGGGGGAGGCAAGGATGAATAGCCAAAGCACAGAGGATTTTTAGGGCAGTGAAACTATCCGTATGATACTATAATGGTGGATACAACACACTGTACATTTGTCCAAACCCACAGTATATCCAACACCAAGAGGGAACCCTAATGTAAACTGAGGGATAATGATGTATCAATTTAAGTTCACTGATTGTAACAAATATATCAGTCTGGTGGGGACATTGATAGTGAGGGAGGCTGTCCATGGGTGGGGGTAGGAGGGTATATTGGAAATCTCTGTACTTGCTCCTCAATTTTGCTGTGAACCGAAAACTGCTCTAAAAGTTAAAGTCTATTAAAACACACACACACACACACACACACACACACACACATACAGTTACACACACACACACACACAGTTTCTGGAGTGAAACCAGGCAGGATGGCCAGACCTCCTACTGGCCCTTCACGGCCTGCTCCCTGACCTAGAGGGAGGGACAGCGCAGACTCCACTCTCCCTCCTTCCCAACCCAGGCTTGAAGAGTTCAAGTGAATTATGGAGCTGAAGATGCCCACAGAACCAAAGGCAGGGGTGTGGGGATGGGGGAGCATGTGCGCTGATGGGAGGGGACCTTTCTCAGACAATATAAACGAACGAGAAAGCTCCACCACAGCCTGGCCAAGGTGCCAAATCCATTAACTGAGTTATTACTAACAATGCCTGAAAATCCTCAGAGCCTCCCAGACTGCAGGCAGCAGCACTCAGCTCTGAATCCTCTGTCCCACTCCCCTTAGCAACAGCTACCCTTTGACACACAGCCCACCTCACCTGCACCTGCCCACCAACTTCACGCAAGTCGTCTTCTGTCTCTTCTTGAGGTGACAGAAAGGACAAGAATGAAGCAACCAAATGAAGAGTGAGAATTTCTCAGCAGGGGCAGCTTATCTAGGTGATTTAGTCACTGGCGCCCCCTGGTGTTGTAATGCCAGACCTGTCCATCCTAATGAAACAATTAGCTCAGGTTGGCTGGTCAGCAAGATAGGATCGGTCTTCGGAGACTTTGTTTTTCATTTTTTTAAATTCTGTTATTTCCCTAGGAGAACTGTCTAGTTGTCCCAATAGGTTAAGTTAAAAAAAAATCCAATAACATGTCAGTTAAAATGGACCACATGAAAAAGCAACTTTGAAAGTGCTTTGAAAAGTCTGGAAACAAGAGGGCAAAGTTGGCTGAGGGAGAGGAACTTGACATAATTTAGGCAGCCACAGTGGGGCTCCTGGAAGCTGTAAGGTGACACCCAGAGGCTGCAGATCAGTAAGAGAAAGTGGATGTGCCAGTTGGAATCAAAAGAAAGGCGAAGTCAGAAAGAGAAAAACAAATACCGTATGCTAACACACATATATGGAATCTAAGAAAAGAAAAAAAGGTCATGAAGAACCTATGGGTAAGACGGGAATAAAGACACAGACCTACTAGAGAATGGACTTGAGGATATGGGGAGAGGGAAGGGTAAGCAGGGACGAAGTGAGAGAGTGGCACGGACATATATACACTACCAAATGTAAAACAGATAGCTAGTGGGAAGCAGCCGCATAGCACAGGGAGATCAGCTCTGTGCTTTGTGACCACATGGAGGGGTGGGATAGGGAGGGTGGGAGGGAGGGAGACGCAAGAAGGAAGAGATATGGGAACATATGTATATGTATAACTGATTCACTTTGTTATAAAGCAGAAACTAACACACCATTGTAAAGCAATTATACTCCAATAAAGATGTTTAAAAAAAAAGAAAGGGGAAACGTTTGGGGCAGACAAACCAGCCAAATCACCCCCCTTCTGCACTCCTCTGCCCCATCCCGATTGGTGAGCACCCAGGCCCAGTGGCAAGGCTCCCAAACCCCTCATAGCTCGAGGCTGCCCCTAAGGCTTCCCTTTCCAGGCAGCTTCATATTGTTCATTTTCAACTGTTCCACCTGGATGAACTGCACTGGGAAGAAACAGAGCTGCCCTGCTGGGGCTCTTCTAAAAGGAGGATCATTATAGTACTACTACCTAGTTTTTCATCACGTATTCGTTGAGCTCCCACTCTGTGCTGGGTGGTACTGCAGCAGCAGTGTCATCCTCAGGACAGATGGGGGCTCGAGCACTCTGATCTTCATTTTGGTTTCCATGTTTCCACCCTTTTCATAGCTGAGATTAAAGCGAGGGTTGCAATGGGGCAAGTCAGGCTGTTGGGATTTCTCCCAAAGCAAGCGGATGACACTGTCAGAACAATCACAAAGGGAGATGGGCAGGCCTATGTGCCCTGCAGAAATCTCTTTACATGAGGGTTACTTGGCCCTAGAGGGTAAGCCAGGGCAGTGGTTTGATTTCGTAACAGATTAGTCAGCCACGCCACGCTCAGAGGCAGAGCACACACAATTTTGAACAGGAAATCGTGTGCTTGTGCCGTGGAGGTTGGCAGGGGTGGGAGAGTGACTGATGCAGAGTCCTGGGCAGAAGATGAGAACAGGAGGTTAGAGGGGAGCTCCTTGGGGGTTAAACTGGGCACCAACTGTCACCAGATAGAGACTGGGCACTGGAACCACCATTCAAAGCTTTCCAGAAGCAATGACTGGCCGACTGTCTGCTACGTGGCATTCCTCGGACGAAAACTCTGACTGAGTCTCCCACTGACCTTCCACTTATGATGCGGGGCATTTGTCATGATCCCCAGGCATTGCCAGCTGCTACTGCAAGGATTCACAATCAACCAAGGAGACTCCTGTGGCATTTCAGTGCTGAGCAGGGAACTGCTTCCTCCTCCCCTGCCCTCTAGGTGTAACTCGTTACCTACCTAGAACATCTTCCCCGGCCCTCCTTTCCAGGTCCTTCTCCTCCCTCAAGGTGTAGCTCAAGCCCCATTCCCCCCAGCAAGCCTGTCCTGACCAAGTTCCTGTTGGCCTCTCTTGCCCTTGAACTGCTCACACGCATTTCTGATTCACTGCTTGAATTGTTGTCTATATTTAACTTATGTTTTAATGCCCAAGTAGAGGGCAAGTTTCTAGAATACTAAAGTGATGTTTTATCTCCAAGTTCTCCCTGATGTCTTGCACAAACCAGGATGCCATGCTTTCCAGTGTATTCTAACTCTGTGGAAATTAGTTAACACATAGGCAGCAAAAATGACCAGACCCCAGCAGATAATAGGTAACTGAAATCCTGAAGTCACTACACAGGCAGTTTCTGATCATGCAAAATTAAATGTCGAGGCACGAGAAGGTGAAGCAGGCAGTGAACATGACTTATGTAAAAACAAGCAAGCAACAAACAGACGAAAAGTGTCCTTCTGTAATTCCCTCCTTATGTGGTTCAACCACAAAAGATAGGGCTTGAAGTTACTACAGGACTTCTATGAGCATTTCTTCATAATTATTCATACAAATGCATGAAGATGCATATATGAGGATGTCTGCAGCAGCATTAAATGGTGAGGACACAGAAACAAGTAAATGTCCATCAAGAAGGTAAGCTTTAAATAATGTATGGAATGTCCCATGATGTGGAACATTAAGCAGCCAGTAAAAAGAATGATGTAACCTTGTATACGCTGACTTGTAGGAAAAGCAAATTACAGAACAATGCCTATAGCATTTAATTAACAAACATTTGCTGAATGCTAATGTGTCCGGCACTGTTCTAGATGCTGGGGAAACAGCAGAGAACAAAACAGACCAAAAAAACCTCTGCCCTCATGGATCTTATATTCTGATTAGGAGAGAAAGAAATAAACATAAAATATAGGTAATTTAAGTTATTAGAATGTGACAATTGTTTTAAAGAGGAAAAAAAAGCAGAGGAAGGTGAAGGAAGTTAAGAGATGGGAGCTTCAGTTTGTAGAAGGGTAGGCCTCCCAGAGAAAGTGATCATATTTCTGTGTGTGTGTGTGTATGGTGGGAAGGGGGGTGGGCAGCTTCTAAGTTGGCTTATAATAATCTCCACCTTCTGGTATCTGACCCTTCACACCATTCCCTCCCATTAAATGGGGGGCTGGATGTAGTGATTCTCTTTTAACGAACAGAAAATGTCAAAAGTGATGGGGTGTCATTTTTGAGATTAGGTTACAAAACAGTACGGCTTCTGTTTTGGGCATCCCCTCTTGCTTTCCTGTTGGCTTGCTCTGAAGGAGACCAGCTTCCATGCTGTAAGTTGCCCTCTGGAGAGGCCCATGTGGCAAAGAACTGATGTCTCTAGCCAACAGCAATATGAGTGAGCTTGGAAGGGATTCTCTTCCAGTTGAACCTTCAGATGAGACCAAAGCTCCACCTGTCAGCTTGCTGCAAACTCACGAGAAAACCTAAGTCAGAAGCACTCAACTAAGCTGCATTCAGATTTTCAACACAGAGAAACTCTGAGGTAATAAATATTGGTTGTTTTAAGCCACTAGGTTTTGGGATAATGTGTTATGCACCGACAGGTGCCTATTACAGCGTATATGTGTGTATATAAGTATTCATGCAACAAATGCACACAGAAAGGCTTGAAAGGATCCACAGCAAATTGTTAGTAGCAGTTAAGGCTGGGGATGGATGTGGAAAAAGAACACAAAGGATTTTAATATTTTTTATACATATGCTTAAGACTTAAGTCTTGCTTGAATCTTTCCTAGTGAGAATTATTTATGTATTATTTGTGGCTTTGCTTGTTTGTCTTTTGGCCATGCTGTGCGGCATGAGGGATCTTAGTCCCCCGAGCAGGGATTGAACCCATGCGCCCCCACCATGGAAGTGCGGAGTCTTAACCACCGGACCACCAGGGAAGCCCCTTGTGTTTTTTTTTAATTCTAAAAATACGAATAAAAGTTGAAGAAATGACAAGGAACCTAGCTGTCAAAAAATAATAGTGAAGGGCTGATATTTTCAAAAATGATGAGAATAAAAATCCTTTTTCATGTCTCTAATGTTTTTTAAATATCCAAAAAGGAAGGAAGGGAGAGAGGGAGGGAGGGAGGGAAGGAGGGAGGGAGGGAGGGAGAGAGAAGACCTTTCCTTCCCCCTACCTTTATGGCTCTTGCAGCCACTCCACGAGGTATATACAGCTAAGATCACTCTGTTTTCATTACTTTCATTATAATTCTCAGAAGGTAGGTGGGCAGTTGGGGTCACCTGGCCAATGGGCCCTGCCTGTAATTGCCCAGCCAGGCAGTGATAGAACCAGGACAGACCAGTTCCCTGGACTCCTAATCTGGGATCTTCACTGGCCACAGTTCTCTGCCTAAGGGGTTTCCCCTAAACAAGATGGCCTGTTCTTCATTACCCATGGGACAGTGACACTCTGCCCCTTAGCCCACAAAAGCAGGCTCGGATCACAGCTGTTACTAGGATAGGATCTGAGAGAGAGTCAGGAAGCCAGGAAGGAGATTCTTCAGGAATTTCCAGGCCAGAACTTTCCCACCTGTACCTATCCTCCACCTCGGTACAGAGCTGCAGTCAGAGGGGACAGGCAGGAGTAGGGAGCCCACCGCAGATGGGGACCGGCAAACCAGGAGGGCACTGTGGATTGTGAAAAGAGGTCTGGCTTTCTGTTAAATTGCCCTTCGGTGCCTGATGACTTCAGGGCGGCTGTGCTGGAGACATGAGTGTGAGTTCATGGGCAGAAGAGAGGCGGACAGTGACCCACAGGACACGTGAGAACCCCACATCTTCTTTAGAGAAGGAAACACAAATCCTAAGGTATTGGGAGTCTCTACCTCCACACGGAAATAACTCCATGAGTCAATGGAAAAACAAAACACAGGTGCAAAAGGACCCTAGGAGGTTCACTGCAGGTGGTCAGGTTGGGGAAGCAGCACAGTTCAAATAAAGTGAAGAACAAAAAGGGTTCAAATGCCTCAGTGACGCTAATATTTGAACGTCTGAAGCTGATTTCTGGACTAATAGTGGCTGAGGGCTCAGACAGACCCTCAACGAGCCTGGAGAGAGACACAGCAACTGCGCCAGCACTCAAATCATAAGACAAAAGACAGGAGGGAATTCCCTGGCAGTCCAGTAGTTAGGACTCCGTGCTTTCACTGCCGAGGGCACAGGTTCAATCTCTGGTCAGGGAACTAAGATCCCGCAAGCCACGTGGCACAGCTAAAAACAAAAACAAAACAAAACAAAACAAAAAAACAAAGGACAGGAATGAAATATTTTGCCTTATCACTTAGTGCTGGTGTTTTTCTGCCCTGATTAAGGACTCAGTTACCAAAAATAGCCCGTGAGCATCCTCCAAGCATCTGTCCCCTCTGGGCTGTGGGAGGGAGGTGGCAGCCCGGAGGACAGAGGTGCGTCCCACAGGCCCCTTGTTGTACCCCCTTTGCACACTGTTCTCCATTCTCCACCAGTAAAAAGGGGGTAATTATGTTCCCTCTCCCTGGCTGACAGAGGGACGATCCCTGAAAGAGTACATGCACCACACTTGAACCCATGTGGCTCAGGCAATTTTAGGCTGAAGGGAGAGTGACCAGGACAGTCTCATGGATCCTTCCCTATAGACCCAGGCTCGAGAGAAACTGGTTTCACTAAAAATACCTAAACCGATTATCGCCAGGAGCGGGACGGGCAACAAAGCTGAAGCCAAAGACCAGCAGGCCAAGTGGCTGGTGTCCCACCACGACCAGGGGATAGGGGCTCCAGTCCAGGAGGCCAAGCCAGCCTGATGCAGCAGAGGTGAGGATCTGACGGAGTCTCCCCGAGCAGGAGAGGGCACGGAGCATGGGTCAGAGCCAGGGCAGGAGCCCGCTGCCTGGGTTTAACTCCAGCTCCATGGGGACTTGCTCTGGGACCCCGGGCAGGTAACTAAGTCTTGATTTCCTTTTCTTAGCAATCATAGGAGCGGAACCAGGCTTAGACCCAGACACGAGGGGCCCCTGCCCTGGCCCTTCTTGGCCTCTTCTGGTCATCAAACTCTCCACAGGGTAAGGTCCTGCAGGGGCAGAAAGACTTGAGGTTGAAAAAGGATCAAAAGCGACACCAAGAGTGAAACTAATGTAAATTACGGACATTGGGTGATTATGATGTGTCAATGTAAGTTCAGCGACTGTAAGAAATGTATCACTCTGGTGGAGATGGTGATGGTGGCGGAGGCTCAGTGTATGTGGGGTCAGGGGATATATGGGAAATCTCTGTACCTTCAGTTCAGTTCTGCTGTGAATCCAAAACTACTCTAAAAAAGTAAAGTCTATTAATTGAGAGAGAGAGACAGGAACAGCAAGAGTAGGAAAGGAGCAAGGAGGAAATGGCCAAGTCATGGTAGCAGAGGAAAAGGACAGGGAACATCTGTGAACTTTTGCTGGGGGCCCTAAATTCTGAACAGCCTTTACCTTCTCGTCTCTGTGTGGCCTGACCCCCTCACGTTCCCCTGGGCTCCAGTGAACAAGAATCCTTGCTCTAGGCAGCCTCGTTCATCCCATCCTTTACTTGAGCAGGCTTGAGAGTGTTTCCTGCCAAAACAGAGTTGAATACACCGTCCCAGGGCCCTGCCTTCTCCCGGGGTCATCCAGGGACCCACAGCCCTAGTTGCTGCGTCTGGGCATCTGGGCTGCTTTCTTAAGATATCAATATTTATGATATGACGAATCTTCATTTAGATTCCCTAGATAGATCAATAATTAATAGATTTACTAAAAACCAGACATGGCTTCATCAGAGTCCCATCCAAAGCAGGCACTCTGCTTCCCAGCAACCCCACTCAACTTTCCAAAAAATGCATCACTCCTCTGAAAACATCTGAGATTCCTGCTGCATTTTTTTTTCTTTCTCTTCCTTTGTTTTAATGTCACGTAATGGCAAAAAGGATTTCGGGTAGGCCCTGTTTCTTTCAGGTCACGTGCTAGAATTCTAGAAAGGGAAATGTGAATGTCTGGGAAGCTCACACAGGACACGAGATGTGTCAGCAGCCAGCACTTCCTCCTGTCCTGGGGCAGGTCGTCCTCATTTCCCGCGACAGCTGTTTCCAACCCTGCTCACGCCTTCCACACCACCCCCACTTCTCACCTCAACTTTGAACAGGATCTCCTGTTTCAGAAATCCTTATTTTTATTTGCAATGCCCTCAAAAGATTCAGAACTTAAATGATCACTCTGCCTAATCACCTCCTCCTGGACTCCCTTCCCCAACATAGGACACATATCTGTACCCTGGCCTGGCCTTGAGGCTTTCCTTCCACTGGGAGAAGGAGTATCCATCTCTCTGTCCCTGTTCTGTCAATGGTCCCCTGTCTCTCCTGGCTCACCATTTCCACTGTCTTTTTCCTGATTATATAAAATAACCTGAAAATACTTCACCCTCCATTCTCACTTCAGCCTCTGCACTTGGGCATCCATCCCCACTGCCCCACCAAGACAGCTCCTGCTGAGGGCACTAGTGGCCTCCCTGCTGTTAAATCCAACCCCATGTTCAACTTTTTTTTAAGTTTCATTGAAGCATAATTGACCTACAACACTATGTTAGTTCCAGGTGCACAGCACAGTGATTCAATATTTCTATACATTACAAAATGAGCACCATAGGTCTGGTTGCCATCTGTCGCCGTGCAAGGGTGCTACAGTATTACTGAGTCTATGCCCCATGCTGTACACTTCATCCTTGTGACTGACTCACTTATTTTGTAACTGGAAGTTTTTACCTCAATCTCCCTTACCTATTTCACTCCCCCCTCCCCCCATCAACCACCTGTTTGTTCTCTGTTTCTATGTCTGTTTCTGTTTTGTGTTTGTTCACTTGATGTTTTATAGATTCCACATATAAGTGAAATCATACAGCATTTGTTTTTCTCTATCTGACTTATTTAACTTAGCATAATACCCTCTAGGTCTATCCATGTTGTCACAAATGGCAAGATTTAATTAATTTTTATGGCTGAGTACTATTCCAGTGTGTGTGTGTGTGTGTGTGTGTGTGTGTGTGTGTGTGTGTGTGTGTGTGTGTGTGTGTGTGTGTGTGTGTGTATACATCTTTATCCATTCATCTATCAATGGACACTTAGGTTGCTTCCATATCTTGGCTATTGTAAATAATGCTGCAATGAACACAGGGGTACATATATCTTTTCAAATTAGTGTTTCTATTTTCTTCAGGAAAATACCCAGAAGTGGAATTGCTGGATCATATGGTGGTTCTATTTTCCCATGTTCTACTTCTTACTTTAATAACTTCTTGGAACCATTTGGCACTATCCATCATTTCCTTCTTTAAATTTTAAAAAAATACTCTCTACACTTTCGGCTTCCATGATGCCATCCCTTGCTACTTTTCCTCCTACCTCTGAGGTCTTTCCCTCCCAGCTCCTTTGCACACTCATCCTAGGATGCTGGTACCCCACCCCACCCCCCAGATTCCCAAGTTGTTTTCTTCTTTCTTCACACTCAAGGTACTTATCCTGGGGATGACATCTACTTTATAGGTTTAACTACTACTTAGACATTGACAAATCCCAAATCTAAATGCTCAGTCTAGACTTCTCCTCGGAGTTTCGATGAGAACGTCCAACAGTCAGACAGCTCCATGTAAACTTCCCACAGGCACCTCAAAGTTAACATGCCCCCAGCTCAACTCCACCATCACTGCCTCCAGCCCTGCCCTCCCTCATGTGTTCCCTGTCTCAGCAAGTAATGTCACCATCCTCCCAGTTGGATCTCATCACTACAGCCAATAAATCACTCCTTGATACCTCTTAAGTTGGTTTCCTTCTTTATTCCCACCACAGCCAGTACCTTATTTCCAGTCCTCATAATTTCTCATTGGGATCCCTTCAATGACCAATTGGTTCATGGCTTCAGCTTTCCTTCTTATACTTTACCTCTTTTTCCAATTTTTCCACAATAGGTATTTATCAATAATACATTCACTAATAATAAAATACTGATTTTATAACATAAAGTAATTTCATAAAATTTAATGTTTTTCATTTTTTAATTAAATTTAAAATAACAAAACACTGTTTTTAAATAATGTCCATGAGACGTTCCTGCCCAATAGTTCACGGTTGTCCAACTCTGTGAGCAGGTTGGGACCAGCTTGTGAAACTGGACACTCTATCCAGGCCCCCAGGGTACGTCCCCACCTCCCCATATTACATGCCATAACCTGTGTCACTTAGCACTCATTTGAGCAGAAATCAATTCACAGGCAGGACAGCAGGAAACAGGAAGAAACTCAAGACTCAGAAGTCAAGGTTCAAACCCTACTTCTGCTCACAAGCTACATGACATGATCAAATTACTTAGTCTCTGAGCCCGTTTCCTCATGGGGGCCATGGGCATAATATAACATCTATCACAGGCCTACAAAGGATCAATAAGATGTGACAGTGCTTTAGCAGGGTTCCTTCCAAGAGTAAGCTCTGAACCACAGATGGTGACAGAAGAATCTCTATGACTTATTTCAAGGCCCACCTCTGAAAACTTTTCTTCCCTTCTACTCTAATGTATTTTTTCCTTACATTTCTTCTGCACTTTCATAGGCTCATCTTGTCTCCCCAGCTTGTTCACTATCTTAAAAGATGGAACCACGCCTTCCTTCTTCTGGTTCCCTCTACAGAGTCCCTTGAATGGCCTCTGCACAGAGACGGCTTAACAAATGCTCGGAGTAACTAATAAGGGCTTAGCGAGGGCTTGGGCTCAGTCCTCTGGCCAGGCCTGGAATGCGCTCTCAAGGCTATGAAAAGATTCTTTAAGAGGAGGGACATCGGGGTGCAGGTGCGGGGGGAGGAGGCCAGGACCAGCGCCTTACCTTTGCACTGCAAACCCTGCCGCAAGAGGCCCCAGAGCAAGGAGCCGCAGTGGTCGCAGAAGGTGGGAACCTTGTAGTTGTGGATCCCGAACTTGTGGGGCATGTTGACACTGAACCGCTGGGAGCCCACCTGCAGGGACGGCAAAACACAGGGTCACCGCTCAGCTCCTTGCTCTGAAAGCTGCCCTGGGAAAGAGGTGAAGAGAACCTCCCTGCTGGGACCCTTATCCCACTCTCTCTGCTGCTCTGCTGGACTCTGCTCCCCCACCAGTCCCCTCCGGGACTCCAGACCTCCAACTCCCATGGCACACAGCACTCAACCTGTACCTCACATTTTGACCTTAAAGAACTGTCATTATGTGCTTTTAATGCTGCTTGAGCACCAGAGCCTAGCTAGGCAGAGTCTTTCTGCAGCCTGATGGTGGATGTGGGATTCTGTGAACACCCAAGAACCCAGCACAGCCGTGGAAACTGTAGGTCATCCGTTAGGACCAACAACCACCACGATGGAGATGGCTAACACTGAGTGGTGACCACTAAGGGCGCTGAGGCATCGGTGCTGACCACAGGCCAGGCACCACCA
This sequence comes from Pseudorca crassidens, assembly GCF_039906515.1. Lineage (NCBI taxonomy): Eukaryota > Metazoa > Chordata > Mammalia > Artiodactyla > Delphinidae > Pseudorca > Pseudorca crassidens. The sequence continues at coordinate 54,830,691 of NC_090309.1, forward strand.
GCTCAGTTAAACCTCACCACCACCCTACGGGGTGCGCACGAGTTGACAAATGAGGAAATTAAGGAACAGGGAGATTAAGAGATGGCCTGCAGGCGGGTGCGTGGCAGAGCCAGGATTTGAGGCTGTGGCTCTGAATTCAGGGCCCAGGCTTTTTAACCACTATGCTGCCACTCATTATTTAAAAGGAGTAAAGAGAAGGTGGCAAGACAGAAGGGCAGAGGATGGCGGAGAGGAGTCCAGGCATCTGATCTGCAGGCCTGGGTCTGCCACCAGCCCCCTGTGGGGTCTCAGGCAAGTTTCCTGACTTCTCGGGGCTTTGGATTCCTTATCCAGCAAAGAAGGATGACACCCCCAACCCACCTAATACGACAAGATTGTGGGGTCAATGACACGCTGGGGGTGGAAGAGGTGGGAAACATTAACTGAAGCAAGACGTCAGCAGGGGTCTCCCTCTGCCCTCTAAGAGACGCTCTCCACCTACTGATACATCTCTAGCCACACGAACAAAATCTGCCCCTCTCAGGACAGCAGGGCACCATCACCTGAGAGCCCCTGGGCTCGAGAGAGCATCACTCTTGCTACTCCAGGCATTAGGGACGGCACAGAGCAGAGGAGCTGTCCTTGGCTCACTGCTGCCTGGTGAGTGAAAAGCCCTCATGGGGGTGGTGAGAGCTGGGCACAGACGTGAATGTGAACACAAACACCGAGGTATGTGCACACACACCCTCAGGGTCACTCAGCTTCATATCAACCTCCTTATCACCCGGCAACAAGGAATGGCTGAGCCTGCCGCTGCACCAGCATCTTACTGAGCCCTGCTTGAGGTGCATCGGCTGTCTACTGTGCACTTACCCCAGCACCAGCATCCCAGTATTTACTGAAAACAATCGTGCCCACCCCTCCGTAGATTTGCAGCATACGTGTGCCTATTTGTGAATATAAATAAACCTGTAGAGGTTCGCAGTTCATAAGATTTACGAGACTTTTTTTTTAACTTACTGAGACTTATGAGATCCTTGAAAGCAGGAATCATGTATTCCTCTTTATTTCATTGGGACATGGAACAATTATCTGACATACAGGAAGTGCTCAATAAACGCTCAATAAAATGTCCATAAGAAGGAAGACAGACAGACAGCAAGCTAATCATCTTTTTCTTTCATTTACTTAAACTAATGAGGGTAACAACATACTTCGGGTTATGATCCTAGACCAGGAGCCAGGAGACCCGGGTGACAGTGACTTGCAATTTCTACCCTGTCAGTAGAACCTCTGTAAATAATTTTGGTGCTTTGTACTGTCTGCCCTCCAGGGACATGGGACACTCAATCTAAGCCTCGTCCCTTCCTGATTTCCAGAGATGGCGTGAAATCAAAAGGAGATAAAAGACGGAAAATGCTTTGGATGTTGAGATGTCACTTGGCTGAATTCTTTTTAAGAAGCAGGTAGAAGATCTCTATAGGTGACTCCTTTTAGAAGCCAAAGTATAAACCCATTTGATTATAAACCCAGGTGATTATAAATCCACCCAAGGCCTCTCTGACTCCCAAATCTACTGGCCTGATTATACAGTATTTATTTATTTCACCAAGAATTAAAATCATGTATTTGAAATCAATTGTCATGAACACAGATAACTTCTCTACTTAGATTCACACCTGTCATTTTCCCCAAAAGGTTTTTTTTTATTTTTTTTTTTTTGTGGTACGCGGGCCTCTCACTGTTGTAGCCTCTCCCGTTGCGGAGCACAGGCTCCGGACGCGCAGGCCCAGCGGCCATGGCTCACGGGCCCAGCCGCTCCGCGGCATGTGGGATCCTCCCAGACCGGGGCACGAACCCGCGTCCCCCGCATCAGCAGGTGGACTCTCAACCACTGCGCCACCAGGGAAGCCCCCCCAAAAGGTTTTTACATCTGTTAGTAGAACCACTCTTCTCCTAATCACTCAGTTAGGAGAAACCTGGCTTCAAGTCGAATCTTCTCTCTTCCTTACCCCTAACAACTTCTCTAACAGTCAATCTAACACTAGTTTCTAAGATTAAGAGAACACAGTGGTCAAGGGCTCAGACTCCGGAACTGACTAGCTGGATTTGAACGTGGCTTTTTCATATACTGGGCTGTGAGGTTTGGGGCAAGTTAATTTGACCTCTCCATGCTCCTATTCTCTCTGTTGGAAAGTGAAGGTAATAACAACATGGATTTCGTTAAGGTTGTTAAGGCTTTAAAAAACATACGATAAAGTGCTTAAATCAGTGCACAGCAAGTACTCGATGAATGTCAGCTATTATTGTTATTAGTGCGGTTCTTTCAGGCTCCTGAGTGTTTCTTAGATTTGCTAATCCCACTCCATTTCCCCATCACCTCATAAAGATAAGGTTCCCACTTGCATGTTGTGTCTCTTACTACTTATGAACTGTGTGGATCCCTTGACATGCCAGTGAGCCCCTTCACTGTTCCGATGAGATAATGACATAAAATAACTCACATTTTCCTTGTGGTCTTTCATTTGGGGATCACACAGCTCTTGGCATCCTATTCACACACCTAAACCCGACTCTGAGCCACACTCATTCCGTAGGCTGTACCTCACATTGGAAGACTGTGGACAACTCCCTTCATTTTTGATCAACACAATAAAGACAGCAGCGGGACCTCAAAGAGATAAGGTTTCTCTCGGGGACCACAGAGGAGGCAGTGGAAGGTGGGGATGGCGGTGAAGAAAGCCCAGAATTTCAATGCTATAAATATTTACCTCGTCAGGAGTTTCCTGTTTCTTTAATCCAGCGCACTTCGTAATTATGAGCTCATGGCATCGCTTGTGGACCACGCAAGTGCAAACTGCAAAGAGCAAAACACGAGAGGGCTGAGCGACAAGTAGGGGCAGAAAGGTTCCAACCCGAGATTCGATTAGGTCTCTGCAGAGGAGCGGGGGGGGGCGGGGGGGGGAGCCGCGCCCTTCTGTCTCTGTAGCCAAGTCTTAATGTAACGCCCTACCTGAAGCCCTTTATGTAGTCATTTCAAAGCACTCTGCCATCAGAGCCATTAGGGTTTCCTAAGTGCTCTGGAGAAGAATGGACCATTTATATCCAAAGGGCATCAGCAGTTTCCTCTAGTTTCAGGAGTATCAATCAATTTTCTTGCTTCTCTATGCCAAGGTCAGGGAACAATGGCCAGCCATGAAGCACTGTCTACCCAGGGAACTGCCGCTCTGAATGTGCTCCATTCAGGGTCCCACCAGGGTTGGCTGGGGTGACAGGCAGGCCGGCCGGCAGCAGGCAAAGGGATGTTTTGTGGCACAGAAGTGCTCTAGCTTCTTGATCTGCTTGTGCCCTTCTGTGCCAAACACAAATCTCATTTAATGTAATACTTCCCCAAGGTGGCCTAGAGCTCCGTCTTTAGTGTCACGGGCCATTCTGGGCAGCAGGTAGCTGCAAGTAACCTAAGAAGTCTCACGTGTGTAACTGCGTACATGCTACCCCCGAGACAGTCATGTCCCACAGAAGCTACCCCAGTCCCCCAGGGGTGAGACCCAAGTCAACCAGTGGCTGGGCGAGGAGACGGCATGGTCTCCCAGCTCCAACCACAGAGAAACCTCAACATGACCTCATCACATACCCACCATCCAGTTCTGGACAACTTAACCTCGCACCTGTAGTCAGTTAACTGGGGAAAAAAACAAACCCTCCCATACTTTCAAGTGACTGTTAAATGTTTAAGAGCTAATGACGGCACTGAAGAGACAAAAAAGAGAACCAGCAAGGACCATTAGTGATACTGAATAAGACAAGCTGGTGAGGGAGCTTCTTCAGGGAGTGGGAGAGTGAGGGAGCTGACAGAACACACAGAACCCGGCTCACGACACAGGCGGCCTCTAATGGGCATCTTACGGAAGTTTTACATTTCATGGGGAAAGAAGAAGGTGCACCAGAGAGGCTACAAAACAAGGCTGAGACCCCTGGAACACCTGCAGATGGTGGTCCCGCACATCCGCTCCCACACAATTATGGGGGAGAGGTGGCCAGGCAGGGACAAAGGAAAATCAGGGCCTTGCTTTGTGGGGAGGGAGCGTAAGTGTGCACAGCGTACAGAGCTCTGGATGTCACCCAACCCAGCACCCGCCTCCCACGAGCAGGGGTGATCTGGATCGACCTGGGGGCCCCAAGGATTTACTTCATACAATACCCTCTTACCTTGACATTGGTATCCCTGCTTTCCTATGACACCCCTGAAAAGAAGAACACGGCCCTTTAAGAAGATGAATTTCAGTAGGTCAAAAGCCACACAAAGCCAGCCCATTCCCATCATTCCAGTCGCTGCCCACAGTGCACCAAGCACACTGGAGTCCACCCAGCAGTGGGGTAGTGATCTCACTCCCAGTTGCAGGGTGCCTTAAAATGACTCTCTCTGAAGGCCACTGGGTGCAAGGTTTGGTCAGTGTCAGGGCTCAGTTTCCTATACAAACAACCATTCCAGGGGCCCAGCTGTGCTCTGGAAAGCCACGAAGACTCTGCTTGCTTTCCACAGGCCTCGAGGCGTCGAGTGTGCCCTTCTTCATGGATAAACGTGGAGGAGGGCTGTCGCTGGCAGACACAGTCCCTGAGCATTGCAGAAGCAGCCAAGGGCTATGGGGCAGTCTGTGGCCAGGACTGGGAGCTCAATCTACCACCTGAAGGTCAGCACCAGAGAGTCCTTCCATGGCCAGAGTACGGTACCCCTAGGGCAGGTTTAGGGTCAGCCTGGACACAGAACAACCCAACCCACCTGGCCTGAGCCCTGTCCTCGGGGCACCGTCACCAAGTGGTTAGCTCCCTGCAGTGAAAGCCCAGCCCAGCGAAAGGAGCCAGAAGTCATTAGGGCTGCAGCTAAGGGAGCCTAGAGTTGAGTGGTGCTGGCCACGGGTTAGAGAAGACCTGAGTCTCTAAGACTAAGCTTTCAGAACCTGTTCCCCCTATTCCTGACCAAAATACAGAGATGGAGGTCAGATGGTTGGCAGCCCCAGGAATGAGACACGTCTGAGGGTGGAGTGGGGCATTATTTCTGCTTCAGTCAGGTTGACTTTGCTCTAAGCTGTGTCACCTCAGATGTCCACGCCAACCTCTATGATTAGTTCTAGAACACCATGAGGATGAGATGAGGCTTTCCTGGATACCATGGGAATCCAGGGGGTCCTCAGTGCAATTCGAATGTCCCTCTTCTGGGTTCATGTTGCAGTGTGGGCTTGTTCACTTTCCCCTGCAGGATCCCAGTGTGTTGGCAAACTCCACATCAGTTTCAGAGAGGATGCCAGGAAGACTGAGCATGAGCTATTAGTCATGCTTACCAGGGATGGAATCAGGCCTCTGACACTTCCTAGCTGGGGGGCCGTAGAGTGGTCTCGTTTCTGAGCCTCAGCACTGTTGTTAGTGGAATGGGGTTCATAATACATAGCTCATAGGATGCTGGGAAGAGTTAATTAGAGATTTCCAGAGCCAAAGAGAGACCCTGACACATTGGTAGGTATTCATCAAAAGTTCCCTGCTTATCCCCAAGGCCAGTGTTCCTTATGTTTCTCCACCTCCCCAAAAGGCCTACTACTTACCTATCTCTGCCTATCAAAATCCTAGTCATCATGAAAGGAGAAATGCCACCTCCTCCAGGAAGCCTTCCCTGAGCACTCCAGGCAACGCTCCTCTCTCCCTCCTCTGAAATCTTAGCATCCTATCAGCACCAGTGTTATGACAGTTACTAAGAACTGTTTTGTATTATAAATACTGGCAATCAAATATTTTAAGCTTATTATGGAAAAATTCAGATGTATATTAGAAGAGAGAGATGAATATAGTGGACCCTCATGTACCCATCACCCAGATCCAACAACGATCAATACATGGCCAGCCTTGTTTCATCTCTACCCCTGGCCCCTCGCCCCTCCTTCCAGCTTATATTTTTCCTAAACAAATCTGAGACATCCTATCATTTCATTTGTAAATAATTCAGCTTGCCTCTCTAAAAGATAAGGATTTTTTAAAAAAACAAACCACAATACCATTATTGATTATAAAATCTTAACTCCTTAAATATGATGTATGATATGATCCTAAGTATAGAGGCACCAGGAACCAGTTTCTTCTTTCTATCTATCCCCCCAAGCACCACTCAGTCTTCCAGAAAAGTCTTCTGTAGTCAGAAAAAGAAATAAAGCACATCAGCATTTTTTACGTAAAGTTTCTAATCTCCTGACCCATTCCCCCCACCTCTCATTGCCAAGAAAGCGTAACTAGAGGTTTCCAGGAAAGAGGGCCTTACCAGATAAAATCCCTGCAGTGGGAACAGTAGGTGGGCTGCCGAAGGTAGGTAGCCATGAACTTGTGGCCGTTGACCTGGTGGACCCTGCGCCTGACAGCCCCCTGCCGCTTCCTGGGCCGCATGCGCTCCCGGAACACGCGTTCTTCATTGTCTTTGGGGGCTGGGGAAGGATAAGAGCACAGGAGAAAACACAGTCTGGATTAGCGTCCCTTGAAATAACCTCCTGCAGGAGAGCTACTCCAGCCTCGGGGATATGGAGGTAGAAGGGGGCGTGGGCGCAGCCTCCACTGGTCGAGGGACTCAGGGGTCTGAGGAGTCTCACCGCTCAGCTCCAGCGAGCAAGCACCCCGTGATGGGAAGGCTCAGACTGTGCACTTTGCCATGACAGCTGCACTCAGCATCCATCCCAACCCCAGTCCTGCTCCAGGTCTGGCCGCTCCACTCCTCCCCACACCAGCTACGTGTTGCAAGGGTGCAGGGTCAGAAGGCTCAGCGTTCAAATCTCCCTGAAACTTGTGAGTAGCGTGACCTTGGACTGCTGGTGTTCCTGGCCCAGAGCCTCGGCGGGCACTGTCCTCCGTCAATGGGGATAACACCAAAGGGCGTGGCCTGGAGTCAGTGGTGTGACTTCCCTCCACCCCCGGCTGCCTAATAAACCTGACTTTTCTTCCTTCTCCCTCTTACCTAGACCAGGACAATAAAGAGCCTTTCCCCAAAGGTTAAAAGGAGAGGGAAATAAAACACTGTGAAAGCAGACAGTTTCCAGAAGGCTCAAGAACCACCACCATGGGCTTGAAGACCCTACTGGAGACAAAAAGAGCTTCCTCATTTCTTCCTTCCCTCCCCTTGGAAGCCTGTCCCAAACCTAAGGACACCCTGCAAAGGGACAACAAAAGTAATAATAAAGATTGTTATGGACTGAATGTTTGTGCCACCCCTGCCCTCCCCTCCCCATTCATATGTTAAAGCCCTGAACCCCAGTGCGATCGCATTTGCAGGGGGTGCCTTTGGGGGGTAATTAGGTTTAGATGCAGGCATGAGGGTGGGGCCCCCATGATGGGATTAATACTATTATAAGAAAAGGAAAAGTGGGACTTCCCTGGTGGTCCGGTGGGTAATACTCCATGCTCCCAATGCAGGGGTCCCCGTTCGATCCCTGGGAACTAACTAGATCCTGCATGTATGCCACGACTAAGAGTCTGCATGCTGCAACTAAGAGTCCACATGCCTCAACTAACACCCGGCGCAGCCAAAATAAATAAATAAATATTTAAAAAGGAAAAGACCTGAGCTGGCTCACTCTCTGCCGTGTGAGGACACAGTGAGAAGGTGGCTGTCCACCAGCCAGGAAGAGAGCCCTCACCAGAACCCAGCCATGCTGGCATCTTGATCTCGGACGTCCCGCCTCCAGAACTGTGAGAAATAAATATCTGCTATCTAAGCCTCCCAGTCTAAGGTATTTGTCGCGGCAGCCTGAGGAGACTAAGACGGTGATGATAATGGCTCATGTTTGCCGAGGGCTTACACTCTGGCAGGCACTATGCTACATGCATGACACGCGTCATCACAACAACCCCACCTGAGGGGTACTGCTATTACCCGCCTTTTGCAGGTGTGCAGGCTGAGGAATGAAGAGTTCAAGTAGCCTGTTTCTCTTAATACAGCTGTCTAGTGGTGGAGCCCAGATTCTAACCCAGAGAGGGAGACGTCAAGGTTCCACCGGCCACATGCTGCCCTGAGGGACAGCCCACTCTCCCTACAGTAAGTCCCCAGAGCTCTCACGGGGTGGCTCTCGTTAAGGAAGAGCTGCGCTGCCTGTGGCTTTCCCGAGGGCAGGGGATACAGGCTATGGGTCTCCTGCCAAGCTCCTGTCACTCTCAAGTATGCCCTGGAAGGTCACCTGCATGGCACAAGTGAAAATGCACGAGGAAGGTTCCGTGCCCCCCAAATCCCCCCGGCACCAGCCAGTGCCCAACACTCCAGCATAACAGTGTCAGTCCTCAGGGGAACAAGCTTTGGTCCTCCTGGCCTCTTTGACAATAAGGTTCCCTGCAGCCGAGGTCATGTGTGTGAGCCAAACATCTGTTTAATCCAAGGGCATCTTGTCAATCCAGAGAGGGTAGGGGTGGAGAGAAAATCAAACTGAAGGAGGAAAAAGGCAAGAACGACGGGGAACAAATGCCTAGCGTGTGCTTTTAGAGGGAAGCAGCCTGCAAGCAAACAGGCGGGGCCGTTGACTGGAGGCTGCCCTCTGCGCTCCCAGGCTGCATCCTCAGCACTGCCCCTGATGACCCAGACGGGGGTCTGCCTGTGGACCTCCTGCTTCATAGCCCCCACCCTGCCTGGGTTTCCTTTTTAACTGGTGCTTATTGTTTCAAACAGTCTCTGACACCGACTACCTCTGGGTATAGAAAGCCCACTACCTCCTACTTGGCCACAACCTAGCGGGTGAGAGCCAGCTGAGCAAATTCTCACAGGAAGATCCCAGTTCTAACTAGAGACATCTACACACACACACACACACACGCAAAAATATGACAATCATCACTCAACTGTACAATTAGAGGTGACTTTCATTTCTGCTTCCTACTTTTCGGTATATTTAGACTATTCTATTTTTATAAGCTGGAAAAAATGTGGTATTTAAAAAAAAACAAATCTTTTCAATAGCCCTTACTTGCTACAAACCTGATCTACAAAAATCCAAACCCCAAAACTCAGCCCTGGGCAGCTCAGGCCAGGGGATGTGGATTCTCTTTGTACAAGGCACCCTTCAAATTCTTTCAAAGAAGGATTCACCACGGAATATATGTCAATAGTAAGCCCTAATGTGTTTAAGATGCAATTTGATTTACGAATCTCTCAGATTTGCGAGTCATTTGTGATCCTGGAAATTGTGTTTTCAGTTAAAATGGTGATGAGTTCAATCTAGTCTTCTCAAGGGAGCACTGCTATAACGGGGGTTATAGGGCTCCCTGACGGCCTTATTCCTCAACCTTTTAGAGAAATGACCACAGCAACCAAACTGAACATTCTAAACTGTGCTTACACTGATTTAATAGATAAATGCAGCAACCAATTAATTTAATTCCATTTACTTTTGAAGACCTCTTGGTGGGGTGCACTGACACCGGGGGAGAAGCTGCTTCAAGCCTGCAGAGGGTGGGGGCTGGGGGATGGGAGGGTCTGGGGCGCAGGGTAGATAGAGAGCCAAGGACAGCTCCTGCTAAGGTGGGGTCTCTCTGATCTAACTTCCCCAAAGGGTTCCGTTACGCTGCCCCAAAGCATATACGCCCTGTCTTTTGAAAGTCAGATTCTGCATCCAAGATGTGGGGAGACAAAAGGCTACAGGAGAGGAAGAACACAGGTAAACTTCATGCTCCAAGGAGGCCTGCACACAAAGCTTCAGGAGAAAGGGGGTGGGGCCCCTGGCTGATGAAAACACCCCCATTCCACACACCTCTGCACAGGGGGGCCACGAGGTTCCGCAGCCCCAGAGAACCTCCCTGCTGGGCCTGGAGTCACTGCTAGCAATGGATCCCTTCAGCATTTCCCACTGATGTGAAGGGTCTCTATTAAAATGCGGCTTCCACGGGGAAGGGAGTAACGCACTGTGTGTGTGCGCAGGCACACTCACGCATGGGTAGGAGAGAGTGCACGGTGCGGGGGTAAAAGATTTATAAATACATATATATATTTGTGTGTATAATACCAATTAACATATATATCAAATAAATCATGCATAATTTATATACTATATACTTACATATAATATAGCATAATATATTAATATATGTATGCCATTAACATAATATCATTATGATATATTATATTATGGCATGGTTATAATTATATTAATTACAATATATTATTGCATAATATGAAATACATGATAGACAGATGCATAGTTTTGCCAAACCATTTGAAGCAACACTTCACCCCTAAATACATCAGCCTTTATCTCCTAAGAACAAAGACATTCTCCTACATAATCACAGTATCAAAGTCAAGAAATTTAACACTGACATAACTATCCAATATACAGTTCATATTCAAATCTCCCTGATTGTCCCCAAAATGTCCTTTATCGTTGCTGTTGTTTTCAAAAGTTTAATCCAAGAGCTAATTAGAGTTCATGCATGGCATTTGTTGCTATGTCTCTTTAATCTCCTAATCTAGAACAATTTTCTTGACATTTTTCTTTTATGATACGTTTATGAAAAATATAGGATATTGTCTTATGGAACATTCTACAACTTGGATTTGTTTGTTCCCTTTTGATTAGTTTCCAATTCAATGGCAAGCATACCATAGAGACCTACGTATCAACAAATCCAAATATATTCATCAAGGGGCTTCCCTGGCGGCACAGTGATTAAGAATCCGCCTGCCAACGCGGGGGACACGGGTTTGATTCCTGGTCCGGGAAGGTCCCACATGCTGCGCAGCAACTAAGCCCATGCACCACAACTACTGAGCCTGCGCTTGAGAGCCCGCGAGCCACAACTACTGAAGCCCACATGCCTAGAGCCCGTGCTCCACAATAAGAGAAGCCACCGCAAGAAGAAGCCTGCGCACAGCAACGAAGAGCAGCCCCCGCTCACCGTAACTAGAGAAAGCCCGCGTGCGGCAACAAAGACCCAACGCAGCCAAAAATAAATAAATTAAAAAAAATGTATTAAAAAACACACAAAAAATATATTCATCAAAATCTTTATCTATAGATAAATGTGTAGATGACATGAACATAAAATTTATAGGAGGAGAAATATAAAATATTCACTCTTACTAGGAATTCTTAAAATGCAAAGCAGAGCAGTCTTGACATACCACTGACATACCGTTTAATGCCTAATAAAGAAACAAATTTGTTTTAAAATGGTATTATCAGCTATTTGGAAGGCTGCTGTGAAACTGATTTATTCATTCACTGCTAGAGGCAATGTCACATAATATTTTCAGAAGCAATATTACAGTACATAGCAAACATCACAAACAGATTCATAACCTCTGATTAAGCTTTAATTCCTAAGGAATTGCCAAGTCAATAATTAAACAGAAACTAAAAGCTATACACTTATAACTTATCGATGTTCCCCATGGCATGTCTAATCGGCCATCAAATAGAAATAACTTGACTGTCTCACATTAGGAGAATGGTCTAATGAATTATATTACATCTATAGCAATTTAAAAATGGTAGGGAAAGACTATGTAGGAACGTGGGGAAACAGAAGGCACAGGAACACAACCCTACGTAAAACACGTTTGCAGGCTGAAGGTAACATGGAAGTAAGAATTACGTTACATTAGGATGATGGGAGTATGTATTTGTATATTTGAAAAAATGTTCTCTAATGCTCTTTAATGACTTTTAAAAGCAGTTCTGCCTAAAGCATTAGGTAATGGAAGGGTCCCTCGTGTTGCAGGAATGGGGGGCTGCATGGTGTGAATGAGGAGGAAAGGGCACCAGATGTTGGCATGGAGATCAGGAGAGACAATATACATTTTATTGGCTTCCCCAATTGCCTGTGGTTCTGAACTGCGTGAAGAGTCACCCCACCTGCCCCTACATCTGCGACTTGCTCTGAAGGATGCTCTTTGCCGTCACTGGATGCACTCGGCCACACCCACCTGGGGCAACGTTTCATTTGCCACAGCCCATGAGGCAAAACCAATGCTGGCTTTCCTCCCCGATGGCCCTTCCTGCCCTACACAGATCCTTTGTTTTATGGCTGCATCTACCACACAGTAGAAGGGGTGACTCAAGTGAGGGAAAGGCCAACGCAAAGTTGGATAACTCTCGTGAAACTTTCTGTGGAAATGAAGATCTTGGCCGGTCAGATACCGTGACAAGAATTCACAAAGGCATAAAGCTAAGGAGACACCCTATGAAGCAGCTGTGAGATCCTCAGCAATTCCAATCTCTAACAACATTCCAGGAATGTTTTCTGCTTGGTTTGATTTGCCTATAAGCTCAATCTCCTAGGGGCTTCTAACACCAATAGGTACCTTACAGCCCCAGTGCTCAAAAGAATCTATGACAGGCTGCAGGCAAGTGGCAGGAGAAGCACAAAGAACCCACACCTCGCAGTTATTGTTCTGTGCATCAGTCTCAGCTGGCCCCTTTTCCTTGGGCTGAGACTTCTCGGTCTAGACCAGAGGGACACTCAGAGACACAGGGAGAGGCAGCCCCTGGCACCAAACCCTATGCCACCTCCTCTGGCCAGTCTGATTACTGAAGGTCTCACTGCTTCGTCATCACCTCCCTCACCTCATCTCATGTCCTCCTGCACAAAAAGGGGGCTGAGCTGACCGGACTGAACACAGTCCCCCACACAAGGTCATGGGCACCCTTAACCTCAGTGCTCTGGGAATGCCTTTCAGTTAAAGAATATCTAGCAGGGAATTTCTAAGAGGCTAACGCTGACGAACTCCCAGATGCCAGAACTTCCTCCCTGGGTATGTGTAACAAGGACTGCCAAACCCAAGGATCAAGCTTGCCCAAGACCCTTGAGCTGGGAGCCTGGACCAGTCAGAAGGACCAATATGCATGACCGGCCGCCTCTGGGCACCAGTGTCATTCCTCACTGCAGGAAGGTCACCTACTCTTGATGTTCAGGGCACACAGGGGTCTTTTCCACAAGCAAGTACGTCATGGGTGGTCTTCATTATTTTTTCTGACCTCCCTCTTTTGACTTTCTCTTTCTACCAGTAGGGTTAAAATAGGTGCTGGGAGACTGGACAAATTTTGCCTTTGCCCCAGACTTGCTTTGTATCCTAGAACAAGTCATTTAACCTCTTTGGGCTTCTGTTTTCTTATCAATGGCTCTGCCTGAACACCAAGCTGGCACATTCTCTCCCCCAGGTGCCAACACGGCACCTCCTTACTGAGAGGGAGTGAAACTGCCTCATCCCCTGCCCAGCAAAACCTACCCCTGCTGGCGTCCGGCTGCCCCCAGATGGTCCACCCCTGCCACTGTGAATAAAAGAGAGAGTCGTCATGGTCTACCCCAACCCCATCCAACAGAGGCTCTGGAGAAGCAGACTCCATCTTCAGACTTGGAGAACTCTCGGGAAGACTGGGCTGGGCAAGGAGCATTGACTCAGCTCTAGGACAAAAGCAGTAAGAAATGTGACTAGTTCGAAAAAGGCTGGGAATGTCCTCGGATGGCTCATCTTGGAACCCAAGCAAAGAGTGAATACAGTCTTCAAGGCAGGTTATTTCACGACACAAAGAAAATAACTCAGCCATCCCGGTATTTTTTTGTGTGTGTGGTACGCGGGCCTCTCACTGCTGTGGCCTCTCCCATTGCGGAGCACAGGCTCGGGGCGCGCAGGCTCAGCGGCCATGGCTCACGGGCCCAGCCGCTCCGCGGCATGTGGGATCTTCCCGGACCGGGGCACGAACCCGTGTCCCCTGCATCGGCAGGTGGACTCTCAACCACTGCAACACCAGGGAAGCCCCATCCCGGTATTTTTGTCTAAATAACTGTCAAATCCTGGATGATTCTGAAGCTGCGTGTATGGGCATGTGCTAACCATCTTACATCTGAGGTATTATTCTCTATACGAGGTACTGTTACACATCTATGAGGTACTATTACATATACATGAGGTATCATTACATATACACGAGGTATGAAAGCAACTTATACACACCCTCTAACATCTTGAGGTGGTATTCTTCTTGACTTACAAATGAAGAAACCAAGGCCCCAAGATGTTAATGACTGATTTGTTCAAGGTCACACAGCTAACAGTGAATGTCAGTTCAGGAATTCTCACCCTGGCCCATCCATTCACACCTCCCAAGGACGGCGGAATAGCCTAGATCCCTGGTACCCAACTGTGTGTATGGAAGTCTCTTCCCGGCTGCTGCCCACCCACCTCTCCACACATGCATCCTGCTCTCATCTAGAGACTTAGAAAAGAAAGCTAAAGGGGACTCATTAATTCATAACACACCCACACAGTAAAATTTAATGCAGTGGATTCAAAAAGCAGATATGCTAAGTCCACCTAGAAAGAATAAGTAGAAAAAGAAAACTAGGAAACGTGTATAGTGTATATTTGAATAAAATAAGAAAGAGAAAAGGATAAATATCGTCAAAGAGCATAAGGAGAAATACACATTGAGACTTTCTGAAGGGTAAAAAAACTGTACATCCTAAAAAATGTTTATTATGTGGATACTGGCTGGAAGGCAGGGCTCTGAGCACAGGCTCTTGGCCACAATGGAAGGGGCATAGCCACTCTCTAAATTATTCTTCTCAAATACTTTGGATTTGGTCCTTAGTAGATGAGCCTCCACTAACAAAGCAAGGAACTACCATCACAGTCCGGACAACGGTGATTATGACCGGGGTGTGGGGAGGAGCTCCTGACAGACACTAAATGGAATTTTTCCCACTCAGTCTCTGAAGAGTTTACTTAATTTTCCCTCTCAGTAAATCTCTGGTTTAACTTTATGGACTTACCGTTAAAAATGCAAGATCACGGAAATAAAACAAAACAAAACAAAACTAGGTACTGAAAATCAAAGGAGCAGTGCCTTTTCATTTTATTTTCCATGAGGAAGATGGATTATAATATTTTCAAGTTGAAACAAATGCTACATGACAGTGAGTTTTAATGATTAAGTAAATATTTATGTGGTGCCGAAGACTATGTTCTACATGTTGTGCTCACACAATAAAGAAAATTTCTGTTCAAAACAGGAAAGAGGAAACAGCAATTAATTCTGCTAGTGAGATTAGTCTGTGCTATCTATGCCTTTCCAAAGAGCCACACAATGTGAAGCAGAAATGTCTAGGAGGAGAGGCTTGGAATTGTCTGCATGTGCTATTCTGTGTGTAATCTAATCAGAAGAGCACTGGTGGCATTTCAAGATTAGCATCTCAAATTTAATGTAAACCATTTTCTCCTTTCTCATCTTTACTTTCTGAATGACCTGTTTTGTGTTCATGGCAGGGCGTATGCTCTGTCCACTTATTTAAAATAAAGCTTAAGCTAGTTTGTGCTTTGCTGGGGGGAAAAAAAACGTGAAAAATCTGGACGCTTGACAGGGTAGGGAGAGTAGCGCTACGGTAAACTAAGGTCAAACCCAGCGGTGGCGGGACAATGGGATGGTCACTGAGGGAGAGCACACCAGGGAGAAAGGGGGCGGGCAGCCCCCCAATCCCACCACCCAGGCTCTGATGCAGAGCACATGGGGACATGGAGAACCACTGGAGAACAATGATCGTCCTTAAGCAAGCAGGAAGTCTCCTTGCCTCCTGCCTGTCTGCATTTATTCATTCCCTCCCTTCCTCCCTCCTCCATCCATTCAAAATTACACACTGCAGTCACACTGGAACTACTACATGCTTCTGGTACCCAGGAAAAGTCACTACTTGCCAGGAGAAAAACCGCAGAGCAAAACCCCTCCAGGCAGACTTGCTAAATGCTCAAAGAGGCTTCTCATCCAGGGAAATCAGCCAAGGGCGGGGCCAGAGTCCTCACTGGTACCAGCGATGGTCCTGTGATTCATATCACAGGAAACTTAGCTGCTGCTGAATTCCTGGGCACCTGAGCCCTGTGGAGCTCATGTCCACGAGGTCATGTCTGTGGTTCATGTTTCTAAAATGCTCTATTAAAAAATGCCTGTGGGAAAGCAGTGGCAGAAGTCTCAGCAGAGCATCTGTCCGTTCCCAGGTGCTAGCTGGTGGTCATGGGTGGAGGGGTGGGGGGCGTCAGTGCCAAGTGAAGGTTGACACCCCCCTTTTCAAATATATCACAAGCCTTTTAATGACAAGGTAGCCCGGCCAAAAAGGTTATGGGATTATTTACTGAAAAACCCACACCCATCAGTGTTGTTGCTATCAGCCCTTCGACATCATCCAGTCAGCGGCAGGCAGGATTCGGAAAGGTTCAAGGACAGTGACCTAAAAATGACACCCTCCAATGCCCAAGTGGTCCCCTTACCCCGTCACCCCAGGCTCCAGAGACCTTCTCAAAATTAACCGCCTGCACAATTTCCCAAAATGCCACAATGAACTCACTCTTTACTTTCCCCAAACTCCTCTGTTTGCTAAGGCAGTTCTGCACTGTCACTAATATTTTAAAGTTAAAATTAAAAAGAAAAACCGTAGCCTTCCCCAGAGAGATCTGAAGTCCTGAGCAGGGTTCCCAGGAAGTTGGCCAGATGGGTATTTATCAGGCTAACTAGGAAAGAAGAATAGTTTCAGGGAATCAGGAGATAAAAACAAACAAAAATAGGCAATGAAAGACCCGTAAGACAAAGGAGATGGAGAAAGAAGATGAAAAGAAGTAAAGATGATTATTAAGCCACAAAGTCCAGGCTGGTAACTGGCCAAGTGAACCCCACACCTTTCCAGAAAGCAGATGGATTTGTCTTAAGTCATACAATCTATTCTCCCCATCCCTTGGACCACGAAGTGAGCTCACCTTCCTTCCATTGTCCCTCCAAGTAACCCAGGTCTAGCCAGTTTCCAGGGCAGGGTGTTGGGAGGATGGACTTTCCTTGGGAAGCTTAACACAGGTGAACAAGCCCCAGGTCCTTCTACAGATACAGTGATCATGGCCACAGTGCCCGTGGAACTTATATCTTCTCCCTTGGCTTCAAAAACCTGCTTA
Organism: Pseudorca crassidens; assembly: GCF_039906515.1. NCBI lineage: Eukaryota > Metazoa > Chordata > Mammalia > Artiodactyla > Delphinidae > Pseudorca > Pseudorca crassidens. The sequence continues at coordinate 54,847,612 of NC_090309.1, forward strand.
AATTAAACTTTTTCTGAAAAGTTTTATGTTCCATGGAGACTATGACCAGAATTCTGCATGTAGAGAGAGGGATAAGGAGGTCAAAAACAATAATGCTTTCAATAACTGAAAGCAAAGCAATCCAGAATCCAACCCTGTGCCCCTTCAAGGTGCACAGGCTCACACACGCACGCACGCACGCACACGCACACGCAATGCGTCCCACCCACCTGATGCTGACACCTCTTTCCAGGGAACACTGCAGTCTGGAAAAACTAATGAATTTCCAGGATTGCATCTTAGGGTCTCAGAAACTCCTCTCTCTCCATGAGATGTCTTCCAGAGAGACAGAAGAATGTTGGGGAAAGAAGAGTCACGATGTGAGGAGAAAAATGTATTTCTACTAGCTCTACAAAACAACAGAGACACCTGCTAAATTTGGGGTCTCATATCTATAAACTCGCATACGCGGAAAACGAAAATCATCAAGAACAAAAGATGGGGATGGGGGAGGGGAGAACCTTTTTTTCTTTCTAGTTTAATGAACCTAAGAAAATATTCTGAAGCCACAGATGCTTAAGGGAGACCCAGTTAGCTTAGGTCTTAGTGCTAATGAAGTACAAATGGAGGTCAAATTCCCCAAATGAGTAAGTTATCTCTGTCCAGAGGGAACTGTGGACACAGGCCCTGCCGTGAATCTCAGCAAACTTCTCGCAGATATCCATTCTTGGTCACCAGGGCTCTCGGGAAGTAGTAGTTATGGCCAAATATTACCCAAGTTCTCTCCTAAAAACCCAACTCCCATCCTATACCTTCCTCCCTCAGGGCAGCCCCAGAGCTGCGTCTTTACTTACAGAAGATGGTACTTTCCTAAACTGGAAATCTGGGCCCTGAATACAGTGCAGTCACCTGCCCACCCTTTCGGTAGGTCTTGGCTTAAGCATTAACTGGGACTAGACAGCAAAGGTTAAGCTGCAGTTAAGGTCTACCACAGTCTTAAGAGTGTCAAGAATCCCTAGTGATGTTTTAGCGCTGGCCCTGGCCAAAGCACATCTCTGCAGTGCTAGTGAGTCTGGCTGCCCCTAATAGGTCATGAGATGCCTAGGAGGAGAGAACTGAAATCTACCTAGAGGAAAGCCTTGAGAAGAAACTTCATTTTCTGGGAGAAAAAAAGAAAGGGTTGAATGAGAGGTATGGTGGCCAGTCTCCACAATGACCCCCAGGGATCCCTACCTCCTGGTATTAACACCTTCAATGTAGGCCCCTCCTACAATGACTAGAGATGCCCTGCTGACTCGTGTAACCAAAAAGATTTTGCAGAAATGACAGAGTGTGGCTCCTGAGGCTAGGTCATAAAAGACAACACTGCAGCTTCCACCTTGCTCTTTCTTGGATCACTCTTGGAAAGCCAGCTGCCATGTGCTGAGGACACGCAAACAGCCCTACGGAGAGGTCCGTTCGGTGGGAAACTGAAACCTCCTTCCAGTCAACACTGACTCATGAGTCAGGTGTGTCAGCCATCCTGGAATCAGATCCCCCAGCCCCAATTGAGCCCTTGGTCAGCCACAGCCCCGGCCAACACGAGAGACCACAGGCCAGAGCCATCCAGCTAAAGCTACTCGTGAATTCCTGACCCCCAGAAACTATAAGGAATAATACCAATTTCTTATTGTCTTAAGCTACTAAATTTGGGATAATCTGTTACTCAGCAACATATCTAATTCAGGAGGTAATAGATAAACCAAGCAGGAGAGACTTAGGGTAAACATCAGAAGGAAAACGTTTTAACTGTGAGAACTGTTCATTCAACTCAACCAATATTTACTGAGTGCCTCCGGGATGCTAGGTACCAGGCCTTTGTGTTACACATTTATCCTGCCTATGGGGAGGGACAAAGGGAAATAAATACTGAGAGGAAAGATTATATTAGAACCACGGTCACAGGGATCCTGGTGCCTATAGAAAAGTGAGTTAGGCTGACCTGGCTCCTGAGATACTGGTGTCCTGAAAACCAAACCATCCCGGATACTTTCAGCTCCACTGTGTCAGCTTTATCCTTTAAGCTTGAGGCTTAAAGCCCTGTTAAAACACAGATCCTGCGGGAGGGCCATTATGAGTTTAGTACGAACGAATTTCAGATCCTTTTTGGGGAGGTCGTACTGGGAAGCTAGAAAAATCATATAGAACCTGCAGGGAGAGTGGGGTTAGGAGAGAAACTTTGGAAACTTTACAGTCTGAAGCAAAAGACAAAATCCATGTGTAAACAAATCTAATAATAGAAATAATAGGTACCATTTGCCGTACGGTGTGTGATTAAAACGTATTTTCTCTGCTTCTTGAAAGGATCCTGCAAGATCAGTATTATTCTCTCCACTATGCAAATGAGGAAACTGGGGCTAAGAAAATCTCGATAACTCACCCAAGGGTGCATCGTTATTAAGTGGTAGAGCCTGATTTTGTACCAAGGACTGTCGTGCTCCAAAGTTCACAAGTTCATGGTTTCCCCACCATGCTCCACATAGTAAAGAAAATAAAACGGACATTCTTCTCCCCTTTCTTCTTATATAGAAACTGGAAAAAAACACTCAAGAAAATTCAAGCGTGCTGTTTCTCTTATTCTAACAGGTGGTTTATAGATTTTTTTTTTTAAATGAACTTTCTTTCTCCAATGCTGTAAATGAAAAAGCTATGTGAAAAATTAACAGCAGATTGGAACGAGAGAGACCCATTTCTTTTAAGTGAATGTAGGGTTTAATGAGAAATTCTGAAAGTTGTTTTGGAAAACAGGCGGCTGGCAAAGTCACAGGAAATGAAAATTCATAGAGATGACAGACTCACAGCACACGTGCCAGGGAGCTCAGGGGGAGTGACAGGAACACGACCAGAGTCCTTGCTTTCAGCCGATTTGTACTGCTTCCAGGCATTCCCTACAGAATTGTGAAAGGCAGGAGGAGACGTGAGGTATGATGCAGGAGCAGATATACTCATCACATAGGCAACCACCTCCTGGAACAAAAAGTTTCTATCTGCTCGAGCCAAGCAAGGAAGAAAGCTTTAGGTCAAGATGTTCCCCAAACCTGCCTCAAGCCAGCTTGCGGTCGGCAGGAACACGGGGCCACGAAGGAAAGCCTATTCTCTTTTCCACATCAGTCCCCTCTTCACTCCTGAGGCTACAAAAAAATTAGAAGTGAGAAGCTAAAATAGCAAGTGTGTGTGTGTGTGTGTGTGTGTGTGTGTGTGTGTAAGGTAGAAGTACTAAAATGACGATATGACATTATATCTTTTATTCTTTCAAATCATCTTCCCGAGATTGCAGTGGTGAAGAAGGCAAGGCATCCCTCCTTTCTGGAGCTGCTCTGGCCACTCTGGTGAGCAGAGTCTGGCCCAAATGATCTACTGGAAAGGAGAGCTCTTAATGCATCTACTGCTGAATGGGTAGAACAGGACAACAATTTTGCTCTTGCACTAGGGAAGCTTGGGTTTTTTTTTAATAAGCTCGCACAATATTCTTCCCCCTTATTTGCTGCTCAAGAGGACGCCAGTTGATTTCTGGGTGAGAGCAACCTGAAACTTGACAAATCATTAACCAGAACTTCTGGGTGATTCTCAACTTATCAACCTGAAATGTACACCCATTAGACCCCCAATTTGGTTCTCTCTCACGTTGATGCCTGGCTTGAAAACCTATCTAGGTATCAGAAATGGCTTCTCACTCCCCAAGGGGACATCTCATTTCCTGTTGGAGTGTGATGGCAAGGGAGCTCAGAATAAAAGGCCAGAAGGAATGGAAAAAAGGTTCTTCTCTCTTTCAGATAAAGCCACAGTCAATGGCCATTGTCAGACAATGGCCACAGTTTCTCATCAAATCTGAATTAGAGGGACTTCCCTGGTGGTGCAGTGGTTAAGAATCCGCCTGCCAATGCAGGGGACATGGGTTCGAGCCCTTGTCCGGGAAGATCCCACACACTGCGGAACAACTAAGCCCGGGCACCACAACTACTGAGCCTGTGATCTAGAGCCCGCAAGCCACAACTACTGAGCCTGTGTGCCACAATTACTGAAGCCTGCACGCCTAGAGCCAGTGCTCTGCAACAAGAGAAGTCACTGAATAAGAACCCAGTGCACCACAACTAAGAGTAGCCCCCACTCGCTGCAACTAGAGAAAGCCCATGTGCAGCAACAAGGACCCAACACAGCCAAAAAAAAAAAAAAAAAAAACTGAATTAGAAAACAGAAGAACCCAAATTAAAGCCATTAACATAGTTCCATCACTGTTTTCTTCTAAATAACCTAAATTCACCTCCTTAAAGTTTCAAATTCCAACATGCACCAGAATTGCTTGGAGAACTTCTTGAAACATACCGCTGGACCCATCCCCAGAGTTTCTGATTCAGCAAGTTTGGGGAGGGGCTGAGAATTTCATTTCTAATAAGTTGGCAGGTGATCTTAATGCTGCTGGCCCAGGACCAAATTCTAAGAACAGTCTAGACCACATTATCCCTTATCCGAATCACCTAAAAGTGATACACTTATTTATTCAAAAGAAATTAGGGCCTTGCTTAGGATGTAGAAAAAGCTGGAAGGACCATCACTTCCACCATTACAACAAAAAACAGACAAATCAATGGACCAGAACAGAGTCCAGAGATTAGTCTACACACATAGTTTCAACTGATGTGCAACAAGGTAGAAAGGCAATTCAAAGGAGAGATTAGTCTTTTCAACAAATGATGCTGGAATAACTGAATATCCATATGCCAAAAATAAGCACAGTTTCCTACCTTGCGTGTTGTACAAAAATTAACTCAGAATAAATGACAGAAAAAAATGTGAAACCTAAGACTATAAAACATCTGGAGAAAAATGCTGGGAAAAAATCTCTGTGACCACAAGGTTAGGCAAAGCTTTATGAGCTATGACACTAAAAGGACAATTCATAAAAGACTGATAAATTGAACATCAAGATTAATAACTACTGTTCAAAAGACATTGTTAACAGAATGAAAAGATAAGTCCCCAAATGGGGAAAATATCTGCAAAATACATAGCTGGTAAAGCAGATATCTAGAATATACAGAACTCTCAAAACCCAGTAATAAGGAAACAACCCAAATTTTAAAAAATGGGCTAAATATTTGAAAGTCAGCTCACCAAAAAAGATATACGGACGGCAATTAATCATGAAAAGATGCTGAACATCACTTTTAGGAAAATGAAAATTAAAATCACAGTGAAACCACTACGTTTGTTAGAATGACTAACATTAAAATAACAAGAACAATAGTATTAACATAAAGCTTGAAAATATCAAGTGCTGGTGAGGATGCAGAGTAACTGGAACTTTCATTGCTGGTGGGAAAACAAAATAGTTTCTCCACTTAGGAAAACAGTTTGCAGTTTCTTATAAAATCAAACACACGCTTACCATGCACGATCCAGCAATCCCATCCCTAGGTATTTACTCAAATGAAATTCACACAAAAACCTATATGCAAATATCTATAGCAGCTTTATTTGTAATCATCAAAAACTGGAAATAATCCAAAGGTCCCTCAACTGGGGGACGGGTAAACTGGTGTACATCCATACAGTGGAATTCTACTTAGCAAAGGAAGGAACAAATTACTGATACAATCATCAACATGGATGAATCTTAAACGTGCCACACTAAATTAAAAAAAAAAGATAAGCTCAATAGGTTACATACTGTGTAATTCCATGTGAATGACATTGTGGAAAAGGCAATACTTTAGGCACTGAAAAAGAATCAGTGGTTGCCATGGCTCGGGGGAGAGCAAAGTGTTTGACTATGACAGGGAAAGATAATGGGAGAATTTTGGAAGGTGGTGAAACTATTCTATATTTTGATCGTAGTAGAGGCTACCTGACTGTATGTATTTGTTAAAACTCACAAAACTGTATGCTAAAACAAGTGAATTTTGCTGCATCTACATGATACCTTAATTTTTTTCTTAAAAAAAAGGAAAAAAAAATAATAGGGAGGACCTACTAGAGCCTCAGCTCTGTGTCAAAAGCTACTAAAGATACAGAGAACTGCCCTGAGGACGGTTTAGAGTGAACATCTGCCTAAACAAGTTTCACAACTAAGACCTCAGGTGAGCAGAATAGGCTGTAAACATGACTCCAGAGAAAGCTGGGGTATCTGGTATAAATAGGGTCCCCTCCACTGTCTGCTTCTGCCTTTAATCCGTGGGCTTTTCGTTCTGCCTTCCCTCCTCTCACCACCCTAACCAGGTGGATCGCCCGACTGCCCCCTCACAGAAGTCAATTTAATCCTCCCTCCAAGCTTCTAATTACATCAGCTCTCCTGTCTAGGACACAGCTTTCTCCCCTCTCCTAATCTCAATCTTTCCCATCCTTTAAGATCTAAACCTTTCATGAAACTTTCCCTACCAGAGCAGGGATCTCCTCCTCTTTGAAGCACCTTAGGACTTGGAGTCTTCACTATTCAATTTGATATTCATCCATTAAACATTAATTATACACTCTGAGTGCTTGAAGTGGTTTTCCTATTGTTTCCTATTGTAACTACACTGCTAGTTACTTTAGAAGAGGAAGCCCTTAAGATTTCTCGTGTCCATCTCTCCAACCTCACCCCAGCACCTCCATTGCCTAATTCAAACCATCAACTGAATGAAATATCAACCACAGTAGGTAAGAGATGCAATGTGGTATTAAACATATTGCAATTCATCTGCTCATAGCTCAAAACCTTTGTAGATTTTTTCCTTGCATACAAGGTGATTAAAATGTCTTTTCACAAAATAAAAGCCATGCCTGGTTCTAAGCAATTTAACAATCCCTAAAGGACCCACAATAGCACAGTAAGTACATGCATTTCTTGATGTGTAATTGTTTCCACTGTATTAGATTCATTTCCTGATGTCACATTAAAATGAGGGTTGGGTTATTTTCCTTTTTTTTTTTAAACAATAATCAAATGAAGTCTATACATTTATTTTTTTTTTTTCTTCTAGAAGTCTTTGGCCAAGCATCTTGAGCTAATAGACCCCCTCTACAGATGTTCCCAATTTTCATGCATGCTTATATTTAACTTAGATAGGCCAATTTAATTAGTCTTTTAATCCTGCAGAACAGTGATGCAAGAAGAACATCGTGCTGGGTTATTGCCATTGTATTCCGAATCTCATATTACATTTCACTATTTGTCCTTTGCTTAGTTTATGGTAAATTATAAATGGAAAACGCAATATTGATAAAGAAATTATTTTTTCTTCAGAAATTTTCCAGCTGGCATTTAAACTCTTTTGACTCTGTACTGAATTTAAGGAAACCATCAGCCTTCACTTCGTTTAGATATACAGACTCCATTCAATAATAGCACAGTCGTGTGTGTGGATGAGTTTGAGAACTGTTTTCATCCCTGCCCAGAATCACTGGGGCTGCACAAACATCCTGGCACGCCTCTAAGGCCCCCTCCAAAGTGGAAGGGAGCATTGAAAAGGCTTGGAAAGTTGACGAGATCATTGTCCAAACTGATAATTTTGCCAAAGGCCAGCCCTTTCTAGTTACAGCCTAAAGGTTCGCGTTTAGGTATTACACCCAGGTAGACAAAATAAAATAGACAGGCACGTGCTACTATACCAGTGAATACAAAACAAAACCACTAGGCCAGTGGTTCTCAAACTTTAGCCTGCATCAGAATCCCTGGAGGTTTGTTAAAGCACAGGTTGCTGGGCCCCACCTGGGTTTCTATTCAGGAGCTCTGGGTTGGGACCTGAGAACATGCATTTCTAATAAGCTCACTGGTGACGCTGATGCCGCTGGGCCATCAACGGGAGAGGCCACAACAGTGAGAGGCCCGCGTACCGCAAAAGCAAAACAAAAAAGCATCCCAGACCGCCCGAGACTATCTATGGTCCTGTGGGTGGCCAGAATTATCAGAGAATTCTGGACTGAGAGACAGGAAATAGCCCCAGAGAAAAGAGGAGCCACAGAGACTTCTTCAATCCATCAGTGCTCTGAACCATCCCTCCATCAAGACAGCCCCAGGGGGCCCCAGGGAGGGAGACTCCAGAGTCATTTTTTTTTTAATTGAAGTATAATTGATTTATAATATTGTTAGTTTCAGGTGTAAAGTACAGCAATTTTTTGGAGCATATTCCATTATAGGTAATTACAAGATATTGGGTATAATCCCCTGTGCTATACAGCAAATCCTCGTTGCCTTTTTTTTTTTTTTTTTTTTTTTGCGGTACACGGGCCTCTCACTGCCGTGGCCTCTCCCTTTGCAGAGCACAGGCTCCAGACGCACAGGCTCAGCGGCCATGGCTCACAGGCCCAGCCGCTCCGCGGCATGTGGGATCCTCCCGGACCGGGGCACGAACCCGCGTCCCCTGCATAGGCAGGCAGACTCTGAACCGCTGTGCCACCAGGGAAGCCCGTTGCTTATCTATTTGATATATAGTAGCTCATATCTTTTAATCCCACTCTCCTAATCTCTCCCTCCCTCTCCCCTTTGGCAACCATAAATTTGTTTTCTACATCTGAGTCTGTTACTGTTTTGTATATAGATTCATTTGAATTACTTTTTAGGCTCCACCTGTAAGCAATAGTTCAGAACGGCCATCATCAAAAAGTCTACAAATAGTAAATGCTGAGACAGTCTCAAAAGCAGTGTTCCCAGGGAGTCTGCAGCTCCCACATTTTGTGAATCTCTGATAGAAGCTTCTAGGAGCAGAACTACTGGGTCAGCCAGGAAGCATCTCCTGAGAGCAGGTGACTAAGACTAAGGACTTGATTGGCCGTCGATCAAACAGTCGTGTGAAGGATACACGTGTGTAGGTTCAAAAGGGAGAGCAGCGCCAATAGGAGAACCCTGCAATTCCACGTCCACCCCAGAGCACCTGCTGTGCCCAGAACTGAGCCTGGCTCTTCCAGAGGCTGAAGGAGGGACTGTGGGGAATGTACTCCACCCCCAGGAGAGGGCACTGAAGGCTGCACACCCAGATCTGCACCCTTCTGGGGTTTCACCACCTTGGAGAAGCCCTGGTTTAGGATTAGCTTCTTCCTATGCTCTCCCAGCGAGAGGCCCTGGGGACTTTAAGTTTTAAAACACACGGAGGCCTTGGCCCTACCCTCAGAGACTCCCATTTAAATGGGGCCGGCCCTCCACGGGGAATTTTTAAACGTTTCCCGGGTGATCTTAACCTGGAGTCAAAATTGAGATCCACTAGTGAACCAGATCTAGGCTTCGTGGCCCAAAAGAAGCCTGTGTTCTTCTTCTCCCTGCCCTCCAGATGGTGATGAGAGCATTTCCACAGCCAAGAGATTTGTTTTATTCCCCAAACCAAGAGAGTTACAGAAAGTGGCATTTCAATAAGTCCTTTTTATTTTTCTGAATAGGCAAAGGCACTAGGTAAGATTGCAGGGGAGGGGGGGTACGGCTTCTGTGCCTTGTTAGGAAAATAGACAGCTTTGGTGAATCCATTCACCTCCCTAAGTGTGCTGTACCCACATCAACTGGCAAATGAGGGTCAGCAGGTGCACAAAAATAACTAGAACTAATACTGCATGACACGTGCCCTCGATCCTGCCTGCGCACCAGACCCACTTGGAGAGTCCCGAGATTTGCTGGTGCCCGCGGCCCACCCCAGACAACTGACTCACAATCTCTGTGGGTGAAGCCCAGGCACCAGTACTTTAAAGCCCACCAGGAGATTGTAATGTGCAGCCAGTGTGGAGAAGCACCCACATTTTTAATGGTGGGGCCGTTAAAAATCAGGAGAGGCCCAGGGGGACATCAGCATTGATCAAGCCAGCGGCTTCTGACCCAGCAGCTGCCAGTGACACTGAACGAGGGTTTGGGTTCAATGTCTTGGGGCACGACTCAGAAATGGATATTGCAGGGGAGGTAGTCCAAGAGGGAAAGAGAGGGAGAAGGAAAGGGAGTTGGTATTCAGGGAGAGGGAGGGAGAGAAGAAGAGGCAGGGACAATTTTAAATTGCCCAGGACTGAGAGCCTGGTGATGGAAGATAGAGTCTTGGATCTGACACTAATCATATATGTGACCCCTAGGTGAGCCATTTGTCTTGCCTTGGCCTCAGCTTCCCCCATATTACATGGATAGCTGTGTGTTTTCAGGTCCCTTCTGCTTCTGAGAATCTCCAGGTGTGTTTTACCAACATCACCTGAGTGTTCAGTAGACATTAACTTGGACCCCACCGCAAAGGGGAAGAAGAAGAGGCATCAGAGCTGAGTATCTTCCAGGCCACTGAATGCAAAGGCTAAAGTTTGAGGACAGGTGGTGGAGGGTTATTTTGGAGCTCTCAATTATTTGAGAATTTCATCATCTCAAACATCACTCAAAAATGTCAAAAAAAAAAAAAAAAAAAAAGGCAGCTGACTCGACCTTCCTCCACCTTTAAGGGTGAACTCAGCTTCCCAAGTAAAACAAATTCTCATTCTGTAATCTGTAGGTTTATTTGGTTACTGCGTTTTGTCCTGTTAGTTCATAAGCTCCTTGAAGCAGGAACTGGTCGTCTAACAGAACCTTTGCGTCGTGGGGCAGGGCTTAAACACAGCACTCAGTGTTCTTACTTTTTCTACAAAAGCTGTGTTCCTAGAAAGCTGTGTGTCAATGGAATGTCCATCAATCCAATTCAATTTGAAATGTACATTAAGTGCTATATAAGGGAGCCTTGTGGTGAGTGCTTTTGAAGAGTGACAATTTTGGGGGTAATGCTAATAATTGTAGCTTAATTCAACTGTTTGGTAAAACTAAATTTTAACATAGCAATTTCAATGTAAAATAGAGGTTGTTTTATGTTCCCTTAATTTGAACCCTTAAGGGGTTTGGGGTATGTTATAATAAATTCTGCTGTAGTGCATGTTCCTTCAGAATATTTGCAGCAAAAGGAGGGGTGTTTTATTGGTTAAAACTCTACTGCGCTTCTTTGTGTTGAGCCACTTACATACAGAGAACAATGATGACTTGCCTGTGCTTACGAAGGCCCAGGAGCAACATGGTGCAATGAAATGAGCTGAATCATTATGGGTTGGGGCCCGACGTCCTTCTGCTCACCACCAGCTAGTTGCGTGCCATTGAGGGAGTCCCTTTCCTTTTCTGGGCTTTAGCTTATATATCTGTGTGTCAGAAATATTGGACTAGGTGATTTCTAAAGTCCTTTTCAGCTCTGGCATTTTAGAATTTTAGGCTTCTTTGAAGAGTCTGGATCATCCAAGCTTGACAAATTTTACAGGCCTAGAACCCCTCCTATTAGTGCTTTGATCCAGCTTGGCACAGACTAGAAGGATGAGGTGTGGGAGAACCAAGCTCACTGTGTGCGGTCGTGCAGGTTGTACACTGCACAAAAGTACTCAGCCTTTGCAACATCTGCCCCCAGCACAGGGCTGTATTAGCTCAGTTGGGGCTCCCCGTTGCATTAGGTGCTGCATGCTCTAGCCTGGCCCTGGTGAGAGCAGGACCTTTAAACCTAACAGCAGCAAAGCACAATTCTTGTGATTAACATCAAAGTGGGGTCCCATGACAAAAGGCTATCCTTCTGGGCCCAGAGGAGGTGTGGAGATCATGTACACATAAATATCACCTAGTTTGAGTGTGGAAGTCAGGGTTAAGGGGGATTTATGGAAGCCCAAAGACTTGCAAGGCGGAGGGACGCATCTAAAGAAATGACTGTGACTGGTAACATTAGTCACTGAACAGTCTTTACGAAGCTGTTTCCTAGATGACCTGGTTCCTTCCTAGAGTCCTAGGTTAAAATTGTACAGAGCAGTGGTTCCCAAAACCTGGATGCTTATTGCAGTGACCTGTGAAGTTGGTGCAGCCACAGACTCCTGAACCACTTCCCAGCCCCACTGAGTGAAGCTTAGAAATCTGTAATTTCAATCAGCTCCCGAGGGCATCTGGTGCCACCGATGCAGCACAGACGACATGGCAGTGTTTGAAGAACACTGGTTACAGTGACTGTCCGGGCCCCGAGTACTAGTTGTGGAAGGATTGGAGAATAATTCACAATCATGACCAGGGATAGACGATACCAGCAGAAGTGCAAGGACACCGTCTGGGGCTTTCTGTCATGGTGGCCAAGTGAACATGGTCCCAGGCAGACAATCTGGGCCACCCAGTGGGCAAAGAGAGACCAAAGAAATGAGCCTGGTAGTCTGTGGACATTTAATTAAGGGAGCCGAGTTCTCAGGGATACTCAAGGAAAGCCAGTCCTCCCACTTGCCCTCCAGCTGCTACTCATCCACAAACACCTGTCACCTTGAGGCCAAGAGGAGTTTGAACCACGGAGACAGGGCAGACACCGTGCTGACCTGCATCCCGCCCCCTCAGCACCCATCCCTCTCTGCCCTCTATGTGCTTGCAGTAATCTCTTTTACTCCGTTGCTTATGAAGACACTTGGCCTGGGGCATCATCAAACCAGGCATCTGGTAGTCCCTGGGGAAACTGGAGTAGAGTCAAGAAGAAAGCCCGGTGATGACCTTGAAAGTTAATTTCTCCTCGCCCAGCCAGAGTTCCCCATGCAAATGCGCTGTGACATCTGTAACAGCTACCCTCAAAATTAGAAAGTGAGAAGCAGAAATACATTAACTCTCAGTGAGTGTAACTGAAATTCTGCCAGCAAATTTCAAGATAAAGCTTTTCATAAGAAAATATGAAAGTCAAACGCACTCATCTAAAGGTCAGAGGTTGGGTGATGTTCACCACGGGGTAAGAAATTATCTGATCTACAAAGCAGTGATGTATGTTTATGACTAGTGTTAAAACTAAGCATTCGTTTTGGGTAAGTATATTGATTTTAGGAAAGGCAAAACCCAACTTAGCTGAAGAGAGCTTCAGTCTTTGATCAAAATTGCATTCACAGAAAGCCATCTTTGTTGTGTTCCCCAGGGTGCTAATTAGGAAAATATTTTCCAAGAATTTATTTTAGGCAAGTGTTTTGCTTCAAAAATTTAACACAGGAAGAAATTAAAAACTTGAATAGATCTGTAATCACTTTTTAAATCAGTATTTCAAAAATTAATGCATTTAAATCCCAAAAGGTCTCTCATGGGATTTGAAAAGCTGAACCTAAAATTCACAAAAGAAAAATGGCCAAAAATTGCAAAAAAAAAAAAAAAAAATTGACAAATAAGAATAAAGAATGGGAGCATGCTCTACAGGTACCAAGATTTGTTTCATAGCTAGAGCAATTAAAACAATGTGTGTTGGCTCAGAGATGGATAGACAGACCAAAGGAATAGAACAGAGATCTGAAGCAGGAGGATCAGTGGAGAAAACAGGGAATGATCATAACCGGAACCTAGGTCCACAAGTTGTCAAAATGGAAAAAAAAAAGAACTAGATCCAAGTGTAAAAAGCAAAACACTCAAACTTTTATTTAAAAAATACAAAAATATTTCTGTCATTTAGAGAAGTATTTATTCATCAGAATGCAAAATGCACAAACTAAAACTATAATCATATTAAAATGTAAATAAAACTGCACAGCAGAAGACACCAGAAATAAATTATAAGGACAAGCCAGAGACACTATGAGAAGATATCTGCCACACATAATAGACTCAGATTTGGTACTTCAGTATGTATCAAAAACTCCTACCATCAATAAGAAGATGACCAATAATCCAAAAGAAATATTAGCAAAGGATATGCACAGTTTCTTCTCAGTGGACATACAGTTGGCCAATAATCCTAACAGGGTCCTCAACCTTACAGGTAATCAGGGAAATGCAGATTAACACAATAATGAGTGCCACGTTATACTTATTGGTTGGTAAAAATTAAAAATCTGACATTCCTAAGTTTTGATGAGGATGTAAAGAAGCAAACTCTTACATACTGTCCCAAGGGGGTATGAACTAATATAACCAGGTTGAAGAACAATCTGGCAATAATGAGCTAAGCTGAGCATGTACATAGCCTACAGCCCAGCAGTTCCATCCTAAGTACAAACCCTAGGGAAATCTGCACACGTGCACCCAAAGAGATTCTCACAAAGATGTTCACTGGAACACTGTGGTAGTTCAAAAAAAAAACAACCTAAAAACAACTTGAATGTCCACCAACAAGTGAATGGATAAAAACTGTGATATTGTCATACAAGGAATATCATCTAGTAGTTAAAATGAGTGTACTGTATGTCAACAGAGACAAATCTTCAAAACATGTTTCCTTAATAAAAGAAGCTACAAAAGAAAATGTACAGAATGTTACCATTTATATAAAATCAAATTCACAAAACATTTATGCACACACGTTTTATATATGTATATATATACATGTGTGTATATATATATATATATATATATATATATATATAAACATACACACATGCACACACATGAATGGGCTAAACACCAACTTCAGCCCAGTGGTTACCTCTGGGGAAAGAGGAGTAGAAATCCCTTCTCAAGGGAATTCCAACTGTATCTCATGTCTTTAACAAAGACAATGAAAAAGATCTGAAGCAGATATTACATTTTTATATTTGCTAACTAGGGGTTGTGAGATTGCCACTAAATTATTCCTGCTTTTCCACCTAACCACGGCTGTAGTTACTAGCCAAGGTCTAACATGTAGACAACAGACACTTATACTGAGCAATGCCTGAACACTGTCTAGGATGGGGGTGGGAGAGGGAGGTTTATTACTGCTTAACGAGAACACTGCTGACCTCACATGTCCATTGTGCTCCGACTTCCTCCTGCTTCTCAGGCATTTTTACATCTCCAAACTTTATTGGGTAAAATAGACTAGAAAAGGAACATAAATTTCATTGCAAGGAATGTTGACTGAATAGTCCATCTCCAAAGAAATTATCCTAAAGACATTTTTTAGTTCTACAGAACAGAAACACTGTCTATCGTAATCACCACTACCACAACGAATCTGGAGCCATGAATGCCTAACCAATTGGAAAATAATTAAACGAGATATCAAACTGATAGAATACAAATGATAATTATAAAGACTAAGTAACAAAATGGACAAATGTTTGCTAAAAAGAACAGTGAAAAGAGTACATTGAGGCTATAACCACATAAAAAGGTGGTTTTCAAGTAGCCGAAGATCAGAAGATAGGTAAAAATTAAAACAGTTGTGTTCGCATTGTATTATTATAAACATTGTTTTAATCTTTTAACATGTTGATACATTCATTCCTTAACTGTCTTTTTTTGGTAACAGCTTTACTGGGACATCATGTCCCAATATCATGGGTCACTGTTCCACCGACCCGCTTAGAGTGTGTCATCAATGGTCTTTCGTATATTCACAGACGTCCAACCATCTCCACAAACAATCTTAGAACATGTTCATCACACCAAAAGGAAACCCCCATATGCTTTAGCAGGCGTCCCCCATTTCCCTCCCTCTGTCCCTGGCAATCACCGATGCACCTTCCGTCTCTATGGATCTGCCTATCCTGGACGTGTCGTATAAATGGAGTCACACGGTATGTGGCCTTTTGTGTCTGGCTGCTTTCGCTTAGCATAATATTTTCAAGGTTCCTCCATATTGTAGCATGTATCAGTACTTCATTTCTCTTTATTGCTGAATAATGTTCCATTGAATGGATATACCATACTTCATTTATGTGGTACTATCTTTACAATAGCAATAAGAACTCTATGTGATGGAGAGAGGTTCGGGGCGTTTTCTGTCTACCCTATTCTAACACGAATTACTTTTGGTGGCTGAATGATGACCTCAGGGTAGCGAATGTCTCATAGAGTCTAGGTCTACTGGGTCATAATTGGGACTTGGATGATGGGTAGGACAGGCCAGACTGGAGGGGTTGGATCCAGGGACCAGAGTCTCTAGGGGGGCAGAGTTGACAACTAGTGCAGTCCGGCAGAGAGAAAAGGAAGCAATGGGGGCGGTGGGGGGGGGGGCAGAGGTGTTAGCACAAGTAGGAAGGGCTGGACAGGTGGGAGCTGGGAAAGAGAGTGCAGGGCAGAGGAGAGGCAGAGGGGCCTACAGGCGACCAGCTGCCCGGGGAGATCCAGCCACTGGAGGAGGGGCCCAAGCATGGGACTGGGCTCAAGGGCAGGCCCAGATGCATGGAAAGTCCTAGGACACTGATCAGGAGGCCAGAGCATGGACCTGGCTGTGGGGTCAGAGCAGCTCCCCGCTACAGAAAGCCTGGCCAAGGCAGAGCTGAGGCTACTCAGCCAGGAGTTTGAGGCCAGAGAAGCACCAGAGGAGGCAGAGTGAAGAGGACACTGTCCCCTGGGGCCTAGAGATTGAACTTACTTAAGGATTACAGGAGCCATGCAACTCAAAGGCCTAGGAGGGAGGAAAGGATCCACTGTCGTAACAGCAGGCACCACTGATTACTTGCTATGCCCCCGCATGGTGATAGGTGGTTTAAGGTATATTATCAGTAATCCTCACAACCACTTACAAGGAAAGTACCCTCGCTACCCTAATTTTACACACGAGAAGACTAAAATTTACAGAGGTACAACAGTGATACAACAGAAAGTGACAAAGCAGGCTTTGAACCCAAGTCTGATTCCAAAGTCTACCCCTGCAGTTGTGAGGGTGGCGGTGAAGATTTGCTGAATCCACAGCAGACAGCAGTTTCTGGAGAACCAGGCCACGGCAAAGACAAGACAAGTTCACTCTTCAACCCATGGTGTGTAGGAGCTGCCCCCTTGGAGGGCAGTGAGAGCCCAGGTTTGCACTGGGGCAGCATTCTGAACTACTCAAGAGGGTGGTCACACCCCGCTTCATCCAGACTTTCTCTCCTGGGAAACTCCGTGAGGCAAGCAGGGGAGGATTAACCCCGCAAATCATGTTGGTACCTTTATCACAATCCGGTTCTGCCGACCTTTAATTCATCTCTTCCTCCACGGCACTCCAATAAGAACCTCCTACAACTATAACTGGCTATTTCCCAGGGTGCTGGCATGGATCTCAAAAAGATTAAGGGGCAGTGAGCTGGCAGGGTGACTCCCCCGATCTCTCACCATCGCTGACCTTCTCCTTTGAACAAGAGCTCGAGGCTGACGTCTTTGGGATTAGACAGCTCTGTTCTCCAGGCCCTCGCCTTCTCTCCGCTCAAGTGGACAGATGTGTCAGCTGTCCCTGCTTTCCCTGCAAACCCTGGGAAGAGCTGAGCCAGCATGTCCCAATGTTCTGACTTGGGTCGCTTATAACTCATTTCATTTCTATCATTTAAATGGAAAATAGATTCAGGTGAAGTGCTCCAGAAGACAAAGAGGCCAAGTGGCCTTACTGCACCGTCAGTCACGGGGTGATGGTGCGTGACTCACAGCCACGGGTGATCTGATCAAGGGTCCCGAGGGCAGGGAACCCGGTGCAGGGCAGGGATTTGAGAGACACAGGGCTCCTCGGGGATCCTTTGCAAAACGGGTCTGCAAACCCTGGTCACCTTAGTTGATATTCAGCCAACATCCTATACCCTGGGAGGGCCTCTGTCAACTTCACAATAAATCCTGGCCTTGCAGATCGGGGTGGGGGGGTGTTAATGGCAGCCCTAGTTGTTTTGTTTTCATTAATGACTTATACATGCAGAGCACTGAATCCAGTCCATTTTTGGGTTTGGCATCACTGCCATCCAATGTTGGCCATACCCATAGATACAGGTGGCTATTCACGTGGTCTCACTGAAAGAGATGAAAAAGCCCTTCACCAAAGGGCCTTCCTCACCAGTGCCCGACCCTCTACGGTAAGCAAGTCATTCTTTCCTCTCGAGCACAGGGCCTGGCACACAGTACGTGCTCAACCAGTGCCAGCTGTGCAGTGTGGCCCTCTGAGGTCCTCCTCTGAGACTAAAGTCCTCCCAGGACACACCCTACTCTTAGTGCTCTGGTGTGGCAGTCCTTTCCCTGCCTGATGGGACCAACCTATGGCAGCTGGAGGCCCATGGGAGGCAGGTGGAGGGTTGGAAGAGGAGCAGGAAATGGAAAAACCATTCCCGGAGAGGAAAAGGTCAGTGATGGCTGGGAGCAGAAGACAAGAGCCCCCTCTTTACCGAGTGACACCTCTGTAACCACCGCAAAGTGGTTCTGAAGGTAGGTGGAATTTACCCACCGAGATACCCAAGGATTTACAAGTGAAGTCATTTGAATGGTTTTTTTTAAATTAAATATTCATTTACAGAAAGTAGAACACGGAGATCGCAAGTGTCAAGTCAATGAGTTCTGACAAAACGTATACACCAGTGCAGCCGCCATCCCAAGCTGAGCTGTCTTTTCTGTACTGGCTTGAAGGCGTCCCACGCACAGCTCACACGTCAGGAACGCCCACCGGGAAGACACGGACCTTCCCCTACAGCCTGATGGCTGCGGCAATCCATAAGGTGCAGAACAAAAGGTGCAGAACAAAAGCGAAGCCTAAATGGAGTAAATGGAACTAGTGAAGCAGGATGGGTGGTAGAACTGAGTCACCAACTAGGTGATTCAATTCTAAAGGCTGTGGTATCAATGAATCCAGGCAAGAATCTACAAACAATGGCCCTGTGGGGGGACCATGGTGGCTGAGCACTGGAACTGACTCATGACACCTAGGTTCTTTCCCACACCTGACTCAGACATCTCCTCCCCATCTAACTGTCTTGGGGTAAATCACATCACAGCTCTGTGCCTCAGTCTCCAAACCCTGTCAAACAACGCTTTTGTGGACCAAACGCTCATCTGTGTCTTTTCTGGCTCTAGCAACTTAATCCTGTGTTGATGATCTAGACAGGGCAGTTTCACAGCATGGGGACTCCAAATTCTCCCTTGTTTACTCAACACAGACACAGCCTCCCCTGCAGTTGTCTGGTTCGTTCTGCAAATGGGGACTCTTCATGAGGAGGACCCAGGAAAGCAGGAGCGGAGGCTGGGTTTATGCCAAGATAGTGTAACTCAGCTGACACATTTTTATACTGTGGTGTCATCTGGTGAGAACTTTATATTACTGTGTCCTCCTCAAGGGCATTTGGGGCAGTGGAATTCAAAAACATTTCAGAAAGAAAAAAGGAATCTGGAAAGAAGAAATTCTGGTCTGTGTAATCTCAAAGATTTCAAGTTTTGTAGGGAAACTAGTTCTCACCTTGTATGTCTTAATTCTAACTCACCTGCAAGACCCGGGTCAAATGTCACCTCCTCCCAGGAAGCCCCTGGCTAGAGGGGTCCGTGGACAATTCCTGTGGCCCTCTACCCACACCCCTCTTTACACACATATACCCAGTACTGTATAGAGTTACCAGCGTGCAACTCCTGTCTCCCGGCTGAGATGTTTATGGTCCTTTTAATCTTTCATAGGCTGGTTAAGTGCTCTGTACATGGTAAGTGCAAAAATCCCTTTTTTTAATGGAGGAATAAATGAAGGAGTGTTAGGTTTAGGGGAAACTGAATGATGTCCTTTCACAAAGGAATCTACCTCCTATAATAAAAGTAGACAAGTAGAAAATTACCTATAATGGGCTCTTAAATCCTCCTGAATCTTCGTTGCTATGTCCTAGCTCACAAGATGTAATCATTCTCTTTGTCTAAAATGATTTGTCAATTTACAAAATACTACAAAAGTTGAAAGAGTACATGAAATAAATCATAGTCACATGTATCTGTGTAGCACTTTGACATATATAAAAGAAAGGGACAGCAGCTGACTTCCGGGAAGGGGATGCGAGAGGTCAGGCAACTTTTTTTTTTTTGCCGTACACGGGCCTCTCACTGTTGTGGCCTCTCCCGTTGCGGAGCACAGGCTCCGGACGCGCAGGCTCAGTGGCCATGGCTCACGGGTCCAGCCGCTCCGCGGCATGTGGGATCTTCCCGGACCGGGGCACGAACCCGTGTCCCCTGCATCGGCAGGCGGACTCTCAACCACTGCACCACCAGGGAAGCCCAGGCAACTTTTACTCCCTAAAGCATTCCTCCGTGTTATTCAGTCCTTTCCTGTAAGCACATACGGTATTTATTATTTAAATAATCTGTAAGACTAAAGTTTACAGAGAGTTTTGACATCCATATACTCGTTTAAATACATGTGTATTATAATAAATACAATGCATTTTATTGTCAAAAAACTGAATCTCAAGGAGATTAAATGGCTTGCCCAGGAATTCACTGTAGAATCAGAACAGTGTGCTTCTGTAACAAAGCACAGGGAAGGAGAGAACTCGTAATCCATTCATGTTCTAAGCTTTCCTATGAGGACCTGATCATCAGGCCAACACAACTCACTAAGTGCACGGCCTGTGCCAGTCCCTGCAGGGCCCCTCCTGAGAGCTATTAGGACTTTTCACATCACAAGGGCTGTTCCTCTGTACGTGACACATGCATGAAATGTACATGAGATTTGCTCAGTTGTATCACCTAAATGGATTCTAAGAAGAAAATGTTGCCTTTATACAATTTGAATGCCATCAACCAAATGATGTTATCATGGTAATTATCCCTTCCCACATGTAAATCTTTTCCAGGCATCTCAGGGTACACCCAGAAAGGCATTGTCTTTGGCCGAAATGTTTCTTTAATTGGTGTCTTTGGAGCTTAACTAGCACAATTCATTCTGTCAATATTTAACAGGTAGAAATAGAACCGTATTAATCTGCCTCAGATGAACATGACAAGTAAAACATATTCGTTTTTCATGCCTGATTCCGACACTTCTCTAAGCAGGATTGCTCACATTCCATGGACCAGGCTAGGGGTGTTATGCCCCAAGAAGAAATAAATTCCAAACAGCAATTAGGTTTGGTTTCTAAGAGTTTGCTTTGAGAACTATTTGGGAAGACGGACCCCACTCCGACAGAACTTCCAGCTAACCGCAGCAGCCTCTTGCCTGGACCTCCTGTTTCAATCACGGTAGAAGAGGTAAACCTCTCCGGCAACAGGGGTCTTTCATCCCAAAGAACAACCTCCCCATAATCAGTGAATTTATCACCTTTTTAGCCAGAGCCAGCCAGGAAAGACTGTCATGTCACCATAAAATCCCAGGGCTCAAGTGGACCTTAAAGGGTGTCTAGCTCAATAACTTTCCATCACTTGAAATCCCTCTAGGTTCCTCCAGTGCATGCTTGAACTGCCCAATGACCAGGGGGCTACTCACTTCAGAATAAGTGACTTAAGCTCCCCTGATCCTCAGCCCCTCAACAGATAGAACTGTGCTGGCTGAATCTTCCCTTCCCTCTCCGTTTTTAATTCAACCATCCATCCCTCAATGCCCAGCAGAAGTTCCGCTTTTTCTTCAAACCCCTCCCACTGACCTCCTGTCCCTCCTTCCTCTTAACTGCTTTCCAGTCTAAACACCTGTCAGTGCCTAGTTGACATAGGTCTGTATAATCTCCCAATCCAGATACTAAGTGTCTTTTAAGTCTAGAGACCATGTCTCTCCCTCTCACCTGCCCTCATGTCACCTGACCTATAGATGACTACACCGATGGTGTTGAATACGCAGATGTCCCGGACACTACGCTTCAGCATGTACATGCTGGACGCCGACCTCCTGAGGCTCAGGTCTGATGCCAACCTTCAGAATGAGTTAAGTCAGGCAGCAAGTGGCCGCTAGCGTGTCTCTAAGGGATTAACCGCGCTGCTTCCCCTTGGGAATAGGCGTCTATTAAGTTTATTAAGCAGAAGGTGCATTGTGTTTGAGAGCATGTGGTGTATGTGTGTGTGTATGTGAGTGTGAGAGTTGGGGGGAGCATGGGAGTTTGTGTTTGTGAATGAATATAAGTGGGAGTGAGTGTGTGCAGGAGTGAGTGAAGGTAGGTGTGTATCTGCGATATGCATGTGGTAAGTGGGTGTAGTATGATTGCTGGGTGTGTCAGTATAATCATGTGAGTGTGAGCACATGCGTGAGTGTGCACATGCAAGCTGTGTGTATAGCTTGTGTGAGTGCATGAGTGTGCATGCACAAGTGTGTACACATGACCCTGAACACAAGTAATCACCTTAGCTCTTGCTCTGATTAACATGATCTCTGCTTCTTCCATTCCTTGGACCTATTCGGATCGACTAAGGCAAATGTCTCCACGTATTTTTGGCTGCAAGTATCAGTAACAACTTTGACATATAAGTTTACTTTCTTACAAATTATAAACATGTAGCCCTGGCAATCCATATATTAAATATTAAAATGAAATCATTTTCTGGTTTCTTAGGTAACAGATACAAATGGAAGGACTCTTGTTTGTTTCCCATTTCCCAGTGGCTCATGTGGCCTAACCCACACCATATGCAAGTTCTACACTGGAGGCCACGTCTCTAAAGCACAATGGCCCCTAATCCGGCTTCTCACCCCTTTCTTAGACACACATACACACACACCCACACACACCCTGCTGAGGGTTAGCACTGGATTATTCAAAGCAAATGCCAGGCTGGAAATGGGGTCCTTTGCACATGAGGACAACCTCCAATTTGCATTGCTGATGCTACTTTCTAGAAGCCAGGAAGTGAGGGACCAAAGGAAGCCCCCAGGAAGACGCAGAGATGAGCTCTAAAACATGAAGTCAACTAAGCAAGGAGACTCTTTAAGGTTATATGGGGAGAGGGCATGTGTGGGCGCCTGTTTTCTGAATGTACTTGCCAGCCCAGCATGGTGAGGGGATGGGTTACACCCACATCTCAGAAATGACAGCAGATTCCCGCAACAATTTACAGCAAGCATGACTTAACAGTGCATTAGCTAACTGGCGCTGGAATCACTTAAGTAAAACAGTTTTGTTTTTTTTTTAAGTCATTGCATTTTCTCTTAATGACATGGAGTTGGAAATGTCTCTTTGAAAGTCTTAGTAATCTAGTGAAAGAGAGTGCCCAGATTCTACTCTCCAGAACGGTGGGATATAAAATGATGATAGAGCAGCGAAAAGGCCAGCTCCAGGGCCTGACAGTAGGGCTGCTTATTAGGGAACGTAAATGGTGACCCCTGAGGAAGGCAGCGGTGCTGACTTTACACAAGCCTGTCTCCTGTCTGTCACTATCGGGGCGCTACAAAGATAAACTCTTAGGATGTTTAATAATAGTATTTCACACTTTCTGCAGGCACGCTAATACCGATTATTTCACCATGGACTCACAGCAACCACAGGAAAGAGGCTCAGGAGTACGATGTATACAGGCCTGTTTTTTTGTTTGTTTGTTTTTTTCACCTTTTCCAGGAGAAGAAATAACTTGGTAAGTGACAAGCCAGCACCTCCTCCACTCTGGCGGGGTGCTCTGGGCTGGATCTCGCTGGGGTCGGAGCCAGTAGGGAATTAACCTGCTGCACTGGATTCCTGAGTGCTGACTCAGCCACGGAACTCCGAGTGCCCAGGCAGAGCTAGGAGCGCTAGGGCCCACGCGGTGCCCACTACGCCTAACTGGGCAAGAGGACCAGCCTCTGCCCCCGGGGATTTACAATGTCATGGACCATGAAGGGGGCGGATGTTCCTGAGATCGTAATAAATGAGTGAGAAAGAAAAGCGTCACAGTTTTGTAAATATACGCTTACTCAGTTTAAGCAAATTTGTACGTCTGTTCCAGAAGTTGCTGAATAAGGCATGATATGATGAATTTATGGTCAAATGAGCAGGAAAAGGCAAAGCTTAGGCAAGCGAGAAGGGGTCTATAAGTTAGAAAAGAACGAAAACTGGAGGCCAGACCAAGTTTGCTCCCTGAATAAACGGCTGTTATAAGGATTGATGATGGCAAGAAGAGTAGGTACCAAAATTTAAAAGGGACCCAGAGGTCGATCTAAAAGCAACGTGAGAAATACAGGACAGGTATAGAGCAGGAAGGGAGAACGCAGGTTCTGGTTCACCCAGGAGAGTCCTGGGATTCACCTGTTTTCCCGGAGGCATAACGAGTAGCACCACCGCTCCCTCTCAACTGTGCTCTTTCTTGGAGGATAAACTACTCAACCTTGCTCTCAAAGCCCATAACATGCACCGAATTGCCAGACAGCACCGCCTTCAGCCAAGCCACCTACACTGGCTTCTACATTTGCACAGCCTCTCTAAGGGGCTGAAAATGGCCCTCTCCGCCTGCCCCGAGGCAGGGAGCGCTCCCATTGCCTCCTGAACAGATGGTAATAGTGTGAGGTTCCAATTCTTCACTTCTGGGGCCACACTGGCTCCTGAGGACGTGAGAGGAACAGGGTGAGGGGGGCTGGTGAGGAGGAGAGGAGAGTAGAGCTGGAAGGGGAGAGAAACAGTGGGGATCTGGGGGCTGGAGCCCTCAGAGGGACACGCATGGAGCTCGCTGTCACCACGGAGAAGCCAGCAAGGGGGGAGAGAACAGGGTCTAGCGAGACCTGTGTTCAGCTCCAGATCCCGCAGCCATCTGCTAAGCCTTCGTTTCCTCATCTCTAAATAAAGGTTAATAACATCTGCTTCCAAAGTTAGTGTGACCTTTACAACGTACTCATTATAAAGTATCAGGCACATGGTAGCCACTCAAGAATGGTAGCTGTTATTGGAATAATGATGTAGACCTAAGAGGAATTTTCCTAACATCAAACGACCCACAACGGGGGCCCGTCAGGCTTTAGCCCCCACCCCATAACATCGGGGCTTAGGGTACCTCAGGCGGAGAGACATGGGAAGTCACAGGGTATTCTGCAGCTGACCGCAGTGGTAGGTCAAGGACTACAGCCGTGCTGGGGCACCAACAGCATCTGCTAACCACCCCCCTGAACACACACACAGGTATTTTTACTGAAGGACCATTATAAAACTACACACAATGGGAAAATTTTTAAAGCAGCAGATTTTTTAAATGGATGGAATTTGAATCTTTTCTTCCCAGAGAGGATTACATTGCTCATCCCTTGGGGAGCACAACTCCTCTCTCGTCATCACTGCCCAAAGGATCCATAAAAGAAGGTCCAGACCTCTGTGGAACTCAAAATACAAGCACTGGGAGCCCTGTATCCACACTAGGCCCTGGTCTCAATGCTGGGGATTCGATAGCTCGGCCCTCGCAGGTGCGAACACCTGCTGATTTACTATAGCCTGAAAGTGTAAAAGGGACAGGCAGAGCTATACCTTTTGTTCTTGTCCCTTTTGAATAAAAACATGCACCAGTAATAGGCTGCGGGTTGGGGGAAGTCTCCCAGAATCGGGAGGGGGCATTGCCTACACCTACAGAAAATTTGCAGGCTCCAAAAGCCATGCCTTGTAACGCGAGTTGAATAAGACCTGAGGATGCTTAACTGTTAAGAAATAAGAGCAATAAAAATAAAATTTAAAAATAACAGAAACACAACATTGTACATCAGCTATACTTCAATTAAAAAACTCTTTAAAAAAAAAGCTCACCTTGACACTACTATGACCAAGTAATGATTATAATAAAATCACATAATTTTTCATAAGAATCAACATACTCACTAAATTAACCATTATAATTTAAACGACTGAATAAATTTTGAAAAAAATAATAGAAATAAGCAATCAAAGATTATGCAAAATGTCTGCTTTTTTAAGGTGTGCGCACGGGTCGCAGGCTGCCCGCTGCCTTCTCCGGCCCTGGGGAAAGGAAAACCTGGCCGCATTTTCCAAACCCGCCCACCATGACCACACGGGGGCGCGCGAGTCAACGCCTTGACCTGGGCTTCCCGCAGGCTTCCTCTCCGGAAAAGTCAGAAACAACGTTGGAGGAGGAGGACGACGTCGGTGAGCGGAGAAGCGCTACTGGATGATTCCTGCCTTGGCGGCAGTGAGTCAGGTTGATTGCCCCGGGTGTTTCAGAACCGTGTGGGCGCCGGCCCGAAAGGTTTCCCCTCGCTTCCTAAGCACTTTCCCAGCGCCGTGGCCTGGGGCACTGGTTACCGTTATTACCCCCGGGGAGGGGGGGTGAGGTGGGGTGGAGGAGAATGGAACTAATAAATGAAATTAACCGGTAAAATAACCACCTACCCTGCCACCGGAGGGAGCAGATGAATACCCCCAAAAAGGTAGCCTTGGAGGGCGGGGGTTGGGAGTTGGGGGGAGCGGAGCAACAGACTGTTTTTCAGTGTGTCACATGGTGTCCTTGGCGTGAGAGGCATGCCCGCCCTCTGTGCCTGCCAGCTCTGCTCACAGCTGAGAGAATCCAGCCTGAGATGCAGGACAGCAGACTGGCCCCCAGACAGTGCAGTACCGAGCTTCTGGAATGGAGGGGCTCCCACACCCACAGAGAGCAGCATCCTCACCACCGCGTACACATATGTCCACATCCCGAGGGCAGGGCAGTGGCCCCGACGCCCAGCTTCACCAGGCACCGCATGGCACAGGCAAGCCTGCATCCCAGGACTGCGGGGCACGGGCATGGTGATGCCAGAAAAATCACCATGGGTTCCAGTGGCATTGATCCAGCAGATACATTAGAAGGCGACTGGAATCCCCAAACTCCTACCACGGAAGAACTCAGCTGAGCTGTGGTTTTATTTGAAGATTTTGATGAAGAAAAATGCTTATTTTTATTTTGTTTTTAAACATGGAGTAAAATGCAAATTGCGAAGTATTACTACTTTTTTTTTTAAGACAAAACAGTACTTCACAGAAGTTCCTAGCTTGAGGATGGCCGCGGGAGGGGAGGGATTCCTACCCCTCCACCCCCTTATCTATGACGAAAGGAACAGTGCTTAGTTAACAAAGAGTCAATTAAAGCAGAGACTCATGCAAAAATAAGACATCTATATACTTTAAGTATTTTAACTGACAGCATCCATCCAAACTTCAAACATTTATCAGAAAATATGCACACCCATGGGCCAGTAACAAAGCCAACGACTTTTCGTGAAAGGATGCTCCGTTTTGCGTT
The DNA here is from genome assembly GCF_039906515.1 of Pseudorca crassidens. Taxonomy (NCBI): domain Eukaryota; kingdom Metazoa; phylum Chordata; class Mammalia; order Artiodactyla; family Delphinidae; genus Pseudorca; species Pseudorca crassidens. Next base: position 54,874,343 of record NC_090309.1, read on the forward strand.
CTGCACTCTCTCTCCTAGATGACGGAGTATCTACCACTTCTAATTCTGATTTCTTTACAGTGGAGCAAAAACTTAAAGACATTCATGAACAATATGAATTGAGAATCTTTTTAGAGCTTTATTATCTGGCCCCTCCCCCTTTTAGGATTCTATTGTTTTCCCTCTTGCACATAATTCAACAGCGATTTTATTAGCAGTTTATCTTCAGTGACTCTTTCCAACACATTCACCTTCGTTTTCATAGAAACGTTTTCTTTTCCTGCTCCTACTTCATACATTAAATGAGATTAGATCAAAATTATGTAATTACAAGAAGAACAACGAACAAGTGACTTTTCACAATTATACGACTAAAATGATGGAGACAGAAGCGCAGGGAGTTCTAGAGAGCAGGCTGCTGTGCCGTAGATGAGAGCTTTCAAGTGTGCTCTTGGGGGTCAGAAGAAATGGGAGGTACAGTGAGTCTAGCAAGTCTGTAAAGCAGAGGTGGGTTAGGAGAATCCCTCCTAAACTTTGGTGGAAATGTCTGAAAAGCTGCAGACTTGACCTTTCTAATGTGGCCAAATTTGCTAGATAGAATTTACACGTAACTCTTCAGAAAACAAATCTGATGTCCAAGCAAGGGACACCTGCGCCCATGTAGGGTTCTACCAATCACCTGAGCCGGTTACCACTCGCCCAAATTAATGTGGTTTCACTATAGTGCTGCCCACATACTAGGCTTGCGCTGCAAACCCCAGTCTCCCCAGGATCGAAAACGACTCCTAAATGAAAAAGCGGACACATTAGATGAAAGTGAAAACAATAAGGTTTTTGGAAGAAAACAAAGGTGGATATACCATGACCTTCAGGTAGGCAACACCTCCTTAAGTAGAACACACACAAAAATGCTAGCCATAAAGAAAAAGATGGACACATTGGACTACATTCACTGAGAACTTCTAGCTATCAAACTATATTCTTAAGGAGTGGAAAGGCAAGCCACAGATTAGAAGGAAGGACTTGCAATTCACATATTCAGAAAAGACTCGTATCTGGAATATGTAAAGTGCTCCTACAAATCAGTACGAAAAAGGCAGACAATGCAATAGGAAAATGGATATCATCCTTTAGAAATGCCTGCTTAAGTCTTCTGCCCAAACAGCTACTGATCAAATAAAAGGTGCTCAAGAGAAATGCAAAGTTATAGACAAATGCAAATTAAAATCAGAACGAAATCAAAAGATGAACAGATCAACAGAATGTGGTACATACATATCATGGAATATCATTCAGCCTTAAAAAGAATTTCTCGCACATGCTGTAACATGGATGAGTCTTGAATACATTATGCAAGTGAGATAAACCAGTAACAAAAGGATAAATACTGCACAATTCTACTTATATGAGGCACCTAGAGTAGTCAAATTCATAGACAGAAAGTAGACTGGTGAAGGGAGGGGAAATGGGGAGTTAGTGTTTAATGGGTACAAAGTGTCAATTTGGAAAAACAAAAAAAGTTCCGGAAGTAGATGGTGGTGATGATGGCTCAAAAATGTGAATGTACGTAATGACACTGAACCGCACCTTAAAAATGGTAAGTGTTGTGCATATTTTCCCACAATAATAAAAGAAAAATTACAATGAAACGCACCCACTAGAACAGCTGAAAGTAGATTAGAGATGAACAATACCAAGTTTTGGCAGAGTTGTGGAGCAACTGGAACTCTTCACACACAGCTGGTGGGACAGCAAATCAGTCCAGCCATTTTGGGACACGGACAGAATCTACTGAAGCCGAACAGTGGGCACCCCATGACCCGGCACTCCCATTCCTAGGTACATGTGCAACAGCACCACGTGCATTTGTTCACCAGAAGACGCGAACTAGAATGTTCGTGGCAACGTCATTTGTACTACCTCTAAACTGGAAATAACCTCGTGTCTATCAATGGCCGAATGGATAGGTATTCCCGCAATTCCACAGCAATGAGAATGAAAACAAACTAAACACAACAACACGGATGAATCGCATAAACAGAATGCTGAATGAAAGAAACCAGATACAAAAGAGTATACAGTCATCCCTCAGTATCCACAGAGGCGACCTCTTCCAGCAGCCCAGGTGGAAACCAAAATCTGAGGATGCTCAAGACCCGAAGTCGTCCCTCCATATCCATGGCTCCGCGTCCGCAGATTTAACTCACCGCAGACTGGGAGGACTGTAGTATTTACTGGGGAAAAAAAAACAAAACAAGACGTACAAGTGGACCCGTGAAGTGCAAACCCATGTTGTTCAAGGGTTAACTGTATATCGTATGAACCCACCTATTTAAAGTTCAAAACCAAGGAAAACTATTCCATGGCCTTAGAAGTCAAGATGGCGGGAGCAGGGGAACAGGGACAGGAAGGCGGCATGGAGGAGGCTGGTCATATTCTGTTCCTTCATCTTGATGCTGATCATATGGTGTATTTGCTTTGTGAAAATTCACTGAGCTGTACACTTATGTGCTATGCATTTTTCTGTGTGTATATGTCACGTTAAAAGTTGACATAAAATAAGAAAGTCAGTCATATGCAGCACTGCATATAATAACGCATTCAATTATGGACTATTTAGGACACAAGAGTGTGGGGAAGTCAAGCCCTAATGGAACATTGATGGTGCGAAATAGGAAGCACCTGGCTTCAACCAGCATGTAATTCAGCATCAGGGAGTCGTCTAGGAGTGGGGAAGATTCAGATCAACGAGCTGATGGTACCAGAAGGTGCCGTTAGGGCATTCACCACCTACGTCATTCATCTTGGCATCTAATCACATGGTGCGTTGTTTTGTTATGTGAAGGTCTGATGAGTATTCACCTGAACTATACGCTCCCCGAAAGCAGGGACTCTGGGCTATTTCTCTAGTATAAACCAGAACCTAGCACGGGGCCAGGCATGCCGTAAGAATCAAAACCACTTGTTCAGTAATAATATACAATACTAGGATTACATGACAATGATATAGTAAATATTAAATGTGTTGTCAGCGAACGTGGGGACTTAGAAATATTAGACTATGTATCTGGGGCAACTTCATAATAAAGAGCGAGCTTTGGCTTGGAAGCATGACAGATCTTGGGCAGGTGTATATAGTATCCCTGGCCTCTGCTTTGCAACCTCCAAGTGAGGACAGTAGTGACCTCATAAGGCTGGTGTAAGGATGAGATAAATTATATGAGATAAAGCTCAGGAAATGGGGGATCCGGGACACATTTATGTGCCCAGCAGCACACAGGCAAGTACGGCAGTTGTCTTCTCCTAAAGCCTGTGTAGACTTGTGATCTTAAGCAGAAAAGAAGGTGGAATCTAGATCCTTCTTCAATGCTTCATTTCCTCAAATCTTCTGGAAGCCAGCTCCCAGGGTCGGGGGACTGCACATCACGCCTTTCTGACCTATCCCCTGGAACCCTTTTGCACCCACACATTTTTTTCCATGAACCAGATGTCTCTTTATTACTTTCACAGTTCTAGTCTTAAGGCCCATAACTCATGAATAATTTGATACCCCAGTTAGGGCAGGGGTTGTTTATAAAAAGCCTTATAAATTTCTAAGTACAAACATGTACCCCATGCTACCCTTAAGTGTTACAAGTCTCTTCCCCAGGTCTCCCTCCATCAAGGCCCTTTCCTTTCCCTGACCCAGCACCTGCTGAGAGCCTCCTACTGTTGGAGGAGCAGGTGTTGGGATCCCACAGCCCTGCTGTGATTCTCAGAGGGGACACTGTGGACAGTGGGTGGGGAACCCAGGGACTGAGACCCTATGCAGTCTCCGCCATCCTCTGCCTTTGAGATGTGGGACCACCAAACTCCCCACTTGGGACCTCAGTGTTCTCCTACCTGAAAAGTGAGGAATTGGATGCTCTGCTTCCTTCCTACTCCAATGTTAGATCAGCTCAGCTTCTTTCATATGCAAGTAACAGAGACTAAAAGCTGCTTCAGCACAAAGGGGAATTTACTGGGAAGACCTGGACCACCTCATGGAGTCCAAGGAAGACCTGAACCCCAAGCCATAGGAAGAGAAAAGCAGGGCTGCCCAGGACACCCCAGCAATGGGAGGCTGTGGAGTGGACCTCTCATCAACGTGACTCAGCAGGCACAAATTTTTGAGTCGGCCAAAGATGGAGGAAGTAGATTCTAGGCGGAATAAACCACGTGAGTGATGGTGACGGGCCCCCAATGACAAGGCAGCAGAGTTCATCACAGAGTGACTGCTATGCCCTCCGCAGAGCAAAGACAGGCATTCAGATTGAAAGGTGGGCAGCGAGAGCCTTCCCTGGAGCTACCTGTGAGGGGGGAGGGCGGCCCAGCATCATGGATCAATGGATGTTTCCGTTCCCCCCGTGAGGGGCACGGTGGTGTCCGTGGAAGGCTCTGAACTTGGGTTCCGAAGACTCACCCTGTGCTTGTTTGTAAGACTGATTAAGCAGCCAACATGAACCGGCAGGCACTGGCCTGGACTGCCGCTCACTAACCATGTCATTTTGGCCAAATCTGAACACCCTAGGTCTCTCCACTTTCTCATTTTAAAACTGATCAGCAGTACCAGGTCACCTCCAAATCTTTAATCAACCCACGTGCTCTCCAAACACTACATCTTGTTCAGCTATCTTTAGAGTCCTCGTGTCCTCATTGTGGGGTGTCACACAGAACAGTCATCAGGTGCCGGATGAGCTAGATGAAGTGTCATCTGACTGTCAAGGAGACCAGCATCAGATCTGAATACGAAGAACAGGGTTCATATCTTTCACACTGTATTTTTCGGAAATCATAACACATCCCCTTTGGTTTGCCCATTCACTGATCCACTGAATGACTGATTTATTCAACAAGCAAGGATCTGGTGCTCACTTTGGACCAGGCATTGTACTAGGCACTGAGCCAGACCAAGGCCCTGCCCTCAGGGTGCTCGCTCCCGCTCTATAGGAAAGGCAGAGCCTAATCATTAATCACACACAATATAGCACAATGAGGGAGGACAGAGCATGTTGTAGGCAGAGGGGAAGAAGCCAGGAGAAAAAGCAATTAAAGATGCCAAGAGAAGGTGAGGAGATAATTGACAGAGTGAGGACCTGGGGGGCAGGGAGGTGCAGATGGGGATGGAACTGGAATAAAACAGTTATCTTCTTCAGTTTTAGAAAAATCCCTAACGTTAACTTCCAGAGCAGAAAGAATCCTTTGATGATTTGAGTCTTCCACGTGTTTGGTTTTGGAAGCTGTCAGAAGTGGGAGCTCTATTTACCATCTTAACATCTGGCCACGCCCCTAGGCACCGCCTCCTCCTGCTCTGAAGGGCCAGAAGCTCTCTGCATCTTTTCTTTGATGCTCCCTCAGTCTTGGTTTCTGCTGCCCGAATTCAGTCTTGTGGGGGGATGAGTGGGAACTGAACATGGTTGAAAAGCCACAAAAAGGAGAGTACGCACAGAGTAAAATGATTTATATATGGGCATCTTCTGCTGGGAGAAACTGCTTCCCCATCACTCTTTGGTGTCTCAGACTAAGGCTTAAGCGCAACTCATTTTTCGCTTTTCCATTCCAATTATCTACATATTTTTAGCACGTGTTATATAAGGCTCATCTGCCCGAATTCGTTGGCTTGGGGCCTCTCCTTCCTTTCATTTCACTGGTGGATTGACCCGCATGGTGGGATGACAAGTCTGTAAATAGCCTGCCCAAGGAGGGGTGGATGGAAAGAGCTCTCGAGATGAAGTGAGGGCTTGTATTTGGCGCCAGGGCTAAATCCAGCCCTTCTAAAAGGGGAAAGCAGCAAGAACGCACAATTCTGAACTGAACGGTAACACATTAGGAAGGGCTGCTCCGCCCTACAACAAGCACGAAGAAGCAGGGCTCAGACAGGTAGGGCCGGACTCCCACCGAGAGGCCCCTGATGCCCCTGAGCCAGGCCTGAGGAGGCCGGCCAAAGGTCCCAAAGGCGCGGAGGGCTCTATCAGCTGCAAAAAGAACGCTCTAACGCTGGCTGCGCGTATAACTATGCACGAGTTGCAGAGCTTTCTAGGAAAAATAAAAGCTCATCAGCACTGTCGCTGGGAGGCGGGAAAACGCATGAAGTGGGACTATAAAAACCCTGCACTCGCCCCATCCCTGCCGTCGACTCCTGCCGTTCCAGGGAAAGCACTTCACCTCTCTCGGAGTCGGCATCCTTGTGTTAAAAATAACCACATCACTTCTATACACGGGGTGTGGAAGGACTAAAACGGAACAATAAACATGTCCAGAAAAGTAAAAGGTTACATTCAGATGTAAAGCATTATTGTCATGAGTCTGACCTGTAATCCATGATAAACACCCCGAGTAAAATTTGCAGAGGGCACGGGGACTAAGCCACCTCCTCCCAGAGGTCACAGCACAGGACAAGTTCCTCTAGAAACCAGAACCTAGAGGGGAGGAGAGAGGGAGCCCTAGAAGTCAAGGGGTGTAGTGCTGGGGTACGACCTTAGGGTCCCCAAAGAACATACAAAAGCCAGACAGCCTTCTCCAGGTCCTGGGCTCATCAAAGCTAAGTCCAGGGTTTCCCTGGTGGCGCAGTGGTTGAGAGTCCGCCTGCCGATGCAAGGGACGCGGGTTCGTACCCCAGTCCGGGAAGATCCCACATGCCGCGGAGCGGCTGGGCCCGTGAGCCATGGCCACTAAGCATGCGCGTCCAGAGCCTGTGCTCCGCAACGGGAGAGGCCACAACAGTGAGAGGCCCGCGTACCGCAAAAAAAAAAAAAAAAAAAAAGGCTAAGTTCACATCCACTGGGATCCTTCAGCCCATCCATCCTCCTCCTCCTCCTCCCAGGACATGTAATGGGCAACAGTTACTATGGAAGGTGCACACCTGAATGAAACCTTGGATATCTCAAAGACTGTCCAAAGTCGCTACAGAAAAGTCTTCCCAGAGCGAAAGAAAAATAAAGCCGTATTCTTCCTCAGCCTACACCAGCAGTTAGCAGTTATACGTTTACCTATTTAATGGTAAGACAAATATTCAAATCCACCGCAGGAAAGAGCACCAGCCTCTAAGACATAGAGGTGACCGCCTGCTGATTTGCAGTTCTGGAGACGAAACCCCGTCTCCAACGCCCCTCAGCCTGGCTGCAGAATCACTAACACACCCCAGGCTGCGGACTTTCAGGCCGGCAGCTACACACCACACTCAGCATCCCTGGTACAAAGTTATGACCCGAGGCCTGGATTCGTGTGGCTTTTCTAGGTGACTTTGAGGAAGGTATTTATTTTGTTTATGGGTCAGTTTTCAATTGTATAAAGTGGAGACAACAGTATCTGCTTCACAGGGAGGTTGTGAGAATTAAATTAGGTAATACATATAAAAGACACATTTTTAAAAGGTATATAAAAAGCACGGGACCTGGCACACTGAGCAGTGTTCAATGAATATTAACTTCCTTCTCTTCTCTGGGTTCCAATTCCAGAGAAATCCAACACGATTTGTTACTTCACAGATTGTATCTCTACTTTCTAATCTCCCTTTTCTCTGACAAGCCCCCTCCCCACAACACACACACTCACATATGCACATATATACATTCTAACATCTTCGACTCTTCCTGTGTCCTACTTTTCAGCCAAAACTTCTAAGCTCAAATTCTAGTTCCAGAAACCCTTTCTGGTGGCTCTGGCCCACAGGAGCCCTTCTTTGTCTGAACACTTCTATCTATGACTGTCCATGCTATTCATCTGACACTCACTGGCAAGAGACACAGTGACGCAAAACAAACAAACAAAACAACAACCCTGGCTTACAAATTCTCTGAATCGCAGCCTGTGTCTTTCAATTGGCGGTAACAATTCCTGTTCTGCCTACCTCACAGTTTTGCTTTAGGCTCAAGTAAAATTACCTGTATAGAAGAGCTACATAATCTGCCGTAACTATGTAAGTATAAGGTCTCCACCGCTTCATCCCATCACTGTCACTACCATTCCCACCACCCCCACCATCATGACTATCACCATCACCTCCATAATCACCACCATTATCATTGCTATCATTACCACCATCACCACCAATACTGCTACCACCATCACCACTACCATCATGATCACTACTGCTACCACCATTGCTGCCACCAACATCACTGCAACTACCACCACCACCACCACCATCACCATCACCATGACACACAAAGGATCCTTAGGATGTAGGTACTCATTTAACTCATCGAATTCACTAGCTCCCTCCTGACTTGCTGTGTAATGGAAATTTGTGACAGGCTTTTCTTTGAAGAAAGTGCTTATGCATGGCAGTTGCCCTGAAACAAGGAGGATAACCCCTCTTCCCTACACATCCTTGGCCAGGGCTCTGGAGAAAGGAGAATTCAAAATTAGCCCACCAAGTTCCCATGCATATCATTGCAAGCCCCAGCACACGCAGCTGCTGAGCAGCCGACTGAAAATTTATGCCTGCCAACCCTGTCATTTCTCAAAATTTCTGAGTTATTTATACTGTACCAGTCTGTGAGATTCAAATCCCCAGTTTCCTGAGATGTAGGAGAAACTGGCAAAATGCTCTTCTAGAAATTCCCAACCCAAGGTGGATGGTACCGAGGCGCCTAACGTGCTGCCTACTGAATTTCTCCTCATCTGATCCTCTACCCGCTTAAATTAGCCTTGACCACCCCTCCCCCACTGAACCCCACTCTCATGATGCCCCTACTTGGGGGCCAGCAGTGTCTACCCCATTCTGTCTGCTTATGAAGACCCTGACGTCCACGCCCAAGGCCCACCTTTGCTGGAAGTCGGCCCAGGCTTTCCTAGCCCTCAACGATTGACAGCAGCTTTCTCTCATCAACATCACAGATCTCAGCGCTTGAGAAAAGCAACCTCCGTCTAAGTGATCCTTGACCAGCCTGTGAGCTCCCTGAACTTGGGCCCCAAAATTCTTCCTTGGGTTCAGTGCTAGCTGGATGCATCTTAGGGACACGCTAAATACTTGCTGATAATAACTGGTGATAGAAAGGCGGGATGCTTAGCAAGGTCAGGTGAAGTAAGTTATCAGGACAATTTGCCTGTAAGAAAGGATAGGAGAAAAGCCCCGCCCTTCAGTACAAGTCGTATGTGTCAAAAATGAGGAACTGGACATCATAAAGAATAGTCCTCAGGTCCTGGTTGCCTGATGTCAGGCTCCAGACAGTTCTCTTTACTTGAAGATTTTAGCAAGCTTACCCTTGAGGCAGGATTGGATACCTTTAAGACACTCTGCCCACCCTCGTCTGCCTTGATCCTCTTCAATGTTTCTCAGTTTCCCTTCACTGGGCAACCCAAGAACTCTGGCTGCTCAGCCCTGGCTGCCACGGGCCCTCAGGCTGGTCCCTTATCCTCTGGGCTCAGAGCTGTCCACATCCCAGCTGGCTGAGGCCTCCAGGGCTCTGCTGGTTTCTGCACAGCCTGGGTCAGGCCTGGCCTTGGTCACTGGCCTATGCCCTCCATCATATCTGTGCTCAATCCACGTTCTGCATTCAGCCTCGCTTCTCCCATCAATCAATTTCTGTGGAACTCTTTGCTGCAACCAACACAGAATAAAACACCCGTCTTTCTCAGCGTCGTGTTTGAGGCCAGTAATAAACCTGCATCTCTCACTAACATTTACTTGAGCACATAGTATTCGCCAAGCGCTCTTTCAAACCCTTTATATGTGTATTCAACCTTGTAAGGATCTCAACAACTCCATGAAGCAGGGAGGCCGGGACTGGTATTTTCCCTGGTGAGTTAAATAATCAGCCCAAGGGCCCCTGCTGCTGGGAGGTGGCAGAGCCCTGATCCAGTCTGGAGAGGGAGGCTGCACTCCCAGCCTCTCTGCCATCCTGCCTCCACAGAACACCCAGTACAGGGAGGAATGCTTCACTGACCCCAGCAAGCGCACTTTTCTTAATGTCTCCCCTGCCTTCAGTCCTTCGCCTTCCTGTTCAAAAACAACTGGTCTGGTAAAGCCTCAAATTTGGCTCGAGGATTTCTTTCTTCTGGCAGCGGACATTTTGCTTTACCTTTGTTTCCCTTTGTTACAATGATCAAGAAACCAATTACTCAGCAACTGAACAGCCAGGCGTGAAAGTCAATTCCACTGCCTGTTTCCCACCTACAAGGAGAGGCTCCTGTGGAAGTTTCTGCAGGCTTAAGTCCCAGGAAAGAAGGGAGAGTGTGGCCCAGTGGGTCGGGTCCATTTGTTTATGGGGAATCAAGGCTTGTGGAGGGAGTGCTCACACCCACGTCCCCAGCACCTCAAGGAGCCAGGACATAGCAAACTCATGTTGAAATGCTGATTTATTTACACCACTCTTCTCAAAGCTTCCCGTAACTCCCTCTCCCCGCATCGCCGGCTGCCCCTGAGAATATTCTGCTCAGGTGAGCTCATTCCCACACATTCCTACTACATTTCAAGCTCACTCCAACCACTGCACCTTTGGTTACCAGGCCCCTCCTGCCTGGAATTTCCTCCCTCCATCCCCTCTGCTCATAGAAATGCATCCTCCATGGCCAGCTCCAGCCCCACCGCCCATGAAGCTTCCAGAATCCCTCGAATCCTGAGGGCAAGCTCCCTGCTGTGTTCCTACCTGCAAAGTCTTTGCTGCAAAAGTCAGTGCTTAATTATACACCGTCACACATTGGTTTCACGTGTGTCTTCTCATCTAGTCTGGGGGCAGAAATCACGTGTCTTGTGCTCCTGTATCTGCCACCGCATCTGAAATGGGGCTGGGAACACACAGAGGTGATGAACACACTTGGCTGGCTGATGGAAACTGGAGGACTCCCTGGGCTTCGGCTGCTCTACCTCCAAGGCCAGTGTCAAATGGACAAATTGCAGGCCAGAGTCGCAGATCCGACCAACCCCCTGTGGCGTCTCCTCCCCAAACCTCCAGACCCTGCTCTGTGAGCCTCGGGGCTGTCAGTGCCTCCTCTTGGACACTGTTCTGGGCACGCACGCACGCGCGCGCGCACACACACACACACACTCTTCTGGCGGAACGACGGGTTAAATCCTGTCATATCCTATGACAGCACTCCCATCTCTGGATCTGAAAGTTGCCAATACCTCAAGAAAAGGTAAATGTGTCACAGCATCAGCCCAGGGGTCCAGGGACCTCTAATTTCTGCATTTTCTAAAAGATTTGTAGTGCCAAAGTCTCTCCCGCAGGAACTTTCTGAAGTGCTCTCTACTCAGTGAGGCCTACTCCTCTAATTATTGCTCCCCCTACAAATAAATAGTGACTTTGAGGAAAATTCAAAAGCACTGCTTTCCTCCCCTCCATTATAAGCACAAAAGCTCAGTTTGTTTCTGCCCTTTACCCTGCTTTACAGAAGACATGTGTTATATCGCTCTCCCCCCTTATATCCTGAAGAACTGCCGACCCCTATAAACCCAGGGGTATCAGAACATGATCTTTTGTGCACTTATTATTCCCAATGACTAACATGTGAAGGATGTATCCTCAAGTTCCAGGGATTTAATGTAAAATCAGAGCTGCAAAAGAAAGGTTTGGTGGTTCTTAGGCGTCCAAGCACATCCCAGCGCAGAATGAGACACACTTTTCCATCCTGCGGTCTCGACTCCATGATAATCTCCAGGCAACCGAAAGCCAGTGCTTAGCGACACAAGCTGGAGGATCAGCCCGCATATTTCTATTAAAGAGCGGCTCTGGCCTGGTGGGAAGCACAGATCTGAGCCGGTGGCCCCCAGGCAGAGACCAGCCACGTGGGTTTGGGGTGGGGCAGGAGGAAGGGTTTAATGAAGACAGTCAGTGGGAACGGAGTGGGTGGCAGGTTGTCCAGAGGTTAAAGGAGGAATTCAAAATGAGGCACAGGGAAGGCAGTTAACCCCCTCGGGGGAGGCCTGAAGCATCTCCTTGCACTTAACCTCTTACTCCCCTCTCTCCCTCTCTAGATGCTATGCCCCTTGAGGGTGCAAGGAGACTTGGCTTAATTCCCTGGTGGTCCAGTGGTTAGGACCCTGTGCTTCCACTGCAGGGGGCACGGGTTTGATTCTTGGTCAGCGAACTAAGATCCAGCATGCCACGCAGCACAGCCAAAAACAAAACAAAACAAAACCAATACGAGGGAGCTTGGCTTCAGAAATTTGAATTTGGGGACCTCTAGTCCATCTTTCCCAATGAATCACGCTAAATATAATACGAAAGCTAACAGAGATTCTTGAAGGCATGATTTGACAGATTTTTATGGAGCTCAAGCTTTCCCAGATGCTGTGAGAGACAGACACAAGAATCTAGGATCAGACAGCACGTGGTGATTTCAGACCTAGGATACATGGGCTGGCGAGTGACCTCCACTAACCAGCTCTGGAACTGGAAAAAAAGTACTTCCCAAGCCTCATCCATAAAAAAGGGATAATAGTACTTGCCCTGCTCATCCCCGGGTTGTTGATCAGAGGAGAAAATTGTGTGTCTGGAAGAAGTTTTGCCTTTCTGTGGGGCCGGTGTATTAATACACTGATACCCTAGGAAGGGGCTAAACTGGATAGAGAGAGACCAACGCATCCAACAATGCAAAACAGTAAACCGGTGCAGGGCAGAGCTGCAGGACAAGGGAACTAAGAGACGGGACTCTCCTTTTCATAGTGCCCGGTTTAGTCACCTCTTGCCTGAAAGCTGGGCAATGGAAAGTAAAGGAAAAGCAATTCACACCAATCCAGAGGGTTCCTTGGGGACAGCGCCTTTGTAGTAGGTCTTAACTGGTGTGTCCTGAACCAGTTCCATGGATTTTAATTCTCCAGGCCACAGCAATCCCCCAGGATCAGAGTCAACCTCAAACTGATGTCAACAGAGAGACACTCACGCCATCTCCACCCCAGATCTTTCAACTTGACCTCCCAGAGGGACATCAGCTCATTAGCAACCACATTCACACTATGGGGTACCCTTAAGAAAATCAAGTCCCAAGGAGTAAGAAGTCCCCGACGCAGAGAGGGTTTCTTTTTGAGATCTCGGAGCACCTGCCCCCTGTAATCTCATTTGAACCTTTTCATTTCCTTTCTATATGGGCATATATGGATAAATATTTTTATAATGATAATGCTATGCCCACTACTAAACCAAATATCAAAAACAGTGTAGAAATCAGTTAACTCTCTCCATTTATTATACATCCAAATTAACTCAGTCCAAGGCAATAAATATGTATGGAGCCCTTTCTATAAGCCAGCAGGCATCACACCAGGAAGAGAGATCAAAATGAAGACAACCCTAGGTCTCCCCTCAAAGGTCTCACAGAAGGGCTCTGGCGCTCCGCAACTCCACCTTTGTTACAGAATGGGGTGTGTGAAAAGTGATGATGTTTGATCAGCACATAGAGGTAACCGAATGAAGCTGCTCACAGCGGGCCCAGGGGCTCTGGCCACTAGGACCACCCTGGCAATTTCCTCCAGTTCTACCACCTACCAGCTGTATGACCTTGGGCAAGTGACCCAAATACTTGTGACTGAATTTCCTAATCTAGAAAATGGCGATAGTAATAGCAACTAACTCACTGGCTTGTTGAGAGGAACAAATACGCTAATACACACAAAACTTATAAAACAGCGCCTGACACGGAATAAGGGCTCAATGAATGTCAAACCGTCACCATGTTCCCCATCTTTTCTTTTAAGAGGACCCTGTTAACGCTTTTTATGACACCGTACCTTATTCATTTTTATTTTCTATAATCCTTGGGCACAGTTCCTCTCAGAAGCTGGAAGAATTTCAGCAGCTCCAACTCTGCATACATTTCTCCTGGGTACCAAGTCTCCACAAGAACTTCAGGAATTCTACTCGGGACTCTGCCGTGTAAAGTACCCCCTCCCGACACTTTGGCCCATAGTCTTCAGTCTCCTTTGGTTCACTGAAGACCTCTGCCCAATCCGTCTACTGTGTGACAATATTTTTAGGTTAAATTGTTTAGGGCTGGGCCACCTGTAGACTTCCTTGCACTGCACTTATGTCTTAGAGTGAGCGAGCCTCTTGTCTCCTCAGCTCAGCAGGGAAGAGCTGAGAACCTGGCTGGTGGCTGGAAAAGCCTAATTACAGGCATGTGCGTGGAGTAAGGGAGGGGGAGTGGGGGCAGGACAGAAGGAGTAGGAGGGAGGCAGGGACATTTGGTTGATTTTTTAAAAAAACAACTTTATTGAGATATACATTTGTCTCTCTGTATTCATGGAGGATTGGTACCAGGACCTGCCACAGATACCCAAATCCATGGATGTCCAAGTCCCTTATGTAAAATGGTGTAGTACGGCTAGTCCTCCATATCCAGGGAGTTCCTGCACCTGTGTATTCAACCAATTGCTTGGTTGAGTCTGAAGATACAGAACCCCCATTCCACCCCCATATGAAGAGCCAACTATAATTCACATACCATGAGTTCATTCATTGTAACTGCACAATTCGGTGGGTTTTGTTTTTTGGGTATATTGACAGATATGTGCAACCGTAACCACAGTCCACATCAGAACACTTTCCTCACCTCAAAAAGAAACCTACCTTTTAACTATCACACCCGACCCTCCAATTCCCCACTTCCAGCCTAGGCAACCACTAATCTACTTTCTGTCTCTCTAGACCTCCTTATTTGGGACGTTTCCTAAAAGCCAAATCATACAACACACGGTCTTGTGTGTCTGGTTTCTTTTATTCACACACAATATTTTCAAGGTTCATCCATGGTGCTGTATGTATCAGTACTTCATTCCTTTTTACAGCTCCATAATCGTCCCTTGTATGAATATCCCGCATTTTATTTATCCACTCAACAGTTGTTGGACATTTGAATCATCTCTGGTTTTTGACCATTACGAAGAATGCTACTGTAAACATTACAGGTTTTTGTGTGAACATACGTTCTCATCTCTCCTGGGAATATACCTGGGCGTGGAATTGCTGGGTCACATGGTAACTCTATGTGTAATCGTTCGAGAAGGTTTTCCAACACAGCTGCCCATTTTACATTCTGCCATTTAGCTCATTATCGGACAGTTAGAAAGTCTCAAGCTGAGGCCTTAGTGTACTCATCTTCTAAATTTTTAGCTTCAAGCTAACGTCACTTTACTCTCCTCCATGAGATCTTAGGAGCAAAGTTTCCTCTTGTCAAAGAGAAACTTGACTGTGAGATTGCTCTGCCCCTGCTCGACTGTCGAAGAGTGAAGCTGTGTCCTTACCTTCCAGCAGGGGCTACCAGTTCTTGTCCTACCAGCCTCGGGGCTGTAGGAGACTAAGAGGGCAGGGCTGTATCTGCACTGGCTGGGCCCACCGTGCCTGCATGTGGAAACGAGGAGGAGATGCGCCCGCCAGCCCGCGGTCACTCAGCAACGGGATGAAGGGAGCCAGTTCCTGAGTCTGAGTCCTCCCTCCACCCAGCCACCCGCCTCCTTGCCACACCTAAAGGTCTCACTAGTGCTCGCCTGAACAGTGAAGACTTCACACACGTGTTTGTTTACCTCTTTTGGATACGTTCTTTATTTCCTCTGCTCTCATTTGTCAGAGGACCCCACACATGCTGTGACAAGTGTACGCGGGCTGCTTACTTCGTGCTTTTCTCCGGCCCTCGCCCTACAGCCACAGAAGGCCTGGATTTTTTTAAAAAGGCGGTGCCTGACAACAATCTGTGTTCTCTTGGGCTGCCTCCTTACTCTTCCATGGCCTTTTGTCTTCTGCCTTGCCCGCCCCTGATTTTCTCAGCGTTATCCAAAGTGCGAGCCTGACACCACTGAGCACCCCTGGGTGCCGGCTCACCTCAGGAAAGAGGGAGGAGAGGCGTGGGCTCCCCCAGAGGGGGAGGGTCCCCCAATTCAAGCCAGAAACAAGGCATAAACACACACGTCAGTGGAAAGGTAGCAAATCAAGTGAGACTGGAGGGTAGAAGGCAAACACCTTCACAAACACTGGCTTTCCTGTGGTCTCCATCGCCAAGTAATTTGGAGATCCCGAGCTTTGGCAAGGAAGGGGACCTCTGAGGCCAAGCCGGGCCTGGAGGATCCGGGTTCAGCCTGCCCATGCCTGGTCTTCTCAGCTAAACTGACGCTGACACCTGTCTGCCTGCCTTCACTCCCCGGACAGACTGCCTGCACTGCCTCGTCCTATGAGCCCAGCTCATCGTCTCTTCTCCCCTCTGTCCACCCACCTCCCCTCTCGTCTCCCCAACCCTGATGTTCTCTTGTTTTCAGTTAAACTAAAGTGAAACCAGCTGTTTCCGTATAACACCCTTCATTTACATAAACCGCCTTGTCAAACCCAAACGGGCTGGCTCCAGGCCTAACTGTTCCGGCACGCTCTCTGGGTGGCTGTCCAGCCCAGCTGTGACACTCCGGCCACTGCCATATCCTGCCAGCTCTGCCCAGGCGAGCGCCTCCATGCCCCTGAAGGTGCTACCCTCTCCGCCCGCCGCACTTTCCGCCCCAGACCACGTTTCCCGTCTACAGACACCTTCCCACGGCTTCAGCCACCAATGGCCCCGGCCCACGCACTGTGCGTCCCACCCGCTCTGGTGTTCATTTTCATCTGCTGTGACATCTCTTAAATAGCTACCTTTTAACAGTCTTTTCATCATAAATACTATACAAGATTATTAAAGAAAATCTGGCAAACTGAACTAGAATGAAAGAAAAATCATTCAAAACTCTACCATCGAAACACAACACTATGTATTCTGAAGTATTTCCTCTCGGGGGTGGGTGGGTGGGTGGGGGTGTGTGTGTGTGTATGTTCACATCATAGATCTTGCCTTGTGGTTTAGCTTTTCAGTTCTGCCTCCCCTGGAAGACAATGACTGACAAGAAAGGGGAACATAACTTGGGCCCTGAAAGGAGCTGTGAAAACTTCCAACCTCAGATGTTCTGTATGACATAGTCCGCAAAACACAGACGGACTCGTACGTAGGCCAGGCTCTGCGGACTTGGCTTCTGCCTTCCTTGTCCTGCCCCCTTGCCAACCTGGGCCCCCTACCATGCTCCTGTGTGCCTCACCTCTCCCCCCAGCCTTCGCCTGCCCACCATGGAGGACTCAAGCCAGCAATAAACCTGGCCCACAGAAAGTAATTCCTACAAGTGCCTTGACTTCCTGGCTGGTGGACAGATTGGTTTACTATACACAACCATGAAAGCTTCAGGGATTTCAGCTGAATTTGAATCATCTGGTTTTAAAGGAACTACAGAAACCTAAAAATAATTTATACGGTGACTTTTCTCTCCTCCAATTGCATTTATTGTCTCAACCCTTTTCGGGTCTTTAATCCTACGTGGTCTTTTATAGCCAACATTTAAGCCTGTGTTTTGCAAGCACAGGCCTTAATAACACCAACAGTAACAGCTACCTTTACCTTGACCCTTTAACAAGTCCAGGTGCTACTTTTTTTTTTTTTTTTTTTTTTTTTTTTTTTTGCTGTATGTGGGCCTCTCACTGTTGCGGCCCCTCCCGTTGCGGAGCACAGGCTCCAGACACGCAGGCCCAGCGGCCATGGCTCACGGGCCCAGCCGCTCCGCGGCATGTGGGATCCTCCCGGACCGGGGCACGAACCCGTGTCCCCTGCATCGGCAGGCGGACCCTCAACCACTGCGCCACCAGGGAAGCCCCCAGGTGCTTCTTGATTCTGGTCCTGTTTTCCTCCACTGTCCTTGCAAAATGTTAGTTGAACAGCAGACGCTTAATCTCAAATGTGTGCTGTTGATAAACACTGTCTGGTACAATGATCAGAGCTTCACTAAAAATAGGTGAGTTACAATTTAGAAAAAGAGTCGGAGAAGTCTTGTTAGAGACTAGACATTAAGAGATAAAGCTAAAGCCATCCTTACAAACTTCCCCCTCACGGCGGGGAATGAAATACTCCACCTACCTCTTCTACAGCTAGCAAATGAAGTTTTATCTGCAATATTAAGTAAATTTATGAATAACAGACACTCTGTAATGAGTCTTTACTGTGTTTGGATATGATGCTCCTTTAAAAGAATAGAGCATCTAAGATTCTCTATTTGGCTAAAGAAACCCTCAATGTGAGAGGATGTGAAAATTGCCCAGATAAAACATTATCCCTACAGACTTACCTTTCTAAAGTAAGAAATTTCCTCAATACAAAGAAATCTATTGCTCTCTCCTGTCCTAAGAACTCCACATCCTAGATAACTTTAAAGAAAAAATAAGTAGCGACAGACAAGACCAACACAAAACCCACCAGATACCACATCGGTCGTTCTCTGTGTCCACAGAGCTCCTTCTCAATAAAACCATCTCTTCTCACGTGAGCCCCAGAACCATACCCTCCAAATTCTGCCCTCTTTTCACCGTAAGTGGTAAGCTCCGTCAGACTAATTCAGAAAATCGGCCCTCCTTTTTCCTGGCTGATGTCAACTTCGTTCTAAGAGGGCACAGGTGCTGCAGAAGTCACCACGGGGGTGGCCGTGGGACACAGCCCGCAGTCCACCCACATCTCTTGCCATTTCCCTCTTGAGACCAAGGTCACAGGTAACTGAGTGACACCAAAACAAGGCCACGACTTAGCCCCACCAGCACCACCCTCTGGCCAGCTCAACGGCAAACGCGGAAGAGCTTGTGGTGGGTTTAGTAAAACCTAGGGGAGGCTTGAAAACATACATCCACCTCTAGAGGCTCGAACGCTTCATTTGTCCTTTGTTCACGTTTCAGGTAAAAAGCACTTGCTCCTGGGAAGGCCTCCAGGGAAGCTCGCTCTCTAATGAGGAGGAGCTGAGCTCTTCAGGGTTCACCAGAGCTTTAGCGAATTCTAGAATGCTCATACAGAAGAGCCAATTCCCAATCTTATTAATATTTAAAACCTTCCTTCTTGCAAATTCCTGCCCTGGATCCCTAAGACGTGCTTAGAGGCCAACAACAACAGATGCACTGGCTGGACATTTTTTTTTTTAATCTAATTATTGTTAAAACAGAATAAAACAAAAAATGAAGACTCTCATTGGGCTGAAAGGACAGCATACCCTAGTCCTCCATTACTTTAAATTATTTTGCATAAAACTTCAGGGTAAGGAAAGAACAGTAATCTCTTCAGTCTAAAACACACTACGGTAAATTCTAGCAAAAGGATACTTTTTCAGGGGCTGATAGTAAAGGAAAACAGAAATTTGAGGAGGGAAGCCCAAGAAAGGGTTCTCTATTGGGTGTGCATGTGTAATCCCTAAGAGCTGGGTGCTTCTGGAGAGCTATGCATGGTATTCATTCCTTCCCATGTGTGACAAGCCAATAAAAGCAACACTTGATTAAACTGCCGTCAGTGAAAGACCCTATGGACTCTCAAAAAATTCCTCATCTGATTACGGCTTGTTGACTTTAACATGAAATGAGAATCATATTTTCTGTTGAGAGCCATTTACCCTCCTCCCAGTTAATGCTAAAACCAGAACTTTGTAAAGTGGGTCGGTCACTCAGCCAAGCAGCCTCACTAGACAAACGAGGAAACCCAGGACCAAAGAGACGAGGTGGCTTGCCCAGGGTCACATCACTGGTTCTAACAGAAGTGGAACTCCTGGCTCACAGCGCTGTTTACACTGTATTCAGTGAACTGTGTTCTCCTTTCGACAAAAGAGTAGTTCAGAGATGCTAAAGTAGGATGAGGAAGAGCATTGCTACTGTAACCGATAAAGGATGCTTTCAGCCCCTAGAATTACTTCGCTTGAGAAAAGGAAGCTGTAGGGGAAAATAAAAGCTGCTCTTTAGTCTCTGAAGGGCTGTCAGTGTGGAGGACATGACAGATGTGCTCTGTAGAACTCCAGGGGATTGACCACTGGAGCCTCCAAGAATGAAAGCTGCGGGCAAGCCGGGTTTGGATCAGTCCCCAGAAGTTTCTAACGAGAAGGCACATCCCACAAAGCTGGGGCTGCGTGCTGTTCTTCGGGGAAGCGTGCTCACAAATCAGCCTCCTCATACGTATGCTTGGTGTGAACAGGGAGAGAATGCTGGCACCCAGAGGCTTGAGTGTCACCTGCCAGAAATAATATTAAAGGGAATCCTCCTTGGGGTGGGAGTTTGAACCACACCGGCAGATCTTAAACATGGTTGATGGTTGGAATCTCTGGGAATGCTTTCAAATACAGATTACTGAAACCAAAGGGTGGAAATTGGCCTGGAAATAGGTAATTGAAAAACATTCTATGATTTCAATGATTCTATAAATAGGGAACCACTGAAATGGATCAGTGGCTCTCATACTTTTGACAGTGACCCGTAGGATGGAAACCATCTTTGCACTGAAACTCAGGATACGCACATTTACATAACTGAAACAGAAGTTTCACAAAACGTTTGGTGCCCCTACTGCAGGTGATGCACTTTGATATGTTCTATTTCATTTTGTACATTTTTTTTAAAACATTGGTTGAGACTCACTAAATTCATTTCACAACCAACTCATGAAAACACTGAACTACATAACCTCCAAGAAACAGAGAGTAAAGGTGAGAATAAGAAAGTGTGCCCACAGGAAGAAGGAACCATGGGTTTAGATTCTCTTGGCGTTTGGCACGTGGTTTGGTTGTTTTAGGTACGGGAGAGAAGGGACCAAACAGAACCTTGAAGGGAGCGCTCATTCAAAAACAGGTATTCAAAGAGCAGACCTCTGTAATTAAAGAACATCACAGGTAGGCAGTTACTGAATTCTTGAGAAGCAAAACACCTGAGCAAATCTCCACGCACGTGGGTTATCTTCCCTTGGAGAGGCAGCAAATATCAGCCTAATCTATGCAGCTTAATTATGCTAGCGATTGAAAGGGTGTTTTGCTTCCTTTGCATCTGCATTATTATTTGGAGAAAATGGCTGTTAATGAAAATGTAGCAAAGCTTACTCAGAGCCCAACGTGCTCCATCACCCTATGGTGAAGCAGGCCCCTCCCAGGCTCTATGGAAAGCCTCAGGGGCCCGTGGATGCCCTTCATGGTGAAGAGGAGCTTTAGAGGGTCAGCTGAGGACATGCAGATGTCTTGTGCTACTCAGCGAAAGGAGGAAGTTGCATGCCTCTCCCACCCGTTTCTCTGCTTTTAAGTCAACTTGATAATTCATGTGCTTCTTACCTGATACCTGGATTACTAAAACGTGGTAGAGCGGAAAGCCCAGAGCGGTGCCTCTCACACTTCAACGTGCATGTGCATCACCTGAATCTTGTTACGATGCAGTCTGAGTAGGTCTGGGTGGGATATGAGAATGTGCATTTCTAACCAGGTCCCAGGTGATGCCCATGTTACCGGCCCCCAGACTACACTTCGAGTAGCAAAGACCTAGACTTCAGAGTCAGGTATATTAGCATTTGAATCCCCACTTTGCCACTTCCTTTTTTGTAAATGTTTTGGAAACGTTTTTAATAAAAACCTTTATTGGGGTGGAGGGAAGTTTCTGTTCATAATAGTAATGTAGGAAAGGGCAAATTATTTCACCTCTCCAAACTCGGTCTCCTCTGTAAACAGAAAATAACGCCCACCTTTGGGCTGGGGAGGGATATTGAAAACTCTCACCCAGGCTCTCTCCTGCTCTTACAGTCCTAAAAATGGGGTCTTCCTGCACTTTCCACTCCTTCACTGCCCCTCTTTTCTACTGCACTCTGGCCTCTGCCCTTGACTTCCCCTTGGGACTGCTCTCCCCAAGGGCGCCAGGATCCAACAGGTGCTGCAGCTCATTTTGATCCCTCTTGAATAGGAGACTGTTAACCACCCGCTTTGTTCTCAAAATGCTCTTTGGTTTGGAGACCAGCCTCCACTGCACTCTAGCATCTCACACCCGCTCCTCTGGTCAGTCTCCCTCTGTCCGTTCCATGCACTTGGAGCTTCCTCAGGCTCTGTCCTTGGCTTCGCTTCTGTCGTATTCTTTCTACACATACTTCCTTGACCATCATGGCGTTGCATCCTCTGAATGTTAATCCCCAAATTGAGATCTCCAGCACAGAGCACTCCTCCCAGCTCCAGGCCCAGAGATCCCCCCGCCTTCTGGTTATGATGTCCCCAAGACATATCCAACTCTGTGTGTCCAAACAGAACTTGTCACTTCCCCTTGTATTCCCATAGGCAGCCCAAGGACCTACCATCCACCTTTAGCATCTTATTAGCTATCCTAGGCCCTCTGGCATTTACCCTCCACCGGGCTTGCACCATTATTTTTTGAATTCACACATGGATCTATTATCTCCCTAATAATTACATAGTAAATGCCTTAATGTCCTCACAGCACCTAGCATGATACCATATGCATATTTGTAACTTAAGTCACCAATAAGTTATTTCAGGACCAGAATGTGAATTACACTTTGCTACACATGCAGAGAAAACTGCATCCACTAACAGCTCTTGACATTGTTAACGGTTTCCACCCAGGAAGAAAAGTACTAGACTCCATTAAGTTTGTAGGCCACAAATGAAACCTCCACAAATTCTGCATCAAAAAGAAATGGGGTAGAGGGAAGAACCCCTGTTTTTCTAGCACTTGAGGAATAGACACTCAAGTTTTGGCTGGCTGGCATTACCAGGAAAGTCATGGAATCATCATGATTGAGAGATACACACTGTATTGCACTATAACCTTTACACATCTGGCTCCTCTCCTTGACTATACACGAAGCACCTGGGCGGCAGGGGCAATGTCTGCAGGTTATGGCCCCAGAAGTCTAGGGCTGTGCTCAATACATTAGAGCTGGCGAGTGAGTGAGTGAGTGAGAAAATGGACAGGTAGACAGAGAAACTAGTCTACTGATCCTGAAGTACGTCTTGCAGCCACAAGTCCTGAAAACTGGGGCTGATGAGATTAGGCTGGTCCTCAAAGACTTCAAGCAGCTCTCAGTGAGAATCATCCAACCCAAGGAACGCCGGGACCCCAGCGTGCCGCTGAGCAGAGTCTGGACCAGGAGCCGAGACTCCCTGCCTCACTGAATAAAGCAACCACTTCTCAGCAGCGCCTCCTTGGTGTCTGACTGTGCCTTCTCCTGACGCAAAGCGATCACAGGCTCTGTCTTTCTTCTCCATGAACCCGTGGGTCAGACAAGACACCTATGGTGAGGGTACTCGTCTAGCTGCCTCATTAAGGAAAGCGGTTCCTAGGCACCAATCCCACACATTTTCAACAATGCCGTCATGTTACTGCTGTGTCCCCAGAGTGGCCCAGTGAAGTGTGGGCTTGAACTTCAGCAGGACCCTCATTCTAGGGTCTGGCACGGGTCGGTCAGTGACCCCCAGGAGGCTTCCAGGAAGCAGACTGCCCATCTCCACATGGCCCCTTTCCAGATTCCTGAGCTAAGTTAACCTATTGTGTCATTTCATCTCAGAGACTCTTTTCTCTTCAAAGCTTTCCCTTTGAAATCTACTCTGTGTTAGAAGCCTTCACGTTCCATCTGGCTGAAGCCAGAGGCCAAGAAGGGGTCCTGGCTGCTCCACGTGATGGCTTCTGCCAAGAGATGCTTCTAAGGTACATTTCTGAGGCCACTCCATGCCACCTGCAAAGCCTGTCTCTCACTGTCCCCAGAGAGGCTCCTATCAGCCTCCTGAATTATCCCCACTGCTGGGAGCTGTCAGACGCCTGCTCCCTGACAATGGCTTAGACTCACCCTCCACAATCAGGGTCCTGCAGCATGTGGCCCTCCACCCACCAGGCAGGAGGCTACACTCCCAAGGCAGAGCCTCTCCTCCACACACCTGAAGCAGAGTAGGCCCAGGGTGAGGGCCACGTGTGACGTCTTTCCTACTTCTGCCCTTATCCTGCCACACCTGGAGCTCGCTCCGAGGGCAATGCCACTGCAGCTGCGGAGGCATGGATTATAGGTCGTCCGTCTGTCACAGACTAGCCATGTGGCTCCCAGCAGGACACTGACCTCTCATCTGCTCTCTGATCCAGGATCACACCCTCCCCGCCTATCTCTCAGAGTACCGTAAAGATCCATTGAGACTACGAAAGTACTTTGGAAAATGCTTGCTTTTATTACTGGTATTATTCTAATACTACGACCAACATGTCCCCCCACCCAGGAAGCTGCTCTGGTGGAGAGAGAAAGAACCCAAAACACACTCACTCCCTTGAACTCAGTTACCAAAAGGGTTGAGCAGGATTCCCCTGGCTCCCCGGCAAACTAAAGATTCTCTATTTTTCTCTAGTTTCTTTGTCAACAACCCCCCCATCTGTAACCACTGCACCACCCTGTCTCCAGTCCTGGAAGCCAGACAACATGAAAGGTCCAGTTATCCTTTGGCCTGGAGGATTCCTGAAGTCTCAGGAAACTGCGACTGACAGACCCTCTGAATGCTCATCTCATCAATCCATCCTCTGCCTTCACGCGGGGCTTGCAAAGAGTACTCTTGCAAAGCAGTTTCTCACACTGTCTCCAGGGTTTAGGGGAAATGAGACCACATGCAGCCCAGGGACGTGGCCTCCTGGAGATGGAGAATCACAGCCGCTCGGGCCACATTTGGGATTCACTGACCTGTCATCCCGAGACCGCCACGCTCCGGGCGCACGACGCAGCGCCTCTGGAAAGCAGAACACACATCCTCTGGTGCTGGGCAGGCGTCATCCACGCCGCAGCCCATTTCCTCAGCAACTCGTGTTTTCAGAAATGCTGGGGAGAGGTGCATAGTGGTGGGGCTGGGGAAGGCATTTATAGGAAAAGACACAGCTTTTTCTTGTTTGTTGGTCTTAAATGACCCATATCTTCTTAATGTTGATTGAGAAGCATTTTCCCTGGATTCCGGTCCAGGGCAAGTTGTAAAGAAAACTGCTTTAGGCGGAAAATGCCAATGGTCAGTACCTCTTGGGACACTGAGGCAGAGGACACAAGCCCTTCCTTAGGTCTGAACCGCGGCACATACACGTGAGCAGCCCACAGCAATCGGCCCAGCTCAACGACACCGAAACCATCCACCCATGGCACAGCGGTTCCGGTTTTCATTTTGTGATGGGCATCACTTCTTGCCTCAGTCCCCATTCCCTCTCCCACTCCCCCTTGAGAGCCGTGACCCTCAACAAGCTGCCCTCACACCACGTGGGCTGCTGCTGGGCCGGGAATTCGGGGTGGGTCTCTGTCCAGCATCTCCTGGGACTGTTCACTGCCCCTTCCACACCCACAGCTCCGACCCCCAAGCCCTGGCTGTGCTGTCGCCCAGCCTCGGGACCTCCCTGCCCACCCCTCCGCCCCTGCCCCACCCTCCTCTACAGGTGGGAAGGAGAAGACTGAACTAGTGTCCACTGAGGACCTGATTCGTGCTGGGCTCTTCAACACACACCAGGTCACGTGATGCTCGCAACTGCCTTCCTGAGGAAGGAGAAAGAAGTTGGGGCTCTAAAATATTAAGAAACTCACCCGAAGACCCTGAGCTGGTAAGTGAAAGAGTTAGGATCTGACCCGCAGCCTGTCTCTGTGCCCGGTGCCCCCGTGCCCCTGCCCACCGAGTGGCCTGAGCCCCAAGGCAGCGCTAGAATCGGAAAGGCATGTTCGGGCCCCATTTCAGCGCTCTCCAGATTCCTCACCACCGCCTCCTCCCACTTCCCAGTTGCTCCCAGTCCAGGACTAAGCACGCAGCCCTCCGGACTCCAGAACAACCGGTCCATGGCCTTCAGAGACAGAGACTGTCTTGTGGGGAGGCTCCGGTTGTGTGTGGCGACTTTTTTTTAAACAGCAACTTAGCAGTGGCATTCCTAGAATCATTAACTACACATGGAACTTAGAAGTGATTATTCTCAGGTGTTTTGTTTTGCTTTGTTTTTTAAGTACACTGCAGCGTGAGTTCGGGGGCCCTGCTCACACATTCCTGGGCACTTGGCTGGGTGGAGGCGGTGGGGGGAGTTTACTGGAAAGGGCCATTTACAGAAATGCCACTCTGTCGCTTCTACCTTGCACATAAGCAGAAATGAGATTCCGGCTCTGTCTGAGGGAGGAGGCAGTAGACGGTCTCCATGGCAACCCTAAGCAGCATGTGGAATAAGGACCTAAAGAAGGTTTGGGGGAAATTAAGTTGTGGCTGTCCATGTGTTTGGCCTACGCTGTCACGGGCAGTGGCTTGGAATGCCTGTCCGAAGGAAGGACACAGGTGTGGTGACCCGGAGGGGACGTTCCAGGAACGACTTCAACAAGCACTGCACGACTGATCCCTGCCTGGATGGCTTTTCTAAATGCTTCACTGTGGAAGGTTAACCCTGCCAGGAAAGGTAACACTAAGGGGGTGTGTGTGTGGGGGTGTGTGTGTGTGTGTGTGTGTGTTCTAAATGCTTCACTGTGGAAGGTTAACACTAAGCACTGTGTGTGTGTGTGTGTACATTTTCTACCTTATTTTCCTATGGTTTTATTTGTTTCTGCTGATTTTGTTGGCTTTAGTTGCTATTTTAACACTTTTTAAACTTCAGAGCATTCTCAGCTACGTACTTCAGGAACAATATGTCCAGTATCATTTCAGGAACAGTCCTAAACACTCAGCTACGGGTTGACCACACCTTAACAGTCTTCCTTGGTATGGAATCACAATGTTTGGGATGAAGCAAATTATGACCCGCAGTGTCGGCAAGTCTATGCAACTGTCAATGTCACTGTAATAAGATGTGCACGCAGCCCAGTTCTGTTAGCCACTGCCCTGTGACTTCTGGCAAGCTCCTAAACCACTCTGAGCCTCAGTTTCCTGAAGACAGTAATCTCCTTCCATCTCATAAAGGCAGTTTGAGTATCAAGTAAGATAATGACTGTGAACGTGCTTTGTAAAACATAATATAATCTACAAATGGAAGGGAGTGGTATTACCGTATTATTAATAATTACAGGATTTAATGCAAAGAGGTTGTATTACTAATGACGACATTATTTTGGCAAAACAATTTGCTGTTTTTCTTCCCTCATCTTTCTCTAAGTTCAAAGACAGTGAAAGACAGAAGCCTGCATGGCTGGCTGGCTGGCTTCAAGGTCAAAACTCAGTCATGCAGTTTTACGTGGCACAAAGAGTGGCCAATCGATTGGACACAGAAATCAGAGTGCTAAGTAGAAAGCTGCCTGAACAGATGACTGCAGGGCTCGGAGGAAGGAGGAGGGAGGCACAGCCTGCCTGTTCCCCTCTCGCCAGGGTTTTGCCAACCCTGGAGGATAGGCCTTTCCTCTTGGGGAAAGCAACACCTCAGAGAGGTCCTCCACTTTGCCCCGGTGGGACCTCGTTAGCCTCACTCAGGCTTGTTCCCATCTGGCTGGTGTTGAGAAACCTGTGATCGTGAGGAGGAAAACAGAGCCCGCGCACAAGAGCCCAGGAGAGAGGGCTCTTGATGGAAAGACACCAGGCCAGGCAGCGTGCCCTCTAGATCCTCACTTCTCAACGAGGTCCCTGAACAGCAGCCTCAGCGAGACTGGCAGCTGGGAAGACACACAGACTCGGCGGCCACACCCTTACCCACTGAGTCAGGATCTACATGGTAACGCGATGCCCAGGTTACTCCTGTGCAGTTAACATTTGAGGAAACGCTGCTCTGGTACCCGAGAGCTAGTGAGTGGGGGGGTGGTGGCAAGGGTGAGACTCCTTGGTTGGGTATTTGGTGAACTTTGACCACCTTCCTTAATCCTGATGAGTTACTGTAGCCCCTGCATCCTGACCATCTGGTAAGGAGCGGGACCCCCACGCAGGTCACGCCTGTTTCTAGCAAGAAACCGATAGGCTAGATGGGCCCCTTGAGATGCCAGCTTTCTCCTCCTCTCCACTCAGGACAACCTGTGGGTCGGCCCCTTTGGCACTGTGGGAAATGCTTCTTTCCAGATGCTAGGCCTTTGTCCAAAGGGCATGAGTGGCTGGAGTGGCCACTTCCGGTCACACTTCCTTAGCACTCAGAAGTAGGCTGCGCTCTGAGCTTTCAAGCCGAGACCCTGGAGCCCTCCCCTTCCCTCCTCCCTCCAGGCTGTGCAGCAACTGGCCTGCCAGCCTCCTCCCATGGCCAGGGGCCCGGCTGACTCCTCAGCACTGTTTCTTCCTAATGCCTAGGACTTGCTTTATCATCTTCATCCTGTGCCTGGGAAGCGGGCCCCTAGGGCCAATGACAAGACTGGGGAGTGGAGAGACAGTCGGGGCCCCTCAACTCGAATGCAATTCCTTCCCCTTCTGAACCCAGTTCTTAGTTTTCCATCCATTAACCAGCCACCTGCACTCAGAAAATGTACCCAAGGTCTCCTTGTGCTTTTCCCATCTCCAAAATAAGGTGATGATCACCCTCCCCACCTTAGAGGTTTGAGAAGATGAAACAGAATTACAGAAGTGAAAACTAGGAGAGACATGAGAGATCAGTTTGGACAATGTTTTCTTTATTAATATAGATGCCAGGCACTGTTCTGAGCACTCCATAAATCCTAACCCATCTAACCGGCACAAGACTAGACGCAGATACTACTGGTGTGCCCCGTTTAGGTTGAGGCCCGGGACCCAGAGAGGCAAGAAGTTTGCTGACGGTCACGCAGGTGGGGGAGTGCCAGAGCGATGCCGGGACGCAAGCAGGCTCAGATCTGCTCTGCTCAGCCTCGGGGTGCAGGCCCAGGGCAGATCTGGGCCTCGGAACCAAGCTTCCCACTTGCTCCAGGCTGCTGCTCTCTCCAGGACAGAACAGTTCGCAGTTCGCGATGCAGTCAAGGCCGGGCAGAGGGGCTCTGGGGGAAAACACAGGCGTGTGCATGACAAGAGCCGGCCACACCCTCGAATGCCACCTCCACGCAGGGAAAGTCTAGCAGGACAGGTGGGAAATGCATTCTACCGCGGTTACCTTCCCGCCAGGGATAAATCCAGTCTAGTCTGACTTCTTCCTAATTCTGCAGGAGAGTAACCCCAGAAACACTTCAGAAAACACAGAAGGGCCTCAGACATCCTTAGCCTCTGAAACCAGACATAATCCAGTACGTTCAAATGTTTCCTCAATATCCAGTCGGTCTGCCTCTAATTCCTGAAAGTAGCTCAACAGGGGCCAATGTATTTCTCCCTTTGGTCAACTTAAACCCCTTTCACTCCCAGTCAGAGGCTCCGTGATATTTAAGACTCAATTTTCTTCTCTCCGGCTTCCTCCTCCATTGCTGATCCAATCGCTTCAAGGGTTTTAACCTTCGCTCTTCAGCAATTTAATGCACCCGGGGCCCCTCTGACTGCCTTTCTCCCCTCTTCGCCACACCTACCCCTCCCCTCCCTTGTTCTGGAGCTGACCAGGGGCACCACCCAGCACGGCGCCCGCAGGGGCCGTGAGAGGGATGCCATCTGTGCGCCCTCATTCACTCAGGACCGCCCACCAGGTCCTCTGGGCCTGGACCGATGAGAAGCCCAGTGCAGCCCTCCAGGCAGACCTCCTGCCAGATACTGGCCCAGCCAAGCGGGGGAACCGATCTCCAACAGTGCTGCTCCCTTTCCCCCACCGCACTCCCCCACCCCTGGCCTTGCACACCCAGCCAGGCATCTCAGAAGCTGCTGGAACACTGACACCCAGAGCTCCTGCCTGACAGAGGGCGGTGGGCCAGCAGCAACAGATCACGGCCCTGCTCCCGCTGCCCCTTAACCAGGGACATGTGGAGGAACACAGCACCCTGCTGAGGCAGACGCAGCTGCCCACCATGCCCCGGCGGAGGGTCAGACTGAGGAATGACCCGGGGTCACGCCAGCCAGGCCTGCGTTCAGAATCAGATGAGAGATATCCAGAGAGAACGTGGGAAACCCTAAAACCCTGCCCTGACACAAACTGCGCGGAGCAGTGCACAGCACCCCAGGGAGAAGGGGCGCGCCTTGGTTTAACTGTGGGCGTTTGGGCTTTGCTTTAGTAAATGCCCAATTTGAAATCTCCAGAGTATCTCCGAGCAGTTTCCCAGCTGGAGAGCTGTAAGGGCTTAATTAACCTAATTACCTGCAACTTCCTGCCTCCAGAAACCTGTTCTCCCAAACCTGACAGTGTCCGGGCCCAGGCTATGCCCTATGAGCAGCAATAGACCCCCAGACTGAGCATCTCTATACCCAGCAGAAGCCCAAAGGCGCAGGGGATGCCCGACAGGCCAGGAGCTCGACACTCTTCAACTTGGCCTCAGTGACCATGTGACCGGCTCTGGCCCAGCTTATTAAGAGGAGAATTTATATTAGATTCCAGCGTGTTCCGGGAAACCATGTCATGCTCCATACCTGGGAAGTGCGGGTGGGGAAGGAAGGCTGAAGTGCTTCACTGAAAGCACCCCGCCCCCCCCCCCCGCACACACCCGTGCGTACACACACACTCGAACGCCATACTGCACACAAACACAGCCTTCCTCCTACTGAGCCTCTCGGATAAGAAGACCGTAAAAGGAACTCCTTCCCACTGTGGGAAGCACAGCTCACTCAGTTTGTGACCTGTGTGTCCCGAGAACAGAGCTGGGTCAGCAGTTCAGGTCGGCGTGTGTGTGCACTGACCACAAGGGCCAGGAGCCAGTCCTCACGCACCCTTCAGGAAGCACACGTCGTGTTTTCACATCACAGCTGAAAGGCTTACCCCCTTGCCTCCGCCCTCCCTGCCTGTCTCCCTCTGTTCATCCCAGCACCAGGGGAGGCTTCAGCGGGGCCCTGGTCAGCCCATCTGCCCCTTAGGAAGAGCCCGTAGGGCCATGATGCAGGGCCCAGTGAAAGCCCTGCTCTTGCCCAGCTTTCAGGAAAGCACACGAGGGCTCTGATGTGCTGAAGCTGTGTTCTACTGGATGGCAGGATGTTTTTAGCTGATTATTAAAGTCACAGTCTACTATAGCCCATCAACAACCAACGTGGTCCCAGTAAAACGGAATCCAAGTCCCTCAGCACTAGTCTCCTAGCGATCAGCTCATCAACATACATAATGTTTAGAAGCTGGATATCGATCGTGGAGTTTAATGGACTCATTATTCAGGGTTCCGCTTGCCCTCTGGAATAACATTTTATTGGAGCTTCCCTCTCCTCCCACTACCAAATTCCAAAACTGGAGAGCTGGGGGGAGGGGTAGCAGGGATGTTGGAGAGGAAGCAAAGAGGTTGCTGGGGCTTGGCCATAAATCAAGGATGCTCATGACCTGGGCTCACATTGGTTTCGCCCAGCCAATGTGAAGGAGCCTGTAATACTGCCTGCCCCCAGCATCACTGAATTAACAAGGAGCTACTGTTGCCATAGGATACAGCAAGCACCCATGGTGTGATTTACTCTGGTGGCAGCCAGCGATGCTCTGTGCCACAATGCCCGCAGAGGCACCTTAGAGTCCCTGCCAGCGTCTGTACAATGGTCAGCGGAAGCGCCAAGCCCTGCTCTCAAACACAGCCCCCGGGGCCCAGCTCCCCAGAATCCCTGACTCCTCCCTCCAGGACCGGCAGACACATTCACAGCACAGGGGCTGCCCCCATGCTCCCCCCAAGTCCCTGCTCTCAGGAGCATGTCCCGTGCGGGGCTGCGGGAAAGGTGAGCTTCTGGGGCAGAGAGGAGAGGGGTGAGTCATTGAAAAGAAGAATGCAGATGGGACGGGCGGTCCAGCCCCCCAGCAGGTCACAGGGAGACTTTTTCCACAAAGAGATTAGCTTGATTCTTTTTCCTCCCTATGAGATCGCTGAGCAGAGCCCGCTGGTAAGCCCTGGCCATTTAGTAATCATCACCGAGTGTGGAGCTAAGACATTTCACCTCTTGGCAGGGAAAGGAACACCCGGAACCTCCCGTACCCCAAACTAGCCCATCTCTCCCTCGCAAAACTCTCATCCCGAGTCAATACAAATTTTTAAACCATTGCTTT
This sequence comes from Pseudorca crassidens, assembly GCF_039906515.1. NCBI lineage: Eukaryota > Metazoa > Chordata > Mammalia > Artiodactyla > Delphinidae > Pseudorca > Pseudorca crassidens. The sequence goes on from NC_090309.1 coordinate 54,906,049, forward strand.
ATTTTCACATGTGAGGTTATTCGGTGTCCTCAATTACATTTTAAATTCCAAACCTGGAGGGTGGGGTATTCAGAAACCCTATCTTCTTCTCTTCTCCCCCACCCTGACATTTGCCCTGGAGTACAATGGGCCAGCCCTCACTGTGTTCACTGCAGGCGGGGAACTTGTAGTCCTTCTGGGTTCAAGATTTCTAGGTTAAGATACAACTGGTTTCCTTCTATGAAACTATATGCTTTTTGCATTTTCCAAAGAAGCTGAAAATCTGTGCTTTTTTTCCCCAAAGGCAAAGTTTTGGACCTTATATTTGTTTTTAAAAGTGTGTGAGCCAAATAAAATACCATCCAGGTTGTAACCTCTCGTGTATAAACTCTCCCAAACTGAGGGAGATGTAATAAAAGTGAACGGGAGGATGTAGTGACCCGTCTCCCAGGAGAAGGACCCAGGCTCTCAAGAGCTCGGAATAGATCCGTGCTACATGCCTTTACATCTTAAGTCACCTTCTGGTCCACATGTCTACGTTTCCCAAGCATTCTGTGCAAGAGTGGCAGATTTAGAAAACAAAACCACAGGATGTCCAGTTAAATTTCAATTTCAGATAAATAATGAACACTTTTTTTGTCTTAGTCTGTCCAGTGCACTATTTGGGACATAGTTAATATCGAAAATGATGCCGAGTTGATGTGAAGTTCAATGTGACTGGGCAGCCTGTATTTTTTTCTGCAACTCCAGTCCTTCCAGCTCTGAGTTGTACCCTCACTAACGGCCCCACCTGCTGTGACCCAGATTTCTGTCCCCATGGTGAGGCTGTGCTGTTGATGCAAACTCCTTCCCGTATTTCAAGAGAAGAAAAGGAAGGATATTAACAAAAACAGTATTTTTTTAAAGCCAACGTTAAGTGTCTCAATATACTGAGGAATAACTTCTGAATTAAGATGGCCCCAGGGTATTTTACTCCAGTCTAAGCTCTCCTGGAGGACCACTCACATTCACTGGTTTCTTTAAATGAAGTCCCTCTAACTTCCTTCCAATCGATCCCCTTGGGCTTTCAGACCACTGAAAACATGGCTCTATTGCTAGTGACTTGCACTAAAAAACACATTGAAATGAAATCATTTAGGCCAGTATTTCCCCAACTCAATTATACTTTTTGGAACTCTATTCCCACAGGATCTTCCTGGAAAAAACATGGTTCTGTGGTTGAATAAGCAGGAAACTGCACGCTGTCTATGCCCATCTGGGAAAGTCACTGGGAACATCAGTGTATGAAAGGCCTGAGGAGTCTTGCAGGGGAAACTCTGAGCTGCTTATTCCAGCACGATCCGAACTTACTCAACCACAGAGCACACGGGCTGCCCCTACCCCCACCTAATGCCTCTTAACCCTACAGATAACAACTGGGATGCTAGAAACAGGTGAATGTTTTTCAAACAAAACTAACCCTTTAGATAGTATTTCTTTCCACGCCCTAGTTTAGGTCTGGGGCTCTGGATTCTTTAGAAGTGTTCCTGTCCCTGGTCCAAGACCCCTTCTATCTCCATCTTCCTTCAAGGCGCACCCAAGCTCCACCTGCCCCACGAAGCCTCCCTGACCTCCTGGCCTCTCCAGCCACACTGACCACGTCCTTCTTTGTTTCTCTGACTTTCCATTCAGCAATTATTCCCAGCACACCAATTCACACACCCCATGCCCTCAGGACATTAATCCAAGTATGCTGACTTGATTCTTTTTTTTTTGTGGTATGCGGGCCTCTCACTGTTGTGGCCTCTCCCGTTGCGGAACACAGGCTCCGGACAGGCAGGCTCAGCGGCCATGGCTCACGGGCCCAGCCGCTCCGCGGCACGTGGGATCTTCCCGGACCGGGGCACGAACCCACGTCCCCCGCATCGGCAGGCGGACTCTCAACCACTGCGCCACCAGGGAAGCCCATGCTGACTTGATTCTTTAGCTATTGTTTTCTGATTCTTTATATGTTGGCTCCTCAACCAGGCTTGAAGCTACTTGTGGTGACACTTTTCCTGCTTCACCACAGCCCCTTATTGCAAGACGGGCCGGGCATCCAGTAGGCCTTTGGTAAATGCTTTTTGACAGAAGTATGTCTATTCATGCCCCCGTGTTCTAATCGTTACAGGTTTCAGAAACAAGGGATGGTTTTCCTAAAAGAGTCATGAGCTGGCTTCTCTTGTGCGCCAGGAAAGATGAAAAGCTTAACCTCAGAGTTGCCGTCTGAGCCATGCACTGTGTGCCCCCTTGCATCAGTCACCACCCCCCGGCAGACACCCTAACCCCAACCCAAACCAGTGGAGGAGGGAAAGACCTGAGAAGACCCGAGATTTCCACGAGGCTGAAATAATTTCCCAATTAGTTTATAGGTCAAAATTCCCAAATATGATAGATAGGATCTGCAGCTTTGAAATTCAAATGATTTCAATTCTTCTGTCCTGGGAAATACCATTTCACTATCCTGAAGCAAAGATGGCCATGTACTCTGATAAGAAAGAACAGATTGCAAAATGACCTACTCTCCAGCACTGACGTCACAGGCCTCTTTTATTTAATGTGCTGGCAGGGCTTCAGGGTTTTACAGACACCGCGCTGTGAGCTCCATCATGAATCAAGGCCTGTGCAATGCAGACTTCTAACAATTCCACCGCATTTCCATAGTCTTCATGGAGTTCTCATCTTCTACCCTGAGACTCTGATTTAAAAAGAAAAACCTGGGCAACAACAGGGGAGTCTCTAAAATACATAATTGGAAATCTAAACACATCACACAAATCAACTGTGCACACGCTTCATTGTCCCAGAAGCATACTTCTTTCCATTTCAAGCCAATTATACAAAAAATTTCAAACTCCACACTCAAAGCTTAAAATAAATAGCCTTGGTTTCCAAGGTGAAATAGACTAATCTCCTTTTGAATGACAAGTGATAAAAATAGCAGTAATAAACTGATTTTTGTAAATCAATTATTTTCTAAAAAGCATAAAAGGCTTTCCAAGAAGGCCCATGGCAAACTTCATTGGATTCAGTTCCTGGAAAAATATGTGAACCAGCTAACACATTTCCTGGGTGAAAACACTGCCAGGTCTGAGCACTTGGTATTTGGTAAGAAACACTGTAACATTCTAGACTGCTAATGCCTTGTTTGTCCCCATCTCAATCCTCAAGCAATCAATTAGGAATACACAACACAGACACTCTTGTTTTGCAAGCACAATTCATAATAAATTTTGGATTTTGTGGCCATTTCTGTATCTCAGAAATCTCAATGAGATTTCAGGTAAAATGGGGTCCAGATATATTCAGTAGTTCGGTCAAATCATTTCTCATCATTCAGGACTTAGCCCAAATATCAACTCTTCAGAGTCTTTCCTGGGGCCACCCCAGCTAAAGCCCCCCACACCCCACACACAAGTACGAGACAGCTCTCTACCACATTCACTCCTGATTTCATGTTTCTCAAAGTCCTTACAGTACCTGTATTACCTTCCTCATGCTTTAAATGTTTATCGTCCATGCCCCATCAGTAGAAAATAATCTAAAAGATCTCCTTGCAGTCAGGTCCTCTGCGTGGCTCAATGTTGTAACCCCAGAGCCTCATTCAGGGCTGGTGATGGCAGTGCAACTATCACCACCATCCATTTCATATTCCCAAACTGAAAATCTGTACCATTAAACACTAACCCTCTTCAACCCCACCTCCCCCATCCCCTAGCAACCATTATTCTACTTTCTGTCCCTATGAGTTTGACTACTCTAGGACCTCACATAAGTGGAATCATACAAGATGTGGCCATGTTGTAGCATGTCTCAGAATTCCATTGTATGGATATACCACATTTTGTTAATCCATTCATCTATCAACGGGCATTTGAGTTGTTTCCACCTTTTGGCTATCATGAATAATACTGCACTGAACACTGGTGTACAAATATTTGTTTGAGTCCCTGCTTTCAGTTTTTTGGAGTATACACCCAACAGTAGAATTTCTGAATCATATGGTAATTCTATGTTTAATTTTTTGAGGAACCGCCATATTGTTTTCCATAATGGCTGCACCATTTTACATTCCTGCCAACAGTGCACAAGGGGTTCCAAGTTCTCCACGTTCTCATCAACATTTGTTATTTTCTGACTTGTTTTTTGTTTTGGGATTTGTTTTTTTGTTTGGTTTTTGTTTTTGCTAACTGGATTTATCTGAAGCAACAGTTCCCAGTTAGGTCTGTTATAGATTAATGGTTCTAATGAGAAAAAACTTTGACTTGGTTTACCACCTAAGGCACAGTCAGAAGTCATGGACAGCTAAATAAAAATAATTTACCTTTCACAGTTCAGCCTAGGCTAACAGAACGAGGATTATTTCTGAATATTTAGAGTACCTCCCAGTAGAAATATAGGCAAGTAAAAGAAAAGAGAACTAACTGCTGGGTAGCTTTCTCACCATACTGGTGTCAACCTTTTCTGCAGACAGCCCCAGCCGACAGCAAGTGGAATCTCAGGCAGGAGCTGCTCTGTGCAGCACTAACTACAGGCCCTGCCATTTCTGGAAGAGCATGAAAGGGCCTTTGGAAACTGTGTGATGTTGGCCATTAAGACTTGGAAGGAAGGAGGAGTGGAAATTACAGCCATCTGAATGCAATTGCCTGGCTTTATCTTTGCCCAACACTCCAAGAGCCTATAAACATCAGTGGAGGGAAAAGGGTTTAATCTCCAAAGACATAAAATTTTCAGAGCTATGTGACCTCTGAAAGAATAAGGCCATCTGAGAAAACTATTTCCTGAAACTCAAATCCAGGCTTGGGGAATGAGGCCACCAGCCAAGGCTCAGTCTTCCACTTTTCAAAATTTTTGCACATCAGCCTTTCCGGCTGGAGTTGGATGCTGGGGAGAAAAAGCTGTGGCCAGTTTAACTGTATCTCCCTGGCCCTCAGCACAGGGCTTGGCACCCAGCTGGGAATGAATACATAGCTCCTGAAACAATGAATGAATGCACGACACCAATCTAAGAAGAGTGAGGACTTTCTGATCCCAGAGACTGGAGAATGTTGTCTTCTTGATACATTCTATGCTCGTAGTCACCTTTCTCATGGACTAGGTTTTGTGTTCTATGAAGACCCAACACCGCACTCCTACACAGAAATCCCTATAACTGTCATGGCCTCATGTGAATTCATGGTCGAGCTAGGCCTTCTCCAGCCCTAGGAAATACTCATCTGGCTAGAATGGTTTTCAATTCCCTTTCTCTACTCCCTAATCTATGTCTGTGTCCCACTCTTCCCTGACTCTCACATGGGTACCCCTTTCCAACAATAACAATAGTGGGGGTAATAGTGTCAGCAAGAGCCAGCTTCTTTTACTGCTTTACAGTTTCCATAGGGCTCTCAACTGCATTAGTTTATTTGACCCCCAACACAACCTAATAAGAAAACCCGAGTAGACACCTGATTTACCGAAGGTATGCAAGCAGTGTGTGGTAGAACCAAGTCTCTAGGCTCCAAAATCCCAGTCCTCTTTCGGTGAGTGGCTTTCTGTTCCTTAAACATTACCAAGCGCATATTAATCTCAAAACCAAAACTCTCACCCCTTTAGGACTGTTCTCAATTACCCACTGAGAGGAAAGGCGGTTCCCAGTGCATAGATCCTAATCACGCTGATGTGTTAATGATCGCAAATGACTTCATGTTTGTGGTTGTATGAATATGTGTCTACAAATTCTTTCATGTTCCTCTCTTCAAGAGGTGGAGCTTAATTCCCCTCCCTTTGAGCATGGACTGGACTTAGTATCTTGCCTCTAAGGAATAAAAAAGGTGAAGTGATGATACGTGATTTCAGAGACTAGGTCACAAGAGCCACTGTGGCTTCATCCTTGCTCTCTCCAGTCACTCTCTGTGGAGGAAGCCAGCTGCCATGTTGTAAGGACACTCAAGTAGCTCTATGAACAGACTCACAAAGCAAGACTGAGGCCTCCTGCCAACAGCCATATGAGAGAATCAGCTTGGAAGTGGATCCTCCAGCTCCAGTGAAACTTTGGATGACTTTAGTAACACACAGAAGATTGACTGCAGCCTCATGAGAGAGAACCACAAAGTTAAGCTTCTCTGGAATTCCTGACCCACAAAAACTGCAAGCTAATGTTTATTATATAAAGCAGCTAAATTTGGGGGGTAATTTGTTATGCATCAACAGGTACCTAATACAGTTTTCTATGACTTAGGAAATATATATACTTTATATATATACTTAGGAAATATATATACTTTTAGAAGGTTTACCTTTAAAAAAATCTTTTATTTTTATACTATTAATCTATGCTTATTTTATTAAATTTTTCAATTTTATTAAAATTTTAAATATAGGGCTTCCCTGGTGGCGCAGTGGTTGAGAGTCTGCCTGCCGATGCAGGGGACACGGGTTTGTGCCCGGGTCCGGCAAGATTCCCACATGCAGTGGAGCAGCTGAGCCCGTGAGCCATAGCCGCTGAGCCTGCGCGTCCGGAGCCTGTGCTCCGCAACAGGAGAGGCCACAACAGTGAGAGGCCAGCATACCGCAAAAAAAAAAAAAAAAAAAAATTTAAATATAGGTAAGAACAAAGACAAAATTTTTAAATTACTCATTCTCACCCAGATAATTTTATCATTTTGATATAACTTTTCATGCTTCCTACTTGTGTGTGTTTTTTGGTGCTGTTTATTTTTCTTACAAAAATGAGCTCATATTACTTAGAATCTGTTTTTTGCCATTTAACAATACTGAACTCTATTTCAAGTCATTAAAGTTAAAATTACAAGAGTATTTGGAATAGCCACATAGTATCTTATTAAGTATATCAAAATATATTTAAGCAATCCTTTTTTTTAAAAAAGTAAGTGATTTAGGCTATTGTCAGTTGTCTTTATCATTAACAAGGCTGCCGTGGGAAACTGTCCATGTGCTTTTTGTGTGCTTGTTGGCTGTGTCCTTAGCATAAACTGATAAACGTGTAACTGCTGGATAAGAAAAGGTATATACTTCTTAAATGAGTGCCATACACACTGACAAATTATACCAAAGACTGGGAAAATTTATATCTTCCCAACAGTTTATCAGGGTGTCCCTCTCACCAAACTCTGGCCAGCCAATTAAAAGCCAATTCTTTTTTTTGTTTGTTTTTGTTTTTTGCGGTACGCGGGCCTCTCACTGTTGGGGCCTCTCCCGTTGCGGAGCACAGGCTCCGGATGCGCACGCCCAGCGGCCACGGCTCACGGGCCCAGCCGCTCCACGGCATGTGGGATCTTCCCGGACCGGGGCACGAACCTGTGTCCCCTGCATCGGCAGGCGGACTCTCAACCTCTGCGCCACCAGGGAAGCCCTAAAAGCCAATTCTTAAGTCAAAGAATTGAATCTCTAGTGATGGAGTTTCTGGCAGCTGGCAGACCAACAAAAAGATATTTGGGTGGCTGGGGAAGCTCTCCTCTCAAGTCATACACCATATTGCAACGTTCCCTCCATCTAAGTCACCACTGAACTGACTCTGACTCCTCTTTCTTCAGCCTGACCACCCAAGAGAGAAGACAGATCAGCTTTGCCATGAAAGGCACCAAATGCAGTGGCAGAGAATGTGGCACCATCTCCTGTATACCACTCGACATTTGGCAGTTACCTTGGGCGAAAATGCCATTTATCCTCTAACGATCCTCGACTGTGTTATCTTCTGTAACACTAGCTATTCATTCATCCCTCTGACCTATATAAACTTTTCTCAGGTTTTTAAAAATAAAAATATAAAATAAAAACCATCAAATGACTTATTTCTGTGAGCATGGACCAAAATGGGCAGCCTGACTAAAAAGAGGAGCCTTGATTCATCAGACCCACTGGCACACTGCCTTGAACAGCAATTCCCGAGCTGTGTTATGAGGAAAAGCAACATCTTACAAATGGTCTGAAGGTATCACCTTCCATGAAATAGGGTCTAGGGGATGGATGGACGGATAGATGGATAAGCCAGATATTAATGCCTACACTTCTTCTTGAACTAAAGAGTGGACAGTTCTCTATTTGAGTGCATACTTAATACAAGTTTAGCTATTTCAAAGGACATATTATATTTAATGAAACCACCAATCCAGTTATTAATGGTCATTATTTTTTCCTCATACATCCCTGTTTTTAAAAGCTGCACATAAGCTCTGAATCACAAGCAGGTTACCTCTGGGTTTTAGGAACACGTATATATTTCATCTCAGGATTATTTACCAACTGTATATATTTTCTCTATAATCCATTCAAATAAAAGTATTTGTGTACTTCACTCCTTTGATAGGGGTATATTGACTCAAAATTGTCTCCTGTCTTAAAAAGGAAAATATTTACATTATGCTATTTACAAAAAAACGAAACTGATTACCTGATTCAAATACGTAAATCCAATCTATAAAAAGCCAAGGAAGGGAAATACAGAAAAAAGGCTGAAAGGGAAAACCAGGCACTCGGGTGGTCGTATTATCCTTGCAGGAGGACTGGGAGATGAAACTTCCAGGAGAGAAGATGGAACAAAGAGCTCTCTCTTAGCCATGGCCGCTTAAAGCCCAGGACTTCAAATTTCTTCCCCTGGAGCCTATACAGACCACCTATAGGTAGGTTGGGGATGACTAGGACCATTGAACCAACCTACAGAGAGCTATGTGCCCCTGAAAGAGGTTAAGCGACTTGGACAAGGTAACAGAGCCAGGTCGAAGGTGAGAACCAGAACCCAGATCCTCCCACACCCACCGTGCAGGGGCAACACCAAGGTAACACATGCTCCTTCGTGGATGACCGCCCTGGTTTAGGCGCGTCCAGGACAGGAATCGTAAAGAGCTGGGACTCTGCCTGCAGCGCCCTCCTCCACCTTCCTCAGTGAGCTGCAGCCACAGCCCAAACACCAGCTCCTCCGGAACCTCCAGCCCGTGCCCCCCACCCTTCTGTATTCGTGTCTCCTCCCTCTGTGGTCCCACAGCACTTCCTCTACACCTGAGCAGATCTCACCTTGCTGATTCTTGCTTTCCTAATGCACTGGGATGGGCACCATGCCCTCTTCTGCTTGGTTTCCCCAGCCCCTAACACAGATACCGAAGGGCTCAGTCAAATTTGACTCTGCTGAGATGGAAAAGCTGACATTATCAACCCTGCATGCCTCAAGAGTGACTTCGACCAAATGATGAATAAAACATGATCACTTTGCATATACCCAGAAAAGCATTTTTTTCCCCTAGCCAAACTAGAGAAGTAAAGAATGAATTAGGCTTTTCCTGGTGTCCTGTAAGTCCTTCTAAAATCATCACGTGGCTGTCTTGCCTTAGTTGGCTGTACCATTTATCCCCACGGTCTAGGGTCCAGCCAAATGGCATCAGGGTGCAAAGTGACAGCCAGACCTCTGCAGAGCAGGGTTTTTTTTTTTTTTTTTTTAAAGAGAAAGTTCCTCTTCTATTCACTGAAATTTCCCAGAGTCAGTATTACCGGCATCAGGCTCACCCCTGCTAGGAGCTACTGTTACTGGGGCTGTGTTCCAGGGGAGCACACCTAGTGACCATGAGTGAAAAAACAGAAATCAACTGGTGAAAATGTATCTGATCGACAACACTTGTCCTGGAAAAAATTTCATTTCTCAGCAGACATTCTCCTCAGCCTGTGGCCAAACCCTTACAACTAATGTCCTCAAGAAGCACCTCTAAGTCCCTAGTTTACCCAGGTAGAGACAGAAGGATAGATGACACTGATGAGCTCACTTTTAAAATGAACATTTTTTTTTTTTAGAGGGAAATGGAAGGGGACTACTGTGTGCCAGGCAACACGGCGCGTGTTTCACATTCACTGTCAAATCCCGTCTTCATCAAATGGAGGCTATGTGCAACAAGACTACATAAGTAAAGGAAGCCGGCCACAAGGGAATATGTTGTCTGTGATGCCATTTCTATGAAATCCTAGAAAATGTAAAGCTTTAGATTCATAAAGCAGATAACTGATTGCCAGTGGCCAGAGGTGAAATGAGGGAATTGACTGCCAAGGGGATGATGGCAATGTTCACATCACGACTGTGGCGGTGACTAGATGATTGTATACATTTGTCAAAACTCATCAAATTTACACTTAAAATTGGTAAATTTTATTATATGTATATTTCAATAAAACTTGATTAAAAAAATTTTTAATCTCATTTTCACATCAACTCTGTGAAATGGCATTATTACTCCCATTCTAGGGTTAAGGAAACTTCAGCTCAGATGCTCTGAGTAACTTGCAGAAATCTGCCCTCCCCGACATACTGCCAGGCTGCCTCCCCTTAGAAGATCCTTGGGTGTTACTATAACACTTTCTCACTCCAAGGCATTCATCTATTTTTCCCCTTACGTTTCCCCTGTTCATTTTTATTGTTCCCTTTACTGGATGCTTAACTTCCTCTCTCTTAAGACGTCTCTATCTGGCATTAGCCAGATATTCATTGCTCAGCAATTAGTCGCCTTAATCTTCCTTTATCAAACAACCTGTTTCTTTAATCACTCTCAGTAAGACAAGTTCCAGGATTCCCCTCAGCAGGTCTAGTTCTGAATGCTTGCAGGTTAAAAGCTGAGCTCTAAAAGAGACCTTCGCAACTGATATCACGACAACTCTCACCACCTTAAATCTACAGACATGTATTGATGAAACAACCGTAACATACCGATCCTGTGTGGCAACATGTATGGGCTGCAGGATATGGGAGGGTGGTCATCCAGACTGTGTCTGCTGGACGCCGAGTGCAAGCTATGTCCGGGACATCACACGTTACCACTTTAATCTGAGATATGTTTTTATCTGTTTTACAAATGAGCAGACTTAGGTTGGAAGTCCTTCGCCGAGAAGCAGGGAGGAAGGATTATGGCCCTAGAGCCCCAGCCCCTCTGGGTCTCCCCCTGCTGCTTGGGGTAGTGCTAAGGGCCCTAGGGTCTATACAGAACAAACCAGCCCCGGGCTCAGAGCTCCAGCCTAGCTGTTCAACAGAAAAGCAACCTACAATTCAAGCGAGTGTTTGCAGCAGGATCGATGAGTGTCCCAACAGGAGTGGCCCCTGCAGTGGGAGGAGATGGCACTTAGGGAGGCTCCGAGCAGGACGTGAGCCAGGCTGTGATGAGGGGGAGAGAGGCTGATCCCCACGGCCAGCCTCTCCTGAGAGCCCCCAGTACGCTGACCCTGCCGGACTGCAGTCATCCTCATGGGGCATTCCCTTCTATCACCAACTCTCCACACAGTCTCTCAAGGCACAGGTCACTTCCTTGTTTCCACCAAACTGTCCAGCTGAACACCCTCCAGGTGCCCCAACCCTTCCCAACTCTCCCTTCTCATTCTTTTGTACTTGAATCTGTAGACATGGCCTTCAGGGTTCTGTGAACCCTGCAGAGAGGCAAACACGTAGGCCCAAATCGGGGGCCCCATGCAACATTTCTCTGAACAGCTGAACAAGGCTGACGAGATAATGGGCAGGAGGCCCAGGCTGACTTTCCCAGTGATGCCCTGAGCCGTCTGGGGATGCTGCCCTAGAGAAGTCAGCAGTCAGGAGCAACCCCAGGGGGCGCATCACTGACTGTTACACATTTCCACTCCCTCTTCCTGCAAAGCGCACAAGGATACACATCAAAGTGCCACGCGGGTGCGAGCTGTGAGGACAGTCCATCTGCCATTAGTGTGTGCCCGGAAATCCACATCCCGTCAGCGGCCAAGGTTGCTCCCGCACCTGCCACTCTCACTGCTATTTATAGAGACACGCACTCGAGTCTCCAGAAATCGTTGCTGTTTGACTGTTGGCCACCTCCAGAGCATCCTTTTAAACCAGGTGAGCACTCACATACCTGGGAGCATAGAACCGAAGTGCCCCCATCTGGTTTATACCACAGAGCAAATACCTAACCAACCGCTCCATTCTCCCAAACTCGCCTCCCACTCCGGCTTGCCTCCGTCCTCAAGTCCTCAGCCTGCTGACCTCAACTTCTGACTGCAGCATTTACACCTCTGTATTTTGCATTTAACCATCCCTACTTCTAATTTCCCCCCTGTTCTCTCCTTCTATGGAAAAAGGAAACCTCAAATACCTAGGGAGCTCCCGTATGCCCAGCCCTGTGCTGGCACAGGAGAGAAACACACAGACGTGCAAGCAGGCTGCACAGCGAGCTCACAGGTCTACACAGACAGATGCCAGGGCCGAAAGGGCCTCAGAGCAAGGCACACACGTGCCACAGGAGTGAAAGAAAGCAGTCACCTCTCTCCAGGGAGGTCAGCAGAACGTGAGCAGAACAAGGATTCTGTTAGGAGAGGGGAGGGCCCCCAAGCAACAGAACTACTGATGAGCAATGCACGGAGCTGGCGAGGCACAGCGTGTGCCTGGGGACCTGCTTAGCCAGAGACGAGGGTTTCTGGAATGACAGATAAGGCTGAAAATGGAGACCAGATGTCAACTTGTGGAAGGCAGGGCCAATGCAAAAAGTTAGCCTTTGTCTTCCAGGCAACAGGAGGGTATCAAAGATGTTCTGAGCTGCCGTGCTGTTCTGGTGGAGATGAAAGCAGCGGCGGCAGCACTGTGTAGGCAGGAATGGAGGTGGGAGCGACTAGAAGCAGGAAAACTGCACAGGAGATGCTCAGGGGCACCTGGGCGCTCGCAGTTGCCATGGGGATGGGAAACCGGGAGCAACAGACGCAAATGGCTTTTTTAAGGAAAACGAAGACCTTGTCTGTGCTGAAAACAATGGAGAGGAAAGAGTCTAGGATGACGGGGATGTTCAGAGTGGACCCTTATCTTTTTGGGTGCTTAGGATTTAAAACTCCTTTATGTCTGGGAAGACCCCTCACTGTATGCTTCTTGCTGGAAGGCAGAGCCCATGTCTTCTAGAGAAGCTAAAGGTGACAAACCCCCTGTTCCTGTCTCCCCGGCCCCCGACCCTGGGCAGCCACCGTTCTGGTGTGTGACCTACTCCACCAATCAGACAGTCTCGTCGGGACTTTGAAACTTGAGGGGTGACAAAGACATAGGGACAGTTTAGGATGCAACCCCAGAGGAGGCATCCAGCAGCAATGGGCAGCCTCAGGCATGGTGATGGAGCCAAAGAGCTCTTGTGGCACAACTTGGGCTGAGCTTCCTGTGGTCTGGGAGCCATGCTCCAGTCTGACGATTCCTAATTTAGTCACCCAGTGGGCTCCCAACAAATTCCTGTAGTCAGAATCGTGCTGACAGCAATATTCAACCCAATCCACGCTCTGTGCCCCTCCTCAAAATCTTCATCCCCAAATTCCCAGACCACACAGCCCCTTGCTCTGCGGAGCCACCCTAGCACATCTGAACAGAGATGCTCATTGGGCACCTAACCTGTGCTCACTCGGTCAGCCTGCCTCCCAAGGACCAACTGGACTGCAAGGGTTATCAGAGCAGAGCCCACAGCTTCTCCTGAGTGTGGGCACATCTGCTGCCTCACTCCCCCGCCATCCAACAAAACCTGACCTGTTCCCACACCTAGCATAGCACCCTGGGCAGGGGAGCCACTCTGTTTATGCCTGCAGACCCATCTGGATTACGTTTACATATTCAAGGCAAAATGTGAAAAAGTTAAAAGTCCTTATTGCTGCAATGTTTAGAAAATTATATAAAAATACTGAGAAACAGTAGAGAAATCAGGGTAGAATAACAAAAATATTTTTATGATTTTTTTTGTTTCAAAATAATGGGGGAGAGGAAACAAGGCTGGCCAGGCATGAGCACATACTCTTAAGCTAGGAATAGGGACATGGGAATTTATTACACTATTCTCTCTACTTTTGATACTGAAATTTCCCATAATTAAAGCTTTAAAAGATTGAATAATAACTATCAAAAATTTAGTTTTTATAGTCATTTAAGACTATCCCTGAGAACCTTAGAACAAATGGAGAGGGGACTGAAATCTCTGGTGACTGTGTGATAATTGCTTAGGATAGACAGGAAGCAGCGAACTCCATGTTTTTAGGAAAAGCTGGGATTTCGTAATAATGTAAAACCTCCATTTAATAAAGTGCTTACAGAGAAAAACAAAAGGCGCTTCAATAAGGTAATCAGCACAGAGGGACTTGAGCCCAAAGAACACAGCAGGCGGGAGGGGTAGTGATACCCTCCACTGCAGGGCTCCTGCCCTTCCCACCGCCATCCTCCTCTGAACGGGAACTGGAAGAGGAGGAGAAGTCGACACCGTGAGATGCCTTCGTATACACAGGACCCTGGTAACCAGCCCGTAACTTCAGGTTCACTCAATCAGAACACAGAAAAACTTAGGGAGTCAGAAACATGCTTGTGATTCTGTACGGACATTACTCCCACCTTTCAGCAAACTAATTTAATCGTCTAACTCCCATTTCCTGGTTCCCAGGAAGGCTGCACATAAATCCACTTAAGGCATGTGTGACTGCCTTCCTAGTGTTAAGACACAGAGGAGCACACCCAGATTTGAGTGCTTTTTCAAACTGCCAGTGCTCTGTTTCAGTGCTTAGACTCAAACTTCAAAAAGATTTGCTTGAGAATGACGCACACATGCCACAAACTCTTTGTTAGATGGTTAAGGTAGAAAATTAAAATCGATGAACGTATAGGTAACTAATAAGGACCTACTGTACAGCACAGGGAACTCTACTCAATACTCTCATGGCCTATATGGGAAAAGAATCCAAAAAAGAGTGGACATACGTATAACTGAGTCACTCTGCTGTACCCCTGAAACTAACACAACACAGTAAATCCACTATAGTCCAATAAAATTTAAAAAATAAAATAAAATCAATGAACGATGCACTATATGATCTAAGTTCATCTCTGAAGGTGTCTTCTCTTGCCTTCCTCTGCAGCATCTGATTTTTGGAAGGTGCTTACTGACTACTGGTTCGATTCTCATCACTATCTCTAGGCCTTTGCCATCATGGCTGCAAATCCTTCCAAGCAGGGGTCCGCTTTCTCCTGTCCTCATGCATTTCATGCTCTGCTCCGCTGTGGCTGTCACTCACACAGAAGTCTCCTGCACTCACACCCCCACTGTCCCCTCCTCCACTCAGGACACTCTCACCAGAGACTGAGTTCCCTATCTTGCTGCCCTTGTTTTCCTTGAGCTAAACACAGTTCCTTTTCTGTAACACCATCTGCTTCTATAACAGATCAACACACCAGATGTGGTCAACAACTGATTAATACCTTGTTACTGTTGTAACTACTACTAGTGATTACAAAGCTACCTCCTTAGAGGTCCCTAAGCATGACTCTCAGGCCATGTGGATTCCTAAGAGAACCCTCTGTCCACACAGGCTCATTTCTCTGGGCAGTGTCTCTTCTTTTTTAGTCCTTCTTGAAGGGCAGAACGCTATCCTCAGTACAGAAAATTCTATCATTTCAATGGTGAATGTGCCCGATCGAGGTCACTGAAAAGGTCAATTCCTTGGAAATAAAACAAACCTTTCCTCCAAGGTGCTCCTTGGCTTCCTCTTTGAAACAGCACTCCTCACATATATTGGGAAACAGTACTTCTGCAGCTTTTAGAAGTGGGGCTTTCCTGTGGCCAGATAAATTTGAGGAACCCCTGCACGCTGCATCCCCATCTGGAAAGTCACATACATTAGCATAGTAAAGACCGCAATTAAGACATGTATCGTATATTTTCTTCATATCGTTTCCCCTAATAACATCCAGTGAGAGTTGAGTTCTCTAGAACTCCCCCTTGGGATGCTGCAACTCTAGCTTAACCATCCCAAAGCTAAGCAGAAGCCAGAGGGCAACCCCATGGCCTTTTGCTACCCTTAACTCTTTGCTGCCTATTATCTGAGGTCATAGACACGCAACCCCAAAAAGATTCCCAACATTCCATGCTCTAGCTATTACCTCAGTTCTGTACTCTTCAGCTGACTCTGGAAATCAAGGTCCGTTTCCACTAACCATCGGGCCCTAAGGGATATGACGGATTTGTTTCCAAGAATTTCTAGTGTGTCCACCTGCCCTGCAGGGGGTGAAGAGCTAAAACCACATCCCCCAGATGTCTTAGAGCAAAGGTTCCAAGTGTGAGTTAGGTTTGGCCAACCAGACGTACTTTTGTGAAATCTGGAAAGAAAACTGAGGCAGAGATCATACTTCGGCAGTTGCTGCCCTTTCCTCATCAAGTGAAGTCCAGGAGGCACCCGATTCTTCTGTGACAGTTTTAGCCAAGGTGCCGGCACCCAGGTGCCAGCTTCACGGGTGCCAGGACACAGGACCAAGACACCTGTCTGCAGGTCTGGATCATAGTGGTGTGGCATGGTTCTGATCCTGGGAGCCTCTCGGTCAGGGCCATCCCCACGTGGCTGTGGAGAAGCTGCTTGACGACTGTGGAAGCAGCAGCTTCCTTGGTGCTCCAGTTCCTCAGCGTGGCTCTGAGACACTCATTCCTAAAACCTCCGCTAGAGAGTTGTGTCTTCAGAACTCTCCATAAGCCTTCAAGCCATTTCATTTCCTACAATGAATCCCTTCCTCCTGAATTTTACTCGAGTGGATTCTGCTTCCTTTGACCGAATCATGACCAACGCTCCAACTCAAGTGGTGTTTCAGCAAGGATGACTTAACCTCTCAGTCCCACCTTGATGGCTGTGGGATTTCAAACTGAGTCACTGTCCATATTCCATCCAGGTGGGGAATCTCCTGTATGGCAGACTGTAGCCAAACGCTGGATACTTACAAAGCTGGCTTTTTGCAGCCAAGCATGCATCTTGGGTCAGGTCAACATAGATGTCTGCCTCCCAAGCAGTAATGATGCCCAACTCCTTCTGGAGCAGCAGCTATACACAGAAACCATGTAAAACCCAAACAGAAGAGTTTACAGGAAGGAACAACATGCCTGGGTTCGAATTCCAACCCATGTCACTTAAACTCTGAGTTGCAGACCTGTTCTTCCAACTGGGGACAGTGACATCATTTACCTCATGGGAAGGAGGAGGGTAGACCTGGAAGGCCTTTGGGGAAAAAGAGTTCTATTAAAAGGATAGCATTACTATGACTAACTAATATTATCACTAGCATTCAGAAATCATAACCAAGAAAAGAAGGCCTTTCTTTCCATACTCTTAAAGAAACTTGCTAAATTTAATACATATAACTTTTTAGCACACTGTATTTAGAAAGTTTTTTTTAATGAAGATTACTTAAAATACGGTTTTATCAAATGTGAAAAACCTTTTGAAAATGACAGACCTCAGTGTGTTATTTGTAATAAGATTCTTTCTTTTTAATTTTATTTTTTTATACAGCAGGTTATTAGTTATCCATTTTATACATATTACTGTATACATGTCAGTCCCAATCTCCCAGTTCATCCCACCACGACCTCCACCCCCCACTGCTTTCCCCCCTTGGTGTCCATACGTTTGTTCTCTACATCTGGGTCTCTATTTCTGCCCTGCAAACCGGTTCATCTGTACCATTTTTCTAGGTTCCACATACATGCGTTAATATACGATATTTGTTTTTCTCTTTCTGACTTACTTCACTCTGTATGACAGGTCTCACGTTTAGAGACAGTTTTATGAGCTTCATTAAAAAATCAGAGCACTGAAAGTGCAATACCTCCTTTAGATTATAGCCAAGCACTGGAAAAATCATTTCACTTCAACAGGATTGTCAAGACTCGTTGCAAGGTTATTGTTTTCACGTCAGCTGTCCTTTTGTGCCGTCATACAAGATGGCTGGAAGATTTCCTGTACCCACATAGTTCCGAGTTTTTGTTGTTGCTGCTGCTGTTTGTTTGTTGGTGTTTTTAAGCAGGCATCACTCCTGTTTCTTCAGTTTTTGACACAACAGAAAATCAATATGGCAGGTTTGTTTCACTGCTAGCCTTAAAATGCCACGTCCCCTGGAAGCAAATCCTCTTGACACAATCTGTAAGCGCTGCTCTAAGCTGACAGACAGCCACAAGGCAGGGGTTCTCAGGAAGAAACAGTCTAAGTAGGCAGGAAAGCAGGCAGCAGCCAGACCAAAGGGAGGAGCTCGGAGCTCTCAGTGTGCAGAGGGGGAGTGGGTTAGGAATTGGGACAAGTGACAGGAGGGGAATTAGAGTCACCAAGAGCCAGAGCTCCCAGGGCTGAGGGCAGCTCTGCAATCACCTCACCATGCATTTCAGAGCCCAGAACAGAAGACAGCCAGCACGTGGGGCCCAAAGCCCATGAGCCAGGCAACGTAAGGGTGTTACACCTGTCAGCAAGAGCTGGGGCTGTGGCAAGAGCCCAAGCAGGCCTTTTGATTAAGAGGAGGATGGAGAGGCCACTGATCTGGGAGTCCTGAGGGAAGGACTCAGGCCCTCAAGAGGGCTGGGCCCAACATCCCTTCCACACCTGATTCTTGGGTTTATAGGACCAAAAAGCCCTCATTAAAACAAAACAGAACAAAACATTTAACTCCACAGGATTCCTTTAAGGCTCCCTAGTGCATTTAAAATAGAAGATTTAGCTTTCTAAACTGTCTGATGCATAACATTTTGGGAAAACAGCAACATAAAAAAGCACACAAACCCCACAAATCTGCAGATTTTTTTTTTAAACCGTAAGAAAAACCATTTCCCACTGCAACATGGAATCAGAGGAGCTGCTCTAACCCCAAAACATGCACTTCAGGATGTCTGAAGTGTTTGCTTTAACTAGAGAACTAAACCCCATTTGTCATCCACAACAGGCAAAGAAATCTGGTTATGGTTTGACGATGCACTGCCCAAACAGCATCATCAAAGGGATGTATGAATTCATGTAGATTAGCTGCTTTTTAAAATAAAGTTGGCTGGGCTTTTTTTGTGTGTAGGAAGACATGTTTTAAAAAAATACATAGCCACCCTCTGCAAACCGATTAATGACAACAGCTTCCTCCAAGGACGGTAAAGAGTGAGCTGCAAATAAAAACATCCCAGGCAGGAGGGCTCTGAAAGCAGGGTCTTCCGAAGACAGCTTTGCTGTATTCTCTAGGATCTAAAAAAAGGGAAGCTTTCTCAGGTCCCTTCCCTCCAGACACACACATCATTTTATTTGGAAGTCACATGGCATGATTAAATTTAACTGGGTGGAGTAGTGGAAAACCACAGAATTAACAACATAATTCTTTTTGAGGAGAGATTCTGCCAAGTGCAAAAGAGACCATTCTGAAAGCCTCGAGCCGCCAGGCAGTGCTTTCACCACTTGTTTTAAATCCAGGGCACCAAGGTGGAAGTGTGTCTCTGCTCACCCTGCCGTTGCATCTAATAACCGAAATACTAACAACTACCTGGATCTTCGCCATTTGGGCTTTTGGTGAAAAAAATTATGACCCATATATAATCGATTACATGCAGCATATATACTTATATACGTACACATCTGTGTGTATCCATGTGTCTAGGTAATTACTGGAAGGTTACACAACAAGTAAACAGAAGTCATCTCTGGGGAGTAGAACTGATACAGGGAAGGGTGTCTTTCACTCTACACCCGTCTGTCCTAGTAGACTTCTTACCATGAATATTACTTTTTTAATTAGAAAATCTAGCAATGAACACATCACTTCAAGAGCCCACAGGCCAGGAACTTTGAAGAGCTCAGTGTCAGCCCTGCTCATCACCAAGAAGCTGTAATGGTGGAACTGTTTTGTAGCTATAAAATTCCTTACAGTTTTTAAGGCACAGACTGCCTCCCTTTATTCCTGTAACACTGTCATAGGCGTCAAGATAAGACACCCTGGAGACACTACTCCCATTCTACCTCTACAAAACAGAGGTTCTGGACGCTAAATGTCCTGCCTGGGGCCACAGGGGCTGCAGTGAGCGCACCTGGAATTGATCTCAGGCCTCCTTCCTCACCACTATCCTGTCTTTACACTGGGAACCTTCGTCAGGTCACTTCTGGGTCTTGATTCACCCATCAATCACATGGAGACACTATCATAGGCATCCTTTCAACAAATGAGTAAATAGTATTCTATTTTACCAAAGAGGATACTGAAATCAGAAAGGACAAGTAACCTGCCCAGGGACACACAGGACTTGAACCCAGAAACCCTCTCACTCCACCTCCTGGCTGCTATTCCAGGCCACCTCTTCAGCTGTCCCCTCCACCTAAAACAGTGCTGTTTTCAGGCCTCCAGATGTTCACAATGGTCTTGATTTGTGACAATTTGCAAAAACACGTGTACTAGAAACTGTGTGGTGGGAACAAGGGCCGGCGGGCAGTCCACGGAGCCACCCACTGTAAGGGCAGCTGTCAGAACACAGCTCCCGTGCCCCAGAAGGCCTGCAGCAGCCTCGAGGATTCCAAGCTGCTCTGCAGAAAAGATTAAAAAATAAAAAAAATAAAAAAAAACCCTCAGCTCTGCAGAGCACTGACCATTAGGGAAGCCACTTCCAAGGAAAGATTCCCCGGCCCTTTCCCTAAAGCTTGAGCCTGGGTACCTCCCAGGGCTGGTGTGGGGTGCGAGGGAAGGGACTGCTCCCGCCTACCCCCTGCCGCCTGTACTGTGACCCCACCCCGTTCCCACACTGGTTGTGCAAAACAGACTTGTTGGCCCAGCCTGCCCTTCCTTCCAGCAAGGAGGAGGGCAACTCCTTCCTCAGGAGCCTTCTGACGCCATCCGCCCAGGGGTGGTGGAGTGGCACTGTGAGTGTGACGGCTCACTTTCAGCACCTGCGCGAGAATAACTATAAATGCGAGAAAAAACACAGTATGAACTTAACTCCTCCCACCCCAAAAGAAAGCAACACCCCACAGGGCCGAGCCTGGGAGAGGAGTCGATCCGAATGGCAGAGGCAGCCCTAGCACCTGGCCCCAGGAGCCTTCCACATAGGCCTGGCTGCCACCGGGCCTCAGGCTCTGGCCATGGGGTGGGGTAACAGGCCTCGGGCACTCACCCACATCCCAGAGGCGGCCAGCCAAGAGGCATCCCTGCAGGGCCCTCAGAGTCCTGTCTGGAATGCTCTGCTGCCTTCAATCAATGCAAACTCAATGACCAGTTAATCTCTACAAAATCAGAATCCATACTTGGCTCTATTCAGGACCAGTCTGTTTAGAGCAGCCCTCACATGGCAGGTCTCAAAGGCAGTGGACAGATACGACGGTGGCTGGAGGGCGAGTACCTAAAAACAGTGCTAAGACGTGGATCTGAATATGTGAGGACTTTTTTTTTTTTAAACCCCACTAAGATTTAAGGCCCAGAGAGCCAACTGTTTCAGCAGTGACTGGTCACCACCACACACTGCTGTAGAGTGTGGCTTTAGTCCAGCTTTGCCAGGTGAACCAACAGCAAACTTCTGAGCAGTGGCCGCTCTATTAACAACTTCCAAGTCCTGCAGAATGGAGCCTGCCTGTGCTCACACAGGGTCATCCGGCTGGCGGCAGGGACAGAAGGCAGAGCTGTCCTGGAATCGGCAGCCTCAGAGGGGCCACATGAAAATTTAACAAGTTCAGCGCGGGCCCAAAGGGGCAGGCGGGATTAGAGATTCCAGCTCGTCAGGCAGGCTCTTTCTACCCACTCTCTTCTTCATCCTTCTCCTCCATTTGTGGACAGGTCCCCAGGGTGAGGGAGTCATTGAGAATTAGGCCAATTCTCTGGGTAATTCAGAAAAGAAAAATGCCCACCAAATATCGAGGGAAAAGCATCTGCGAGGAGACCAGTCAACACCTTATACCGCAATGATAACCTTCCAAACATCATTTCCCCAGAGTCCTTGAAGGCCAGTCCCTAACACCTCTTCATATTCTTCAATCCCAGCAGCTGACCCAACAGCACAGGATAACTGACCAACGAAGTAACCCCCAAGAGGTCACCGCCTCAGACCACTGTGTGATTGAGAGCATCAGGCAAGGGTGTCACATTAACCCACAGGCGCCCCTTCACAGCTTCTACGAGGAGGTGTACCAACAGGACAGCCTCTCCCCTAAATTCAGAACCTGCTCTCCGTATATTATTAATTACGTCACCATGAAATAGGAAGGAAGTAGGTGAGACAAGTCACCAAAGAGGAGAAACAGCTATAATAGGGCAATGTCATCTCTGAGCTTTAAAAACTATTTCCATATGTTTGGTTTTCTTCTCTTTCCACAGAAACGCCTTTCCCCTTAGCCAGTTAGACCTGGCATATCAGCTTTCTGGAAATAATTCATAAACCCAGCAGCAGGCAGAGAACAGTCCCTACAGAGGCTGTGGTAGAACGATGCACAGAGCTCCCTATGCCCAGAGGTCTGCCAGCTAACACCAAGCTTCTGGTTAACCTGCACAGCTGCACGTAGCCCTGGGTAGCCTGGAAAAGCCACTTATCACTCAATCTTGCTCCTTGTAACAGCAGAGCGTAAGATTAAGAACACAGACATCAGAGCCAGGACAGCTGTGTTCAAATCTTAGCTCTTCCTCTTACTGTGTGACCTAGTTACTCCATCACCCTGGGCCTCAGTGTCCTCATCTGTAAAAATGGGGATGATAATAGGACCCTCCATATAGTGCTGTTGAAACGATTAAATGAATCACTTTACATAACATGGCTAAAATACTTATAGGAATGCAGTAAGCGCTCTGAGTTGGCTGTTATTATTAATGAACATTTACTGAGGACCTACTAAGCACTGTGAGTAAAAGACTTTTAAATTGCAACAAAAATGTATTACACTCATAAATTTCTGACTTAGGTACTTAAAGGTTATCTGTACTATATATTATCAAAAATTAGTAAGAAGGCCTGGAAATTGTCAATTTAAAATGTGTACAGCTAGATCTTCTTTAGCGTGTACACCTAGTTTACAACACTGGCCTCATCCTCCGTTTTGCAGTATGTACAGCACAAAGTTAAAACACAGCACGTTCTATATAAGATTGCCTTAATTCCACGGTTCTGCTTCTTCCAACAGATAAGGCACAGAGCAGGGGAAGGTGAGCGCATTACGATGTCAGCTGCAGTCCCTGAAGGCAAAAAGCACCCTGAAATATTGAAAGAGCTGTTGCAAGCCCTTAATATCTATTTCTCACTTATTGATCTATAAAAATGGGACAATTTGTGCTTCTTTGCAAAACTGCATTCAAACCACCCTAGTCCTTTGCATCTTGCCAGGCACCTATCGATCAACAAATACTCTGCTGCATTTATCTTTTGAGGGACCAGATATTGATTCTGCCCTTAGTGAGAACTAGCCTCTATGCTAGGCACTGGTCCACATATACTTCCTGACCTCTCATAGCCATCGAGGCAGTAAACAGAATCTTTAATCATAAAGTTATAAATTGAGATAAATGTCATGAAGGAAAAACACAGGGTTATGAAAGTGTATAACAAGGAGTCCTAATTAAGACTGGGCTCAGCCTCTCGAATGAGGACGTGGCATTCAAAGTGAGACCTCCAGTTTCTGGCAATCAGACTACATTATCTGAGCCAACAGTACCACTAAAAATAGCCAAAAAAAAAACCATGCCAGATAAAATTGTTAAAATTCTTCTCCAAAGTATCAAAGACAAGACAGTAGTGAAGAACTAGGGGAATGGAAGAAAAATAGAAACCCAGGGAGGCACTTTTGCCCTCGGGGCGTTTGCCAATTCTGGAAAATTAAAATTTGGAGGATTTTTCAAGATCAGGAGGACAAAAATAAAAGATTAGGGCATGCTCAAAGAACAGATCCAAGTGAGAGACCCTCCTCTCAATATGCTAGGACCCAAAAGGTCCCAAGCCTTAGCATAAGGGTAGACTGGAAATAAACCCTTATGTAGATCTGTGACTTGGGAGACAGTTATAGACTTAATGTTTATGCTGCCCACCACCCCCATCAAAATTCAAATGTTAAATCCTAATGCCAGTGTGATGGTATTTGGAGGTGAGGACTTTGGGAGGTGATTTGGTCATGATGGTGGAACCGTCATGAATGAGATTAGTACCTTTATAAAAGAGATCTCAGAAAGATACCTTGCCCTTTCTACCATGTGAGAACACAGCAAAAGAACCAAGAAGCAGGCCCTCACCAGATACCGAATCCGCTAGCACCTTGATCTTTGACTTCCCAGCCTCCAGGACTATAAGGAAATAAATTGCTGTTGTTTATAAGCCACCCAGTCTATGATGTTTTGTTATAGCAGCCCAAACAGACTAAGACAGAAATAGCAGCCTGGATGGACTCAGACAGAGATTCAAGCCCTAAATTGGGCTTAAGTTGGATCTGGATACTAGGCACCCGCAGAAGCAAACACTGGAGGAAGGCACCTTCATAACAGGTCACAAATAAAAATTTCAGCACAATGAACCCAAGATAACCAAGTTTGCAAGGAAACAAGGTACCATGTGCAAGAACCACCTGAAAAAGCATATTAAGGACAGAACTACAAAAACTTCAAGTACTGAAATTATCACACCATAAATGATGCTTATAATGTCAAATGTTTAAAAAAGGAAAAGTTTGAAAATATCTGCCAGGAACAGGAAATGGAGTGACCTAGAAGATTTTTTAAAAAACCAAATAGAAATTCTGGAAATTAAAAAATACAATACCAAAACTTAAAAACTCAAGAAGAGTTTAATATTAAATTAGATACAGCTGGAAAGAGACTTGAACAGTCAAAAGAAACCATCTAGAGTGTACCATGAAAAGACAAAAAGATGGAAAATACAGCACAGAGGATAGAAGACATCGAAGAGTGAGAGAATGGAGTATACGTAATCAGGATCCCAGAAAGAGGAAAAAAAAATATGGGGCAGAGGTAATATCTAAAGAGACAATGACTGATAATTTTCCAGAACTTCTGAAAGATACTAATATGTAAGTTTAAAAGTCCACTGGAGTTTGAGAAGAAAAAATAAAAAGCCAAACCTAGGGCTTCCCTGGTGGCACAGTGGTTGGGAGTCCGCCTGCCGATGCAGGGGATATGGGTTTGTGCCTCGGTCCGGGAGGATCCCGCATGCCGCGGAGCAGCTGGGCCCATGAGCAATGGCTGCTGGGCCTGCACGTCCGGAGCCTGTGCTCCGTGGCAGGAGAGGCCACAGCAGTGAGAGGCCCGCGTCCTGCAAAAAAAAAAAAAAAAAAAAAAAAAAGCCAAACCTAGACACATTGCTATGAAAATGTACACCATCAAAGACAAGGAGAGAAATCTTAAAGGGGTCCTGAGTAAGAAAAAACATATTACCAGGCTTCCCTGGTGGTGCAGTGGTTAAGAATCTGCCTGCCAATGCAGGGGACACGGGTTTGAGCCCTGGTCTGGCAAGATCCCATATGCTGCTGAGCAACTAAGTCCGTGCACAACTACTGAGCCTGCGCTCTAGAGCCGATGAGCCACAACTACTGAAGCCCACGTGCCACAACTACTGAAACCCATGTGCCTAGAGCCCATGCTCCACAACAAGCCGCCGCAATGAGAAGCCCGTACACTGCAACGAAGAGTAGCCCCCGCTTGCCGCAACTAGAGAAAGCCTGCACGCAGCAACGAAGACCCAACACAGCCAAAAATAAACAAATAAATATATATATATATAAAAGAAAGAAAACATATTACCTTCAAAAGAGCAACAGACTGGCAGTTGACTTCTCAATGACAACAACCCAAGATAGTGAAATACCTTTAAAATACTGAAAGAAAATAACTCTCTACCTAGAATTCTATATAGCAACAACAAAATCATTCAAGAATAAAGGTGACTGAAAATATTTTCAAACAAATAAAACTAAGATTGAAAAATATTTTCAAACAAATAAAACAACAGCACACTGAATGTGAAATGTAAGGGAATTTACAAAGGATGTACTTTATATAGAAGAAAACTATGCCAAATGGTAGGTCTAAAGTATAGGAAAGAATGAAGGGAAAAGAAAGTGGTAAATATATGGATATATCAATATAAAAATTAGCTGCATAAAACAAATATAATGTTTTGTAGAGTGTCCCTCAATATAATTAAAATTTTCATCAACACTAGTATGTAAGATGAGCATGGGGAAAGTAAATATAATTAATTATTCTAAGGTCCTTATATTATCCAGAAAGAGGATAAAAGTTTGATTAATTTTAAAATTTGATAAGTAGGCATAAATATATTTAAGTGGTAATTTCCAAGGTAATCACTACAAGAATAGAAAGAGAATACAGAAGAGGAACCAAGATGGCGGAGAAGAAGGACGTGCTCCCACTCCCTCTTGTGAGAACACCAGAATCACAACTAGCTGCTGGACAATCATCAATAGGAAGATACTGGAATTCACCAAAAAAGATACCCCACATCCAAAGACAAAGGAGAAGCCACAATGAGACGGTAGAAGGGGAGCAATCACAGTAAAATCAAATCCCATAACTGCTGGGTGACTCAAAGACTGGAGAACACTTATACCACAGAAGTCCACCCACTGGAGTGAAGGTTCTGAGCCCCACATCAGGCTTCCCAACCTGGGGGGTTGGCAACGGGAGGAGAAATTCCTAGAGAATCAGATTTTGAAGCCTAGTGGGATTTGATTGCAGGACTTTGACAGGACTGTAGGAAACACAGACTCCACTCTTGGAGGGCACACACAAAGTAGTGTGGGCATTGGGACCCAGGGGAAGGAGCAGTGACCCCAGGGGAGACTGAACCAGACCTACCTGCTAGTGTTGGAGGGTCTCCTGCAGAAGCGGGGGGTGGCTGTGGCTCACCATGGGGACAAGGACACTGGCAGCAGAAGTTCTGGGACATGCTCCTTGGTGTGAGCCCTCCCAGAGTCTGTCATTAGCCCCACCAAAGAGTCCAGGTGGGCGTCAGTGTTGGGTTGCCTCAGGCCAAACAACCAACAGGGAGGGGACCCAGCCCCACCCATCAGCAGTCAAGCAGATTAAAGTTTTACTGAGCTCTGCCCACGAGAGCAACAGTCAGCTCTACCCACCACCACTCCCTCCCATCAGGAAACTTACACAAACCTCTTAGCCTCATCCACCAGAGGGCAGACAGCAGAAGCAAGAAGAACTACAGTCCTGCAGCCTGTGGAACAAACCACATTCACAGAAAGATAGACAAGATGAAAAGGCAGAGGGCTATGTACCAGATGAAGGAACAAGATAAAACCCCAGAAAAACAACTAAATGAAGTGGAGATAGGCAACCTTCCAGGAAAAGGATTCAGAATAATGATAGTAAAGATGATCCAGGACCTCAGAAAAAGAATGGAGGCAAAGATCGAGAAGAGGCAAGAAATGTTTAACAAAGACCTAGAAGAATTAAAGAACAAACAAACAGAGATGAACAATAACTGAAATGAAAACTACACTAGGAGGAATCAACGGCACAATAACTGAGGCAAAAGAACAGATAAGTGACCTGGAAGATAGAATGGTGGAATTCACTGCTGCACAACAGAATAAAGAAAAAAGAATGAAAAGAAATGAAGACAGCCTAAGAGACCTCTGGGACAACATTAAATGCAACAATATTCGCATAATAGGGGTCCCAGAAGGAGAAGAGAGAGAGAAAGGACCACAGAAAATATTTGAAGAGATTACAGTCGAAAACTTTCCTAACATGGGAAAGGAAATAGCCACCCAAGTCCAGGAAGCACAGAGAGTCCCATACAGGATAAACCCAAGGAGAAACATGCCAAGAAACATAGTAATCAAATTGGCAAAAATTAAAGACAAAGAAAAATTACTGAAAGCAGCAAGGGAAAAATGACAAATAACATACAAGGGAACTCCCATAAGGTTAACAGCTGATTTCTCAGCAGAAACTCTACAAGCCAGAAGGGAGTGGCATGATATACTTAAAGTGATGAAAGGGAAGAACCTACAACCAAGATTACTCTACCCAGCAAGGATCTCATTCAGATTTGATGGAGAAATCAAAAGCTTTAGAGACAAGCAGAAGCTAAGAGAATTCAGCACCACCAAACCAGCTCTACAACAAATGCTAAAGGAACTTCTCTAAGTGGGAAACACAAGAGAATTAAAGGACCTACAAAAACAAACCCAAAACAATTAAGAAAATGGTCATAGGAACATACATATCAATAATTACCTTAAACGTGGATGGATTAAATGCTCCAACCAGAAGACACAGGCTTGCTGAATGGATACAAAAACAAGACCCATCTCTATGCCATCTACAAGAAACCCACTTCAGACCTAGGGACACATACAGACTGAAAGTGAGGGGATGGAAAAACATATTCCATGCAAATGGAAATCAAAAGAAAGCTGGAGTAGCAATACTCATATCAGATAAAATAGATTTTAAAATAAAGAATGTTACAAGAGACAAGGAAGGACACTACATAATGATCAAGGGATCAATCCAAGAAAAAGATATAACAATTATAAACATATATGCTCCCAACATAGGAGCACCTCAATACATAAGGCAACTGCTAACAGCTCTAAAAGAGGAAATCGACAAAAACACAATAATAGTGGGGGACTTTAACACCTCATTTACACCAATGGACAGATCATCCAAAATGAAAATAAATAAGGAAACAGAAGCTTTAAATGATACAATAGACCAGACAGATTTAATTGATATTTATAGGACATTCCATCCAAAAACAGCAGACTACACTTTCTTCTCAAGTGCACATGGAACATTCTCCAGGACAGATCACATCTTGGGTCACAAATCAAGCCTCAGTAAATCTAAGAAAACTGAGCAGCTTTTCTGACCTCAACACTATGAGATTAGAAATCAATTAAAGGGGAAAAAACGTAAAAAACACAAACACATGGAGGCTAAACAATACACTACTAAATAACCAAGAGATCACTGAAAAAATGAAAATCAAAAAATACCTAGAGACAAATGACAATGAAAACATGACAATCCAAAACCTATGGGATGCAGCAAAAGCAGTTCTAAGAGGGAAGTTTATAGCTATACAAGCCTATCTCAAGAAACAAGAAAAATCTCAAATAAACAATCTGACCTTAACACCTAAAGGAACTAGAGAAAGAAGAACAAACAAAACCGAAAGTTAGCAGAAGGAAAGAAATCATAAAGATCAGAGCAGAAATAAATGAAATAGAAACAAAGAAAACAATAGCAAAGATCAATAAAACTAAAAGCTGGTTCTCTGAGAAGATTAACAAAATTGATAAACCATTAGCCAGACTCATCAAGAAAAAGAGCAAGGACTCAAATCAATAAAATTAGAAATGAAAAAGGAGAAGTTACAACAGAAACCACAGAAATACAAAGCATCCTAAGAGACTACTACAAGCAACTCTATGCCAATAAAATGGACAACCTGGAAGAAATGGACAAATTCTTAGAAAGGTATAACCTTCCAAGACTGAACCAGGAAGAAATAGAAAATATGAACAGACCAATCACAAGTAATGAAATTGAAACTGTGATTAAAAATCTTCCAACAAAGTCCAGGACCAGATGGCTTCACAGGTGAATTCTATCAAACATTTAGAGAAGGGCTAACACCCATCCTTCTCAAACTCTTCCAAAAAATTGCAGAGGAAGGAACACTCCCAAACTCATTCTATGAGGCCACCATCACCCTGAAACAAAACCAGACAAAGACACTACAAAAAAAGAAAATGACAGACCAATATCACTGATGAATATAGATGCAAAAATCCTCAACAAAATACTAGCAAACAGAATCCAACAACACAATGAAAGGATCATACACCATGATCAAGTCGGATTTATCCCAGTAATGCAAAGATTTTTCAATATACGCAAATCAATCAATGTGATACACCATATTAACAAACTGAAGAAGAAAAACCATATGATCATCTCAATAGATGCAGAAAAAGCTTCTGACAAAATTCAACAGCCATTTGTGATAAAAACTCTCCAGAAAGTGGGCATACAGGGAACCTACCTCAACATAATAAAGGTCATATATGACAAACCCACAGCAAACATCATTCTCAATGGTGAAAAACTGAAAGCATTTCCTCTAAGATCAGGAACAGGACAAGGATGTCCACTCTCACCACTATTATTCAACATAGTTTTGGTAGTCCTAGCCATGGCAATCAGAGAAGAAAAATAAATAAAAGGAATACAAACTGGAAAAGAAGTAAAACTCACTGTTTGCAGATGACACTATACATAGAGAATCCTAAAAATGCCACCAGAAAAGTACTAGAGCTAATCAATGCATTTGGTAAAGTTGCAGAATACAAAATTAATGCACAGAAATCTCTTGCATTCCTATACACCAATGATGAAAAATCTGAAAGAGAAATTAAGGAAACATTCCCATTTACCACTGCAACAAAAAGAATAAAATACCTAGGAATAAACCTACTTAGGGAGACAAAAGACCTGTATGCAGAAAACTATAAGACACGAAAGAAATTAAAGATGATACCAACAGATGGAGAGATATACCATGTTCTTGGATTAGAAGAATCAGTATTGTGAAAATGAGTATACTACCCAAAGCAATCTAGAGATTCAATGCAACCCCTATCAAATTACCAATGGCATTTTTTTTTTTTTTTTCCAGTACACAGGCCTCTCACTGTCATGGCCTCTCCCGTTGCAGAGCACAGGCTCTGGATGCACAGGCTCCGCAGCCATGGCTCATGGGCCCAGCCACTCCGTGGCATGTGGGATTTTCCCAGACCAGGGCACGAACCTGTGTCCCCTGCATCGGCAGGTGGACTCTCAACCACTGCGCCACCAGGGAAGCCCACCAATGGCATTTTTTACGGAACTAGAACAAAAAATCTTAAAATTTGTATGGAGACACAAAAGATCCGGAAGAGCCCAAGCAGTCTTGAGGGAAAAAAACGGAGCAGGAGGAATCAGACTCCCTGACTTCAGACTATACTACAAAGCTACAGTAATCAAGACAATATGGTACTGGCACAAAAGCAGAAACATACATCAATGGAAGAAGATAGAAAGCCCAGAGATAAACCCACACACCTATGGTCAACTAATCTATGACAAAGGAGGCAAGGATATACAATGGAGAAAAGACAGTCTCTTCAATAAGTGGTGCTGGGAAAACTGGACAGCTACATGTAAATGAAATTGGAACACTCCTTAACACCACACACAAAAATAAACTCGAAATGGATTCGAGACCTAAATGTAAGACTGGACACTATAAAACTCTTAGAGGAAAACATAGGGAGAACTCTCTTTGACATAAATCACAGTAAGATCTTTTTTGATCCACCTCCTAGAGTAATGGAAGTAAAAACAAAAATAAACAAATGGGACCTAATGAAACTTCAAAGCTTTTGCACAGCAAAGGAAACCATAAACAAGACGAAAAGACAACTCTCAGAATGGAAGAAAATATTTACAAACCAATCAACAAAGGATTAATCTCCAAAATATATAAACAGCTCATGCAGCTCAATATTAAAAAAAAAACAACCCAATCCAAAAATGGGCACAAGACCTAAATAGACATTTCTCCAAAGAAGACATACAGATGGCCAAGAAGCACATGAAAAGCTGCTCAACATCACTAATTATTAGAGAAATGCAAATGAAAACTACAATGAGGTATCACCTCACACCAGTTAGAATGGGCATCATCAGAAAATCTACAAACAACAAATGCTAGAGAGGGTGTGGAGAAAAGGGAACCCTCTTGCACTGTTGGTGGGAATGTAAACTGATACAGCCACTATGGAGAACAGTATGGACGTTCCTTAAAAAACTAAAAATAGAATTACCATATGATCCAGCAATCCCACTACTGGGCATATACCCAGAGAAAACCATAATTCAAAAAGACACATGCACCCCAATGTTCATTGCAGCACTATTTACAATAGCCAGGACATGGAAGCAACCTAAATGCCCACAGACAGACAAATGGATGAAGAAGATGTGGTACATATATATAGGAATATTACTCAGCCATAAAAAGGAACAAAATTGGGTTATTTGTTGAGACGTGGATGGATCTAGAGACTGTCATACAGAGTGAAGTAAGTCAGAAAGAGAAAAACAAATATCGTATATTAACGCATGTATGCGGAACCTAGAAAAATGGTACAGATGAACCAGTTTGCAGGGCAGAAGTTGAGACACAGATGTAGAGAACGTATGGACACCAAGGAGGGAAAGCTGTGGCGGGGTGGGGATGGTGGTGTGATGAATTGGGCGACTGGGACTGACATGTATACACTGATGTGTATAAAATTGATGACTAATAAGAACCTGCTGTAAAAAAAAATAAGTAAAATAAAATTAAAAAATTTAAAAAAATACTAAAAAAAAAAAAAAAGCAAGAAAGAGAGTACATATTTTCCAAAGTAGTAAATGGAGAAAACAAAATTTTTTAAAAAATTCAGTCCAGGGCTTACCTGGTGGCGCAGTGGTTGAGAGCCCACCTGCCAATTCCAGGGAAATGGGTTCTAGCCCTGGTCCAGGAAGATCCCACATGCTGCGGAGCAGCTGGGCCCGTGCGCCACAGCTGCTGAGCCTGTGCTCTGGAGCCCATGAGCTGCAACTACTGAGCCCACGTACTACAATTACTAAAGCCCACGTGCCTAGAGCCCATGCTCCGCAACAAGAGAAGCTACCACAATGAGAGGCTCACACACCGCAACAAAGAGTAGACCCCGCTTGCTGTAACTAGAGAAAGCCCGTTAGCAGCAATGAAGACCCAATACAGTCAAAAATAAAATAAATAAATAAAATAAAATTAAAAAATTCAGTCCAAAAAAATCAAGAAAGGAAAGAAAGAAATGCAGATCAGGGCACATGTAGAAGGAATAAAATGTTAGATTTAAATCCAAATATATCAGTAATTACATTAAATGTAAGTAGACTACTTATTTAGTTAAAAGACAAAGATTGTCAGACTGGATTTTTAAACATCCAGTGGTATGCTTCGTACAACAGACAAAGTAAATGATAAGGAATGAGAAGCTGTCAACCTGGCCAAGAACAGTTTTCCAGGTAGCAGTAACAGCATCTGTGAAGGTCCAATAGTAGGAAAGCATAACTGATAGAAGGTCAGTATGGTTAAGGTGTAGAGGTTAAAGGAAGTATGGCCTGAAGCAAGTCTGGAGGGCTAGGCTTGGCCAATCCACACAGGAGCAAGACAAAAGAAAATCACAGAATGTATCCTAAATGGTTGAAAAGTATTAGAAGAGGTACAGGGGGCACCATTTATGACCTCAAACTGCAATATAATAACTAGACTTAAGCACAGTTAATAAACAGCTAGTGCATTTAAGCACACATTAAAAAAAGAGAAACTTGGTCTATTTGGGAAATGATGTGGCTGAAGTGTGAATCTGGAGATGAGGATAAGCTGAAAATGACCTGAAAAGAACCACAGGGGCCAGATGATAGACGGTTCGTATTCTGAAAAGGAATTAACATTTATATTTTGCAGATGACAGGGAATTGCTAAAGGATTTTAAACTGGAGAGTAATTTGATGAGATCTGCATTTAAAGCCACTCAGGCAAGGCTGTGTAAGATGAAATAAGAGGGACACTGGAAGGAGGGAGACCAGTTAGACCACTGTTGATTTCAGAGCCACAGTCAACACACTCAGTGATGTACAAGAAGCATGGATTCTTATTCCCTACTCCCCAGATGGAAACACCAAAATCTGGGAGGCAGAGGTGGATTTTTCAGCACCCATAGAAGGTTACTGCCACCACTGTTATCAAACTCTTCAAAAATCAGCTTAATTTTGAAATTCCAAAATCTGCCCACAGTAAAGTTATTTATTTAGCATTTTCTAAGGACTGGGTATCTGCTTAGCACTGTGGGAAATACAAAAAACTCAGCACTTTTAACTAAGAAGATATATCATTCATTTTCTAAAAAGTCTATGATGAGTCTGCAAATTCATTTAGTCCAACCTCCCAGGCATTGTTGGAATCCATTTTAGGCAGAAAGTAAGCCGACATCTGCACGAACACTCAGGGTGATGGGAGCTCACCACCTCCACAAAGCAGCCAATTTAACTGTGGGAAGTCTTTATCGTGACCCTACATTTTTACCCCACTGGTCTTTACTCTGTTTTCCTGATCAATGCAGAACACAATAAACTTATATCTATATAATCACCCTTCCCATGGAAATGACTGACTTGAGGGGCTTGATACATGCAAGGTGTCTCTTCTATAGACCCTCCTCCATCAGAGCCTCTGGACCCCTCTCCTCGTTCCTCCGGAGCTGGGCTCTGATATGCCAACATCCTCCTTAGTATGTGACACCAGAACTGACCCCGAACTTGAAGAGTCTTCAACACAGCTGTGGACATTGAATCAGCAGGCTTTAAATCATAGCACCGTGAGGCAATGGATGAAAATGCTAAGATATGGAATTAGATATGCTGAATTTTACCACAAATACTGATGGCTGAACCTTGGACTTAAATGTATGACTTTCTTTTAACAGACAGGGAAATCTGCATTTGCTTATTCTTTCCTCCCAGATTCTGCTGTACCATTTCTGCTCCGAGCCTCACCTGGAGGAGCTGGTTGAAGGCCTGTGCACTCCCGTCCCTCATGCCTATGTCACCCACATGCTCGATCTTGCAGCATCTCAGGGGTTACAGAGAGATCAGGTGCACCTGGTCTGAGATGTCCTCTCTCTCCCTCTCCATACACATATGCATATATATACACACATATATTTCATAATTAATTCACATATCTGTATATATTTCCTCTCAATGAAATAAGAAAAACAGGATACTCTTCCCTGCTTGAAACACAGGGCAAATAGATTTCACCTATATCCCCAAATTAAAATAGGCCAGACCAGACAAAGAGCATGAGGCACTTAATTCCCAAATATCCCCAGTTGCCATCTCTTCAGTGGCATATTGTGAAATCTCTGAGATCCAGGGCCGGCAGTGAGCAGAAAGCAGGAACCCTCCCTCTCTGTAAACTGTGGGATGCAGCTTTGGGAACGATAAGCCATCAGCTGCATATTAATCACTGGGAATGTAGAACCTGAAGGCAAGGGTTACCCTAAATGGCACTTTAGTAAGAATAAAACAAGTGAGGCCCCCAAGCTTGATGTCTGACACACCCCATGGCCATGCCCTGCCCAATGTGACTCTTCCGAAGACCCAAATCAGTGAGTTAGGAGGAAGGAGGTAGGGAGCCCTGAAAAGTGGTAATCGGCAACCGTCTCAGAGGCAAGTGACCAGTGGGAAAGACAGCTCTGGGAGGCTTTGCCCAACTGGAGGGAGGACCTATCCCACCGCTGGCAGCCCACTCTAGGCTGAAGAGCCTCCTTCATTCAGCCTTGAAGATAGCAGAGTGGG
The DNA here is from genome assembly GCF_039906515.1 of Pseudorca crassidens. NCBI lineage: Eukaryota > Metazoa > Chordata > Mammalia > Artiodactyla > Delphinidae > Pseudorca > Pseudorca crassidens. The sequence continues at coordinate 54,941,228 of NC_090309.1, forward strand.
AGATGAGAGGACAGGTACAAGTTCAGGGTGAGCCAAGGCAATTGCCGAAGCCCCTACAGCATCCTCCTTCGGTCACCAGCAGGAATGGAGCCCTGTGGAGTTGTGGGTGAATAGCCTACATGGCAGCCTGTCCAGCAACTTGGGATCCAGCATATGGACCATAGACCCTATAGGCAGACAAGGCAGGGAAGGGAGGGACAGGGAAAGGAGGGTCCCCGAGTGAGGAGTTTGAGAGATGGAAGACTGGAGCAAGGCTGGATCCTAAGGAGGAAATGATCCCCGTGGTGCGACTTGATAGAACTTTCACTGACAATCTCTTTAGCACCAGCTCCTCTACTAGGCACCTCACACCACTACTTCATCTAACCTCCCAACATTGCTCTGACCTGCAGATTATTGCCCCATTTCTAGAGAGGGAAGGATGAAATGCAGAAAGGTTAACAAGGTCTGTCCGAGGTCTATCTCCCTCCAAAACTCCTGTTATTTCTACAATAGCTCAGTGCCTCCCTCTAGACTGAAGCCAAAATATATCTCCTCCCTTGAAATGCCAAGACGAGAGACTCAGTTCTTGTGGGTTACACGTGTGCCTTAGTGCACAATGCTGGGGTCGCCTGCCACCTGCCCCTCTCAGTGTTCCTAATGTGACCCCCCAAGCCCTAGTGGTGGTCAGTGTGGCTAGTTCCTTCCCAATTAGTGGTGAGATTTTAGAAGCAAGTGCAAAACGCTTGTGTCGTTGGGAGAACTGCTCTCGGGAAAGACTGATGAACACTGAGCTGAGAAGCATGCCGTCTCCAGGGAGATGGTTACAGTGCGGCCACAGGCCTTCCAGGAGGAGAGAGGAGAAATCTGAGACGCCTCGAGGGCAAAGGTAATCTGCTGACTTCATCGTTTGGCAAAAGATACAACCTGAGCCTTAGACAACAGTAAAAGGAGCACAAGATTCTGAACATACATCTAACAAGCATTTACTGTTTTCCTCAGCAGGCATCATGCTGGGGCTGAGCTTCTCAAACTACCTGTGGTGACAGACCTGTTTCTTACTTATTTGTTTGCAATCTAACACACGGTCCTACTATGCATAACTAATAGGCAGCCCGTACCACCAACGAGTTATCACCGGAGATCAGCAACACCCAAACGTGTCCCCACCCTGTTCGACAAGGTAAGTCCACCGGTGTCACCTTTGGATGTTGTGGCGATGCTGAATTGTCACGAGTTTCTAATGCTTCCCATCAATTTCTGGTCTCATCTGTCAGCGGCAGCAGCAGACAGTTCATGGGCAGCACCATCCCGGAGCAGCACTCTAGGCCTTAGGTTGGAAGACTGAGGAGTGGCCGCCCCACATGGGGACAGTGTCATATGTGGGAGGGCTGCCTCCTGTCACCCGGACTCCAGCAATCACCACCAGCTCTACGGCTCCAGCCAAAAACCCCGTAAAGAGGTGTAGCTGGGTAGGCCTTAGCAGACCCAGGTTCTAATCCAGATTTTCCACTGACTCAAGGTATAACCCTGGGTTTAATCCTTAACTTCCAGGTGACTGAGCTTCCCTTGAGAAGATGACAAGTTTGAACCAGGCAGCTACCAAGGACCCTTCCAGCTCCCAGGTGCCATGCTCTCCTCCAGACTCACAGCTCTCTAGACTACTTACATGCTCAGGACTCTTCAATTTATGTCTCCAGCCTGGACCTCTCCCCTGAACGCTGGAGCCATACATCCAGCTGCCTACTTAACATCTGCCCTCAATACCTCCCAGACATCTCAAATTTAACCTGATCACGACGGAGCCCCAAAACAGGCCCCCACCCCTCACAGTCTTGCCCCATCAGTTAATGGCAACTCCATCCTTCTAATTGCTTAGACCAAAGATCTTGAAGTCATCCTTCATTTCTCCCTTTATCTCACAACTCACTGTCAACATATCAATACAGCTCTCAACTTACCTGCTCAAATATATCCAAAATCCAACTTCTTCTTCTTATCCCACCACGGCTATCCAGGCCACCGCCATCTCATCGCCAGCCTGGCTCACGGCAGCGGCTCCTAACAGGCCCCTCCACTGTCCGCTCTTACACCGTGGCCTGAATGATCCTCCTAAAACCCAGATCGGCCACTCCTCTGCTCACCTTTCTTGAGAGCAAAGCCCCGTGCCCCGCACACCCGAGCCAGCCCCCTACCGCCTCTCTGACCTGCATTCTGCCCTTTGCCTCCCTATCTTCTCAGCTCCAGTCACGTTGCCTTGCCTGCAGGGTCTTTGCACTTGCCGTTTTCTCTGCCCAGAATGTTCTTCTTTCATCCCTGCATGGCTCATTCCCTCATTTCTTTCAGGACTTTACCCAAAGGTCTCCCTGGTCCCCTAACATCTCAGGGTCCTCCCTCCCTACAGTTCATATCCCCCTTTCCTGCTTAACTTTTTCTCCCTAGCAGTTACAGTGATGTAACAGTTACTTTATCTTGTCTGTGATCTGTCTCCTCCAGCAGAAGGTAAGGGCCACAAGGGCAGAGATGTTTGTGCCTTTTGTCCATGTGACAGCCCCAGTGTCCGCCCCAGTCCCTGGCACACAGGAGTTCAGTACATTTGTGGAACGAGGGAGGAGTTCTGTGGGTCACTGTCTGGGCGGTCCGAGGTCCTCCGGTTGCCCCTTCTCCACTTGGTCACCAGACCCAGACAGCAAACATCTCAGCATCTCAGGGGATGACTCCAACAGGTGTGAAAGAGGCCTGTGTCCCATCTCTGGGCACTTGTCTCTGGAGGGGAGTGTGGAAAAGTCCACTCTTCACCACTGACCTGCCTTCCAAAGCCACTACTTTGCACCCTTATCTCTGCAAAGCAAAATACCCTCTAGGAGGGCTTTTTAAAAAACTCAATCCCATGTAAACCCTTCAGCTGTTTACCTGAATTCCATTTAATCTCCTATAGCGATGCCTCTAAGTCATCTGCTCTCAAGGAGTCAGGAAAATCTACCTCCTCCTCTGAGACGGTTTTATCACCCTTGCTGCTGAGAAAACACACTTTACGTTCTATCAAGAGAAGAAGCACAAAGCAACAGAGCCATTACTGACAGATTCCCCCCTCCTCACGACCCCGTGCTGGATCATCTAACCACAGGTCTCACAGATAAAGGGTTTTATCCATTTAAATGCACCTTTGGACAAAGATCCTGCGTCCCAGATGCAGGTGCATGTGTCGACCTGCTGGACCTTCCATCTGTCCCACGAGGGAGGGTATAAAATGCTCTCAAAGCCAGAGCCATACACAAATGAGGTTCTCCTCTCCAGGGACAGGGGTGAGGCCAAAAGGCCAGGTCAGCTACTTGGAGGTGGGGGAAAGAGGGTCTCTTCCCATCTCGGTGGTTAACTGAGGTGACTGCTTGATCGTTCCACACCCAACCACAGTCCCTCTAAAGGAACAGGACATCCCGGATCCCTGTTCCTTCAGAGGGAAGGAAGCATCTGGAGGCCCCTGGAGCATGCCACTCTCTGAGAAGTCCCTTCCACGATGTCCCTGACAGCCAGGCCCCAAGGTATGCCCAAATGCTTCTGGGGACAGAGCATTCCCTCACCATCTTCTGGGAAGCCTGCTCCTCCTAAGTGCCATTGGTCCCCAGGTTTATCCTCTTCAAAGATCTAGGGTCTTTGTAATCACTGACTCTCACTACATACCCAGCATTTAACATGCTTCCCCTCATTTAATCACCAGAGCCCAAGGGGAGGGGGAGAGAATCATCATCCCCATTTCCCAGATGAGGAAACGGAGGCTTTCACTCCTTCCCACCCCTTCAGAGCCACTCCCCTTGTGACATGGTTGCTAACGTGGCATTTTATTTTTATTTATTTTTTTACTTTTTTTTGCGGTACGCGGGCCTCTCACTGTTGTGGCCTCTCCTGTTGCGGAGCACAGGCTCTAGAGCGCAGGCTCAGCGGCCATGGCTCACGGGCCCAGCCGCTCCGCGGTATGTGGAATCTTCCTGGGCCGGAGCACGAACCCGTGTCCCCTGCATCGGCAGGCAGACTCTCAACCACTGCGCCACCAGGGAAGCCCTATTTTTTGAGTGTTGTAACCATTACCTGAATCTACTTCATTCTTATTCTAGAAACAGGCTACCACTTTACAGAAGCACAGATCTATTCAAGGCCCCAAAGACAAAGAGGAAAAAGCACGGCATGTTTAGCCTAAACACCAAGAAAGAAATTAAGGAACACCCAGGTTCATCACATGATCAAATAATCAGGCAAGTCATTCCCTCATCTGAGGGAAGACTCAAAATGTGCCAACCAACCCGGGCATCTTCATTTCACCAAAGCCCTCTAGCAGTGTTTTTTAAATTAATAGACTATTTTAGAGCAGTTTTAGGTTTATAGAAAAATCGATCAGGAAGTACAAAGTTCCCAAATACCCCTTGCCCCTCCACAAACACAGTTTCCTCTGTTATTTACATCTTGTATTAGTGTGGTATGTTTGTTACAATTGATGAACCGATATTGATACATTAACATCCATAGTTTACATTAGGATTCACTCTGGATCATACGTTCTATGGGTTCTGACAAATATATCGTGAGACGCATCCATCATTACTGTAAAGAATAATTTCACTGCCCTAAAAATCCCCTGTGCTCTACCTATTCATCCCTCCCTCCCTCCTTCCCCTCCCACAACCGAAACCTCTGGCAACTGCTGATCCCAAATAATTGACAAAAAACATCCTGGAACTAATAAGCAATTGGAGCAAAGTTGCAGAATACAAGGTTAATATACAAAAGTCAATTGTTTATCTACATACTGGCCATGAACAATTTGAGTTTGAACTTAAAAACACATTAGCGCAGACACACACACACACAAAAGCCCACACAGGCCCATGATCTGCATGAGGAAAACTACAACCCCCTGATAAAAGAAATCAAAGAAGATCTAAATAAATGAGCAGCCCGACACTGAATTTTAAAAGCAAACTCTCCAACTCTGTTAACCTGATCTCAAATCAGAGGTTCAGAAATGCATTTCTTCACCATGATGGTTAACAGGAAAATTCCCTAAATGAAGGCAGTAGCCTCATGGATGTGCAGCTACAAAGGAAAACCTCAGGGCCTCTACCCACCGTGGGCGCACAGAAGTACCAACACACAGTTTCCATATAAAATACAAATAAGTGTTTAGTATATGTATGTCCCAAATGTTGCACGGAGCATATTAAAGAATTTAAAATGTGTTTGTAGTTTAGCTAAAATTCAAACTGAACTGGGTCTCCTGTATTTTTCTTCGCATTATCTGGCAATCCTACCCCTAAGGCCTCACTGTGGTAAGACCTGGAACAAGGAAAAGCATCAAACCTCTTAGTGTATTCAGCGCTTGACATTTTTCGAAGCCTTTTCAACCCTTTTCTCTCCAGATTTTACTACGTCTGAGAGGCAAGCAGGACAAATCTCTCTCCACCCTCATTAACCAGAAGAGACAGAGAGAAAAAAGGTACCGAACAATGGAGTGAAGGCTAGGCCGGTCAGGAACACAGCTGGCTCTAATCATTCTTAAGCCCACCTGTTCAATTAGCCCAGGGTCGGGGGTTCAACCTCCGGTGAACCTTGGAATCACCTGCGGAGCCGCCAAAACCCCACTGATGTCCCCGCCCCCACTCCTAATGCCTGAGCATCTTTCTAAAACATTTTACCAAAAAAAAGTAAAGATATATAAAAGTAGCCAAGAAAGGAGAATGAACCCGCAGGTACCCAGCCATCCAGCTTCAATAATTATCAACTCCTGGTCAATGTCGTTTCATATACCACTGCTGCCCAATAGAACTTTCTGCAGCAATGGAAATGTTCCATAACCATGTAGTCCAATATAGCTGCTAGCCACATGTGACTAACGAGCACTTGAAATGTGCCTGGGGTCCGGGAGGAGCTGCATTTTCAGTTTTTTAAAAAGTTTAATTAATTTCGATTTAAATAGCCGCAGGTGGCTGATGGCTACATATTGGATAGTACAGATCGATACTCTCACCCAATTCTCTTCCCACCATGTTATCTGGAAGCAAATCCCAGACATATTATTTCATCCACGTATCAATATCTTTTAAAGCTTCCCAGATGATTCAAATGTGAAACCACAGTCGGAGGCCAGTGACTAGTCAATCAAGTATTTAATACTGTGACACTCCATTTAATGACAGGACAGACTTTCAGCAACTTTACAACCTTAAGAACAAGGTTCTCAACCTTGAGTGCACATCCAATCACCTGGGCAGCTAGACCCATGCTGGGGCTCCACCTCCAGAAATTCAGGTTTTTCTGTTTGAAGACATAACTCTTTTTTTTCTTTCCCTCCTCCACCTCCTCCATCATTTTTCCACAAGCTCTTCACGTGATGTGAATGTGTGGTCGGAATGGAGAACCACTGCTTTAAAGTCTTTCTATAGAGAGCAGGATCCACAGATCAACAGGATCAGCATCATCTGGGAGCCAGTTAGAAAAGCAGAATCTCAGAGCCCACCCCAGACCTTCTGCATCAGAATTCAGGTTCTGACCAGGTTCCCCAGGTGACTTGTATGCACATTCAATTTGAGAAAGGCTATTTTATAACAGTCGTTCTCAAAGAGCAGAACATATTAGGAATGCAAATTCTTGGGCCTCACCCCAAACCTACAGAATCAGAAACTCCGGGCGTGGGGCCCGGCAGGCTGTTTGTACGTTAACCAGCCCTTCTGGTAACACTGATGTGTGCTCAAGTCTGAGACCCACTACTTTGGCATCTAGAACATAACTCCATATTGCCCAAGCAGGAAGTAGTGATTATAAGCACAGCAATTCATTTCCAAAGAGAAACTGAAGCCACCCTCAGGCTCCCACGCAAACGATTACACATAAATTAAGATCTCTCTTTATAACCCATGACACAGGACAAGTAAGTAGGTGTGGTGGGGAAGAATTAAAAACAAAGCGACCTGGGGTCCTCAGAAAACTACAGGCTAACAACTGATGTTCATAAAAATGTCCAAAATACTAAACACATCAGCTGTGTTCAGTACATTCTCCTTAAGGAGGCAACCAAGTTTACATTTTAGAAATATTTCTATTACAACATTTTACATTTCTTTCAAGTGAAAAATAATTGCTAAGAACAGTCTATTGTGTCAAGTATTTCATTCCTAAATATTTTGGGGGGGGAGGGGCAGAGACGAAAGGTTACACCAGGGTGGCATGGTAGGACCTGAGACCATTCTCCAAAGCAATTACCGTTAAGGTTTTTGAGGTCCTGAATTCTTCTGAAACTGGAGCAAAGCTATAAACCTTCTGCTCTTAAAATGCGTGTCCAGAATATACAGAAAACCTTTCATGAAATGTCAGAGGCGTCAAGGTCCCTAGGCCAAGGGGTCTGACGCTGAGGACGCCTACTGTGACCTGGAAAGCAGGCCGGGAGAACAGAACGCGGCTCTTCCAGGGGTCCCGTCTTTAGGTAGGAAGTAGCAAGAGCCACGTTAGTAGGCGACATGGTGGGTGGCCCTGAGACCGTTCGGTTTTCCTAAAGAGTCGAGTTTTTTTAAACAAAATTGGCCGTAGGATCTAGGCCCAATGCTACCGGTATGTCAGGCCATGGGGAGCCTAGCTCGGTTTACCCTCCTTCCCAGAACCCCCAACCCCCATTAACAGGACAAACTGGGAGTCTGGCTGCCCCTTCCCACAACCCTACAGCCACTCAAACACCACATACTGTCCCCAACCACTCCCTCCCTCCCCCCCGCAGGGTCCCAGCAAACTGGGGAAAGCGGGGGCTACGGAGCCTTTGGCACCAGGGACTTAGAGAACCAGGAAGGCTGTTTTTCAAAATGGTTCTCAGCCAGAACACTCAATCTGGGGCAGGAGGGTACCTCAGTTTCCAGCGCCGATGTAGCACCAGCCGAGCTCAGAGCCCAGGAGCAGCCGCACAGGTGATCACGAGCTCACGCGTGCGTGTGAACGTGCACGTACGTGCGTGAGGGCGGGTGCAGCGCATGCGCACACACAGCCTTGGGGGGGCAGAACAGAGTTAACTTTGGTAATGAGCTACCTGCCCTTACTGCAGCACCCAAAGCCCTGGGCGTTGCACCCTTATTTACATCACCTGTGGGATGACCGAGAAATAGGTTTCCTAGCACGGCAGCCCTTGGAAATGGGCCGTAAAGTCAGTGACTCAGACTCCAGCTCCACGGACACAGGAAGCCAAAAGAGCCAGGCAAAGAGACCCCTGCCTCTCAGACTGCACAGGTGGCTAGTACCTGATGCCGTCTCATACCCAGTACCGTCTTCCCTCCTGACAGTCTGGTTGGCCGGTAGTCGACACCACAAAATAAGGCAGAGAACGACCTCAGAGAGGCCTAATGCATTGCTGAGTTGTATGACCAGGGAGTTCTGTGGTGCTTCAGAAAGGAGAACAAAACACACCAGGGAGGGTCCAGGAGGTGTTATGCAGGTGCTGAGGCCCGGAAGAGAGAGGGAAGAGCAAACTGTTGGGGGAAAGGTACTCATGTATACTAGGAGGCAATATAATGAGGAATTCAGAAGAACAGATTTAAAATATTTATAAGCTCAAGGGAAAAAGATCAATGAGTTCAAAGGACATGGGAGGAAAGCGAAAGTCCTTTGGTCCGCCTTCCCACTTTTCAGAGGTAAAAGTTTTTGTGTACACAAGTCTAGTGTGTGTGTATGTATGTGTGTTTCTTTTTGCACAAATGACATTTCACACACTATTCCAACTTTATTTAACCATTTATTTTTAACATATTTCCCCATTAATATATACAAATCAGCCTTAAAAATTCATAAGCTGCTTATTATTCCATTATAGGGAGGTACAAACTGCTCCTTAGCTATAGACGTTTACCTTGTTTTCTACATTTTTCTGTTTCAAATCTGGTGATTTCTCTTTACATCACCTGAGCAGGTTTGCCAGTGGGATAAACCTGCAGCAGAATTTCTGGGTCGAGGGAAACTAATTGCATTCCTCTCAACAGTTCACGTGGCACTTACTGAATACCCACCATACGCAAGAAAAAAAGAGCTCTTATTTTAATGACACTGAAGGTAAACTGATCTTGGGCACCTGACCTCAAGTAGGATGAGGCCATTTATTGAGGGATAGGTTAAGGGCATTTCTACTCTTCCTATATTTTTTCTATTGTGTATACATGTATTTTTTATGATAAATATTAAATGTGCAACCTAACACATGGGTTATAAAACATTACTGCAGAACAGGTAATCACATGGCATATTTATCCCCATCTATTATATATCGTAAATTCTTTTCACTGTTTTCAGCGCAACCCAGTGTGTGATAAATTATGTGCATAAAATAAAAAATCACCCTGTGCTTTTTCAGAATTATCTCCCAGGGGGTCCAAGGATTGCCTGCGGAGGTCAGAACCAAATTCGTCTCCAGCCTCAAGCCCACCCCCAGCTTGAAGGAGCATTAACATTAGGCAATAGCTCAGCTTGCTGTTTTCTCAGCCAGAAAACCAGTGAGCAGGAAGCGGGGCTCCCTGCTTGGGCTCTGATTTCCTGAAAAGCCAAATCCTCATTGCTTTCCTTGCACAGACCCTTTCTCTGCTCCCGCCCTTTTAGCAAAAGTGAAAGTCTTCCTGCAGCAGCCCACAAGCCTTGGCATCAAAGATCTGTGTTACTCACTGGTTCCCAAAAAAACGCTTGTCTGGGACACGGGTTAAGGAGCAGCCAAGAAGAGGTCATTGATCGCTGTCTCCAGGGCTCAGCGGCTCTGGCATGGGGAGGGGCCAAGGCTTTCCAGATGTTCCACTGAAGGGCTGGACTGGAGCCAGGGGAGCCCTGCAGATCTACAAAGAGATGCCTGTTCCCCAAGTGTGCACCATTCGAGATCAAAAGCTCTCTGAAGAGAGTCACTGCCCAAGTGGGCAGGGCCTTCCCAGAGACTTCTGTCTCTTCCTGCTGTCCTCACTTACTCCATGTCCATGGCCACCACCCAGCTCTGGTTCTCCTCCACTTCCACAAAACGCCCCTCCCCCAGCACTCATGTGCACACATATTTCCCCCAAACTATCAGCTCCGGTTTCCATAGCAACAAAGCAAAAGCCAACTGGGTTTGAAAAAGCAGCAAATTCGACAGCAACCATGCAGAAGGAGAAAAAAAAAAAAAATAGCCTGGGAAATTCTGGTCTCACCCTAGAAATCTGCCCTCAGAGGAGTGCCAGCCCATCAGGGGGCCCCAGCTACAAGTCTAAAAACTGAGCTCTCAGATTCCCTAGGGCACAATTCCCTTCCTCTGGCTCCACCCACCCTCTCTGGAAAGGAAAAGGCCAGAGATACACTGAACAATACAATGCATCAGTTTGAAAGTTATTTGAACAGGGAGCAAATCCTAAAAACAGCATTTGGATGATTACATAGCAATGGTATCATGACTACTACTAACACCATTGGTTTAGTCATTCATTGAACAAATAGTTTTTGAGCACCTACTATGTTCCAAGCACTATTCCAAGTTGCTAGGGATGCAGTGATAAACAAGTAAGATAAAATTCTTGTCCTCTGGGACTTACATGCTAGAGGGACAAACAAATAAGTGAACAAACAATTTAAAAAAGCACCAAGTGCTATTAAAAAAAGCAGCTCAAAAACAAAAAATATTCCCAAAGAGTATGTTTTAGTATAAAAATGGAGGCAGTATGATAATGTAGAAAGAAAACTAGACTTTCTACATATGTATTTGGTGTTTTACTTTCAAAATGTGCCTTCCTGCATATCAGCCCATTTTGCCATCACTCAGTGTTGGGCGGGATACATCAGTGTGCTCATTTACCCGAGCAGAAACAGAAGCCCAGACGTGAAAAATGACTTGTTCAAGGTCCACCAAGTTTCATTCTTTGGATTTCTATTTATCAGTTGGCTGTAGAGAAAGTGAAAAGATGAGCTACAAATTAGGGGGAGATGTTTGCAACAAATATAACTGCCTCTGAAGCAATACGAACAGACCAAAAGCATAACAGAAAAATGCACCAAAGGAATGAACAGATATTTTTCAGGAAAGATCAAAAACCTGTAGATACATGAAAAGATTCTCAATTTCACTAATAATCAGAGAAATACAAATTAAAAGTATAATGACACACCACCCACCACGCTAGCAGAAATTTAAAGTTTTAAAGTATTTGTGAGGATATAAAGTAACAGGAAACTGCAAACTGAAGTACATTTATGTCTGGTGGTAGCATCCATTGGTATAGTCACTTTGGAAAACAATTTATCATTACCTAGTAAATAATTTATCATTACTTACTAACGTTGGACATGCAAAGACCTTTTGAAACATCAGTTCCACACCTAAGTAAATAATGTAGAAAACTATAGGTGCAAGTGTGCCCCAGAATACAGTATTGTCCCTAATAGCAAAAACGTGAAAATAACCCAGATGTCCATGAATAGGAAAACGGATAAATGAATTTTGATATATTAATAAATGGAATAATATGAACTACCGTCACACGTCAATATGGATGAATCAAAGAATTTATATAGGATGGTACTCTTTTAAAAAAGCTAAAAAGTAGGTAAGACAAAACAATATATTATTTAAGAAAATGTGCATATAGGTGGTAAAATCATAAAGAAATGCAAAAAAAGAATAATTTAACACAAAATTCAGGATAGTAGTTACCTTTGGGGAAGAAAAGACAAGGTCAGTGAAGGGCCCCGGAGGCTGCAAAGGTCCCGGAAACATTTTTTCTTAATCTGGCTCATAGGTACACATGACTAGCAGGAGGGAGGGAAGGTAAGGCTGATTTAAATCAATCCCAAAGGACAGATTGGTTCAAGGGAACAAATCACTGACGGTATTTTTTCCTTAAGTCAAACAAAAGAATTATCATTTGTTGGTTTTCCAAGGCAAGGAAGCCTGGTGAAGGCCTCATGCAATATAGGAAGTGAGTGTTAAATCCAAAGGACGCTGGTTTGATTTCTGTTTTAAAAAATTAAAAATAAAAGCAAAATAGGTCCGTCTCCAGGCAGCGCTAGGTGATTCTAGTCGGCCTGGCAGTATAGTGGCTACAAGGGTCATAATTACAGCCAGGGAGAGGTCGAGTAGCTAGATGGCCATCTGTAATTAAGCAGGTGAAGTCTGTCGTCCAGGCTCCAGGCGCACTGCCGACGGCCCTGGTGACCCCAAACCCACCTATTACAGGCAGTTCTTGACTTTCATACTTTTCGCCTTCAAACAACACACAGGCCAAACAGGGACACTCGCCACCAGCCAGCAATGACATTTCACAGCAGTGCTCTCTGCCTGCCAAGCCCCGGTGCTGCCTCCACACCTTCGCCACGTCCACCTGGACAGCGGTCGCTCATTAATTCATGGAACAAATATGTCCTAAGCACTGCTGTACGCTGGCACTAAGGCCAAGAAAGTCCAGCAAAGACCAAAATAGACACAGTCCTGGCCTTCTCAGAGTTTAGAGTCTAAAGAAAGCACTTGTGCATTTGTTGAATATTTTATTGCTCCTGCCCTTTTTTGTTAAATAAAAATGATGGGTAAGGAAAAAAGTGAAAATATTGGCCCTTGTGATGAGATGCATCTTTTCTCCTTTAGGGAATAGAGCAAATCAGCAAAGGGTCCTCAGGGGGCTGCAAAGGCCCCTATTTAGCCTCAGCTGGATCCTCCTAGCACTTAAGCAGGTTGACACGCTGCCCGTATGACCAAATGAGAAAAAAAGGAAAAAAAACAAGATGCCGGAAATATTACTAAAAATCGTGTCTACACAATGAGACATGATGAGAGGATTTTGTAAGATATTTTCATTTTCTGGGAATGGAATCTCCCATTATAACATTTAACTCAGTTATTCAAACTTTCACTGCTTTGCCCTTCAGGCATGTTTTTTTAGAAAGCATCATGCACAAATTTAGGGGACTGCAAGGCTGGCTGCTGGTACTTCATGAATGAGGAGGTTAAAAAGACAGGATTTCATCTTTCTACAAGGGTTTGTTCTTTGGGTTTTGTTTGTTTTTGTTGTGTTTTTGTTTTTTTGAGGGAAGGAGGAGTTAACTACGTAATGGCCTCAAAAACCAACAACAGTGTGAAAGCTCTGAAGGTAATTTCAAGCATTAGATAAAAGGTAGGTCAACGGTTGGGGGCAGGCTGTCAACTACCTTCCTGGTACCTCCACCTCACATAGGCAGTAAATGGTTTAGCCTGTTCATGGCCATCATCACCCACCATAGTGAGAAGCTATCCACCCAAAATCAAACCCTTTCCCGGGGCAAGAGGCTAAGAGGCAAAGAAACCTCAGTTTCTTCCCACTTCTGTAGCTTCCATGCAATACCCTCATAAGTTTAAGGAGAAAATCCTTACCTCCCAGCAGACATGGACAAGCATGACAAAATGATGTTTTCCCTCGAGTCAGGGACCTCTGTTGCCCTTTTTCCTTCCCCCACATGGACCTGCTCAACCAATGGACCACTCTTTAATTGAACTCCACGTGCATCCCCATGTGAGAGAGAATTAAGGAGCGAGATTGGTGTTACAAGAGATTATTCCACTTAAAAAAGGCTTCCAGGAGGGGTTCACACAATTTGGGGTCCACTCAAACAGAATCCTTCCCCAGATCTTTGGAAATAAGACTCAAGTTTCAACACTTCCATTTGTGACTAAATTTTCAAGAAATACAACTATTCTGTAAATAGATGCTGCGATCCAGCTGATTCCCTTTTCCTATTATTTCATACACTCTTTTTCTCTACCTTTTTTTCCATGCAGACCTTGGATTTTTTTCAAATAAGATAAACAGTTCCCTTATCCTCCATTTGTAGATACTTATGGAAGTTGTTACAGATATTCACATCTTACAAAAGGCCATTAGAAGAGGAATCTTTTCTACAATTTTTTTTTTTTTTTTTTTTTTTATTTTATTTTATTTTTTTTTAATTTTTTTATTTTTTAACATCTTTATTGGGGTATAATTGCTTTACAATGGTGTGTTAGTTTCTGCTTTATAACAAAGTGAATCAGTCATACATATACATATGTTCCCATATCTCTTCCCTCTTTCTACAATTTTTTAAAATGCTCATTCAGTCTCTGAATACCTGCAGAGATGGAGAGCTCCCTACTTACTGCTCAGATGTACTTAACTGCTAACGAGTAGTTACTAAACTAAGCTTAAGTTGCCTCCCTGTAACTTCTACCCCTCTGGTCCCAGAGCTGCCCTAAGGAGCCACGGGATAAGTTCTCTCCCTATTTGTCTTGGCAACACTTTAAGTTCTTACGATACCCACCATGCCTCACCCACTACTCAGGGTCCTGTGTTTTGCTGAGGAATAATTGAGTCTGGCTCCCTCGTGATAAGTATAAAGAGAGATTAGGAAACCTTCTCATTGGCTCACACCTGTATTCAGAGAGTCTTAAATCTTAGAATCCAAACTCCTGAGCATTCACTGAATCATAGCATCTTAATACCTTTGATGCCATCCAGCTGAGGGCCAGAAACAATCATTCGTTCACCTTCAAAATGGAAGCAGGGCCAGGAACAGAATCCAAGCTTCTGATTTCAGTAAAGAGGTTGCTCCCACTACACTTCATCAGAAGGCTGCTTCTGCTGAATTCAGTGTAGCTAACTGGGGGCCTTGTGCCCAGCACTACGAGGCCCTGTGACATCAGGACTCCCATGGACTTTGTCGGTGCCGCCATGATAGCCAGGCCCACAATGGCTTGGGGTGGTCTGGCTCCCCAGTGGACAGAGAGGCCCCAACTACAGAGATGGCCCTTGTTCCCAGTCTGGCTTTGTGTAGTCCGAATGGCAGGACAGCACCCTAGGCTCAGCACGGCTACATCACGAGACCAGCCGGGAGCCTCATGTGCACTGGGCCAGCTCTCAGCTCGAAGCCCATGTTCTAGAAGCCTCTGCCCTTGAATAACTTGTGGCTCACTGGGGTAGGCAGGGTACAACCAGGACTCTAGTTATAGACACAATGTAAATATCTGAGTACATGCTTATACAGAAAGACACAGAGGAGTGTGGGAGCACAGTGTGTGAACCAGCAGGCTGGGGTGGGTGGGTGAGCGTGGGAAGGCTCCCAGGAGGAGACAAACTTGAAATCAAATTCTGAAAGAACAGAGAATTAACAGGAAGGGTACAGGATATTATAATAGGGGACTTGGTGTGTGTGGAGACCCTGAGGTGGCCTCAGAGCGCCCCTAATAAGTGCTAGGCACAGAAAGTAATCATGCAGGCCCACGCCCACCCGTGAAACTGACTGTACACTGGAACATGAAACAACCGGTTATCCAAAGCAACATCAGTCCCAACGCCTTGTTTCTCTCCATAATTTCCTTTTATAGTGACACTTCTCCTGTTATTTCATGTAGTCATGCATTCATTTATGCGACAAGTTAAAAATTATGCCCCTACTGTGTACCCAGCACCTAACCCAGAACTCCCCCTGCGTTTCCCCATCCATTAAAGGCAGGTGCAACGTGCCTGCCTCAGAGGAGGATCACGTAGAGGTAAGTTTTAGCAAGGTCCCTGGGTGAGTTGTTTTAATTAAAGCCCCAGGAGTCAGGAGGAAATTAGCACAGTGGGATCAAATTCAAGCACCACTCAATGCTTGAGGGTACTTATAGAAAAACAAACACGAAAACAACAAAATCCAATACCCTGACTGGTTGCTTTTCGGTTTCCTGGTATAAACTGGTGCCTGTTCTCCTAGCTGAAGAGCACTGATGCTATCCATTTTGACCTTCTGCAGATGATTAAAGCCGGGACTGGAACACCAGGGCCTGGACATGGCCTACCTCCCTAAGAATATGCCAAGTGCCTTCCTAGCCCTTTTCCAGAAGAAAGGAGAAGGTGGGGGGAAGGATACTAAATAAAAAGGCATTCAAAATTCTTGACTTTGAGAAAGACTAAATGATTGGAAGTTGGGCAAGAGAGAAAGCAGATTTCCCTCTTAATTTTCAATCCCATAGAAACTGGTTCAGAGGGGAAATCACAGGTCTTAAGAGACTCTCACTCCTCAAAGTGTTGTCCCCCTCAGGCCCCACCCCAGGCCCACTGAGGAGTTGGAATCTGAATCTTCACAGGATCCGGGTGATTCACATCCTTTTTTTTTTTTTTTTTTTTTTTTTTGCGGTACACGGGCCTCTCCCTGTTGTGGCCTCTCCCGTTGCGGAGCACAGGCTCCGGACGCGCAGGCTCAGCGGCCATGGCTCACGGGTCCAGCCGCTCCGCGGCATGTGGGATCTTCCCAGACCGGGGCACGAACCCGCGCCCCCTGCATCAGCAGGCGGACTCTCAACCACTGTGCCACCAGGGAAGCCTGATTCACATTCTTAAAACTCTTTAAGCCTCAGTTTTCCCATCTGTAAAATAGGGATGATAAAATGGCAGATCCATTTACGCTTAAATAAAATAATCTCTCTACAGAGATTTGGCTTAAAATTTTTGTTCTGCCTCCCTTCCTCCTTCCAGGTGCCCAGCTCTATGCAAACTTCTCTTGGTTTTAACTCAGCACTGCAGAGGGCCAAGGGGCCATTAGTCCCACCTCCCTCTCTGTGTACCAAGGAGGCCACGGAGGTCCAAGTGGAACAGATGATTTGTTGCCTGACGTGCCCTAGCTTGGGAGCTCCTCAAGGGCAAGGCCTATGTCTTTTACATCTTTGTTTCTCCAACTCTTGCATGGTGCCGGGCAGGCAACAGACTCTCCAGATACATCTGTTGAATCGATCGGTACATTCAGTAATTAACTAACTGTGGAACAAAAGCTAAAATCCAGGTGTCTACGAAATCCTAGTCCCAATAACACACAGATACACCTGAAAGCGGACTTAACTTCCCCTGACTTCATTCTTCCCGACAGTTCCCAAAGAATTTATACCTGGCTAATAGTTGAGACCACGGGTTTCTGCTGCAGGCAACAGCTCTCTGAACTAAAACATGACCATTATTCTCAGTGTCAGGAAAGAGGCAAACTTGAGTGTCTGCAGAGTAGGAATAACCCACTGACAGCCAGTGCGCCCTGCTTAGCTGGGCAGAAGGGACCCCAGCTAGCGAAGCCTCTCCGTGTGTGGAGATGGCCAAGCTTGGGACAGGAGCAGCTGACCCTAAACGCTGGAGAGTGCTGCCTGGCACTAGTAAAAACACCCACGTGGGATTGTCCATCCAGAGGGGTGCAGCCTCTCAGCAGCAGGACTGGGCACGCAGAGGCCAGCGGCTCCCTGGAATGAACGCTCTGCGTGCATCGTTCATCATCACTCGCTCCACGGAGTCTGGCTACCTAGCCCACCTGCCTCTCCACGTTGGCAGCATTCAGTCCTCGGTGATGGGCACTATCGGAGGAAATCCTGAATTTCAGTATTTCCCACTCCAAATCAGAGGTGTCTTGGGCGACGGAGGACATGAAGTGGGCCACGTGCACTATTTCTGAGCTCCCTGCCCTTAGACGTTCACGCTATGGATTAAGCCGGTCATTCCTCTCTGCCTGGGTCTTCTGAAACCTGTCATAACCTCTGGCCATGGGCAAGTCATGGTCTCCGCAGGTATGGGAATGGTCACATTGCCACCTAATTCATTTTGTTTCAAATTTTCTGAGTAATCGTTTTAGCGGCTCATACACATCAATGGGAAAGAAAACCAAGATTATCGGCATTGACAACAAAGGTTTCCTCCTTTCTAAATTCACCCCTTCCCTTCCCCAGAGACAACTGCTGTTCCCAGTGTGTGATGTATCTCGAAGAGACAGCTGACACACAGGCAAGCATGTCCACTAGAATGGAAGGTGCCTAAGGACAGGGATTTCTGTTTTCACTCTTCCCTTCTGTGCCCCTCGTACTGAGAAGAGTAACTGGAAAGGGTGCCCAATAGCTCTATGTTGAATAAATTAATTTATAAATCAGATGTATTCCTGAAAAGTTCCCACTTTGGTAAATCAAGTCCTACTCTGCCTTTATTTTATCTTCTGATTGGATGACCTTCAGTGGACAGCGGCTCTGCCTCCTCAACCAAGAAAAGAGGATAACAGTTACTACCTGCCTTTCATGGTTGCCATGGAGCTGATGCGTGCATGTGGAAGGAAGTATCAGTGGTTGTCATTTACTGACTGCCTACTCTAGAAAGAGCAGTCTCCGTGGTGGTCCCACTGCACCCTGTTCTCCCAACAGCTACCCAACTGATAAAACATATTACTGTACTTACTGGTCTACTGCCTGCCTCCTTCTGTAAGAGTACAGATGCCCTAGAGCAGGGACCATCTTCATTAACTCTATATTCCCAGGGCCTAGTACTTCTTAGGTAAGTAAATAAATGATGACTCCAATGAGGGACAATGAGGACGAAGGGGAGCTTAGAATGGGAGATTCACAGACGTTCGTTCTCAGCTGTATGTATATGGGCAAAGGCACACACTCTCACAGGCCCCCACAAGCTCACACCAAAGATTTATAATAAAGGAGGAAAATAAAAGCAGCTTGAATAAGATGGTGAATGCACTTGATTGTGAAAATGTGAATGTTTCAACGAAGCTAGGTAATAAGGAAAATCAATAAAACTGTCAGCAGTGGCCAATTTCAACTGGATAAAAGAATAAAGTAATGGGTCCTGAAAGACGACTCTCTAAATTAGGTTAGATGAACGGAAATACCCTTTTGTTTTAAGCCAAATCACAAGGACATCAACAACAGTAAACAATTCAATTATATGCCACTTTGACCCAGTACGATCTGAGCTGCAAACATGAATTTCCTGAAATCATCTTCTTTGTAAAACAAAGAAATGATGTATAGCAAGACAACAGAGACAGAGTTGGAGGCCCCGCCAGGAAACACGGGGCCCACTTCTTGACTAAGGATCTATTATAAACCCACCCTCTCTATAAGCTTATTTCTTCAACCTGAGTCTCCCTCCTTCAATTACTTCATTAGTAAAACAGGCACACACGTCAATAGAAAATGCACATCTACACTCCCATAATGGCCGAGAGGAAGGAGGCTTTGGTAGTGATCCTAAAGGGCTCTGCTCTCCAAACACTCAGGATCCAATTCTGTTTTTCATCTGCTAATGGTTGGCATTTGGTGTTGTTAACTGTGGATGATTCATTTCAGAGGAACTGCTGTGCACCTCGAGCCTATCTGGAAGGAAATGAGGGTTTCTTGGCGTATTTCTCATCAAGCCTTTTAGCATTGTCTCTGTGACATGAGAAACCTCTTGATGGGGGTTTAGCTACTCGTTGCTTTCAAGCTGACTCCCCCTGTCTCATCTGGTGCATATGGCCACTTCCAGGAACAAGCATTTACTCTATCAGGACAAAGGATGGAGACAAAAATCTGGAAAAAAGAGGGTCCACTCCCTGAGTCTGAGTAGCAATGGCAAGCAGTGATGCTGGGTCGGGGGAATGCGGGGTACACGTTGCAAGATCAATGTTTTTGAACATCTGACTTTTGTTATTTCCACCCTTATCAAATGCTGAGGCTGTTTCTGTTCCCCACATGCTACTGGAGAATCCAACTTGTCCATGGATGTCTGGGGACGCCGTGGGGTGAGCAGGACACCATCTTATTGCCTGAGGCACCTCACAGGAGGCAGACCTATCAGCTCCTTGGAGCAAGTGCCTGACTTTGAAATCCCCAATTTGGGAGGGTAAGGGCTCCCTTTAACATGTCGAGCAATGTTTCTCATTAGAGACTGGACAGAACTTGAAAAGGGTGGGAGTGTCAGGGCTTGACACCGGGACACTAGCTAGATAGTCTGGAGAGGAGGAGAAGGTTGAGGGTGGTGGAGGGCTTACCATGGGACTCCATAAGACTGCTGAGGGAGAAACAAGAGAGTGCAGAAAAGATATACAGGGATGCCTGTACCAGTCTTGACCTCCTAATCACTTAAGTCCCATGCTTATAAAATGTGCTCTACTCAATGTCCCAGACTTGACCATACTTGACCTAGAACATCCCTTCTCCCTGGTGACCAAGGTAAGTGAGAAGCCTTGACCATGAAGACACACCCAGAAAGAACTGCCTTCAAATACAGCTTCATCATTTAAGGTATTTCATTTTCTTGTTTGAAAATGTCTGTCCACCACACTGATGACTCTGTTTGGAAGCACCCTGAGAACACAAATTGCATCTATTTAATTTATCATGTCTCTCCAGACTTACCTAAAAATAAGAGCTTCAAAGCTGTCTTTGATAATGATGGCATGATCCCCTCTACTCAGAATGCCCTCCCTGGGACTTTCCTGGTGGTCTAGTGGTTAAGACTCTGTGCTCCTGATGCAGGAGGCCCAGGTTAGATCCCTGGTCAGGGAACAAGGTCCCACATGCCACAACTAGGAGCCCACATGTGGCAATGAAGATCCCTTGTGCAGCCACTATGACCTGGCGTAGCCAAATAAGTATTTAAAAAAAAAAAAAGAAAAAAAAGAATGGCCTCCCTGCTTCTTCCCTGTCAATCCAGTCTACCTAACTTTTCCTTTTCAGCCCAAGCCCTGCCTCTTTCTTGAATTTCCCTGGTTATTCCGGCTTCAATTTATTCCCATTTGGAGAACTCCTGGTAACACCAAATTAGGCACTCAATGTGATACTGCCTTGCCTTGTTCCCTAATGCTTTTGGCCTTCAGGTAAGCCTAGGATTCCTAATTGAATTGCAAGCTCCTTGAAGTCAAGGGCCATGTGTTCTTGTAAATGCCATCTCTCATTTTCCACTTCCCTGTCGCCCGATTCAGCATGGGCACCAAACTGGGCACATTTGCTAAAGTGCATTAGTGACTACGTTTCATTTGAATGAATGGTTCTTCTTAATTATCTGATCATCAGAAGGCATTGGATTAAATAATGCAGAAATTCTAAGGAAAAGGGTAGACTTCTTATGAACTGAAGCATCAATGGGACTCTGGAATCTGAAAGACGTTATCTAGATAGAAACTACCAGTGGCAGAGGGTCAAGAGGAAGGCCTACCTCTCTATTTCAACCCTGAAGGCAGTGCTCTAATGCTTGCCATGGACACAGGTAAGAAAGATTCCTAACCTGCTGGGATGAGTCCGACCAAGACTTAGTTAAGGATCCACCTTACAGAGAGCCTGACAAGGAGCTGACCAGAACTGAACTGGGACCATGGAAGTTTTCATTTCAAAGAGAGTGGAAAAGAGATCTGCTGATTTATGAAAGGGACTTTCTGGGTCATCTTTGGATTCAAAGCTATAAACTTTACCTTCCTATTTCTGTAAAAAGCTTCCTGAAGAAAAGCACTAAAATGTTAAAAGCAGCGAGGAGGTCTTTGTTGGCAAACTCATGGGGCCATGATTAGGGCCATGATCCAGGCAGGGCCCTGGATCGTAGCCTGGGGTCTGGAACCAACAGGGCCTTGTAATCAACTGTTTGGCCACAGGCACATCACTTGACCTCTCGAAGTCACCATCTCCCACCAGCGGGTAATACTTGCTATACACACGTGATCATTTTAGAACGAAGCAAAGCAGGTTTGATCATGTCTACCTGTCTGTGCAACTTGAAAAAAAGTCCAGAAGAGAGCTGCAAAGATGAGATAAGATTTCTAAACTCTCTCTTCAGAAAGGTTAAGGGGTTTGATTGATTCAGCCTGAAGAAGAGAGATTTAATAACTGTCTTCAAATATACGCAGGGCTTTTACCCAGGACCGATGAGAGTGTAAGGACAACATGTTCTGTCTGCACTGAGAAGACAGGGCACAAGCCCAGGCTCTGACAAGGAGACATTTCTAACATTAAGGGCCACAGGACACAGACAAGCTAAAGAATGTTCTTCTGGGAAATACTTCAATGGGGGAAGGGTTGGGAAGAAAGAGAAAGACAGAAGATGGGGCAAAACTATGGGAAGGTCTGAACTCTGCAAAAAGCAACCTCATAGGCCCTGCCAGATACAGATATTATTCTATGAGTTGCCTCTTTGTCACCTTGCTCTATTCTTGGACCTTTTGAATATGCCACACCCCAGAGTCAGAAACCTGCCCTCAAACTGCTTCCCTGGATACCCTGCCTGCTGCTCCTTCCTGGGCACTGGGTTAGAACGTTGCTCACCTCCCTGCCCTCAGGTCTCCAGGGCCTTTAGGATATTTATTGAGCGTCACCTTTATGTGAGGGCACTGTCCTTATAGCAGTCCTATCATAATACCTACCATACATCCCATTATCCCCACAGATGGGTGAGAAATCTGAAGCTCTAAACTAGTAGGCACTGGAGACAGGATTTACATTCAGGACTGTGGACTCCTAAGGCTCTCTCTTTCTTCTCTCTGCTGCCGGTCCCAGAGACGATATTGAATGCTTTCTGGAGCCTGTGGCTATAGAAAGAAGGGCAGAGGGCTGGATCCTGAGCCCACCTCTTCATCTTCTGCTTCCACAATATGCACTCATTCCACAACCTGATCTAACCACAGTATTTGTGATGGACGTGCTGCAAAAACCATTCCAATTATTTTGTATCTTTGGCATTTTATTGGAGAAACAGTTTGGGGACCCAAACATACCACTGAGGCCCACTTCTTGTTCTTGCTATTGTTGCCTAAGACTCTGAAAAACTCTCCTGGGTGAACACGACACCTGGAAGGAAGGTGGGGGAAGAAGAGCCTAGAAATCCCTGGGTCAGACCCTGACTGCCCCTCCTCTGGGGAGCCTGCAAATGATGGTTCACTGTCCTATTACTATGAAGAATAGAAGTAATATACAAATTACATCACAAAAAAGGAAGAAATAGTAACTAATGTCCACAACAGGAAATAGTAATTTGCACAATTGAGAACTACATCCATTGTTGCTTATGCTTCTGTTGCCCGGGCTAATTATGCTCTGATTTAAGTATCTGGTGATCCTGTAGTGCCATGTTTACGAGGAAGCCCCATGGCCATTACTTATGATAAAAGCAGACACTAAGAGGCACCCGAGCCTGGAGCAACACACAAAACATCCTAAGAAGGTTTACTACATGGGATAACATAGGTAAAGTTCCTGGCACTGTACCTGTCAATCCCTTCTACTGGCTACAGATATTAGCCAGCCTTCAGCCTTGAGCTCTGATAGATGTCTATTCACATTATACCGACGATCAAAATTGAATGACCAGAAATGACCTTGACTGTCATCCAGCCTGACCCCTTACACCTGGGGTTAGGTTGCCAGGTTTAGCTAAAGCACACACCAGTCAAATCCCATTATGATGAACTGCACAGGACGTGAAAGCAATGGAATTTTATTAAATAGTTAGAAAGCACATTAACCCCAGCTCTAGCAGACGTAAACATCCAGGCTTTCTACAGCGCGTTAGCAAGAAAAAAGAATCCTTTAGCACATCCCAGAAGAAGGGGGTGTATTCACACAGTCTCACCCCCATACCTTTCTCTGGGCTCTTTGGTATTTGCATGTGGTGTAGAGTTTGTGCAATTGCTACGAATATCTTTTTTTCCATTGATGGGACTGACTGGAGCACTTGAAATAGGTGAGCTGAAGGGATGCTTGATGGCAGAATAATAGAGTGGTGAAAATGTCAGCTGTGCCTCATTTCAATTCTCTTTTTCACCCTTTCTCAGAATATAGAGTTAGGAATTTTCACTAAAGAAAGGGACCTAAATAAGAATCAATGAATGTCCATAGTCTGGGTGTGACAACCGTGTTTTTGCCCTGGACCCTTCCCATGCAACCCAGATAGCAAGTGTTGTGGCTACTCATTCTCCCATTCCTCTTCTCACCCTCTCAATCCTTCCAAAAACAAAGCCACCTCTGGGCCAGGAGCGCTCACAGTCCCAGCAGCAGGAGTGGGAGAACAAATGTGGAGAACACAAACAGAACACACCAAGATCAGCTTCTAGAAAGAGATTACTGGAAGTCCTTCCCACTATCCAGAGAAAGAATTCCAAATCCAGGAAAAGCAATTAAGAAAAAGCAGAAAAACTTCTTTTCTTCAGAGCAACACATGCTAACACTTGACAGAGTCTGGCATGTGTCAGCATTTCTGAAGTAAACTCTATTTTCTTTAGATGAAAGAGATAAAAAAAATAGGCTATGAGTTCAGTCTAATGAAAACTGCTTTGGTCATTCACATGCAATAAACTGTAGAAGCAAGAAGAAAAAAAGCAATTGCCTCTTATTTATTTATTCATTCATTTGTCCATATCCTTCCCCTCTAATGTAAAAAAGGATGTCTTCTATAATTTTGCAAGTCGTTAATCTTTTCAAAGAAAAAAATAATCCAAGCCTCCCATTGATTGCCCAGGGTCTTGGCACAGGGAATACATATTTAGTTAATTATCCTGTTGCATATACATTATGTAAGGAAAAAGGGGGATTGATTTTGCTCAGCAAACGTTTCACCAGTATCAACAATCAGGAGATCACTGTAATATTGTAAAGTCTGGTAAATTTGGGATCACACGCTGTGTTAAAAGTAAGGCAAGGCTTTACCTTACTGGATGCTTTATTTCTTAATCTGGGTGGCGGGTACACTGGTACCCATTTTATTATATTTTAGGCCCTTTTGTACATCTTGAATAATTCATACTAAATATTGTTAGATCTCTAAATCTTCTACAATAGTTTCTATTCTGGGCTGTTCAGAGCTGAGAGTAGAGAGGGAAAGTTGGAAACACCAAAATGTAATTGCAATAAAGAGCAGAAAATGTTAAGAGACCAATTTTGGAAGGATGTTTAAAGTTTTAAACCTATGCCAAATAATTGAGATCTATTAAGAGAGGACTGAATTCTATCATGAGCTCCATATACACACAATTATTGAATTATTCTGAACACCTGTTGAAATCAGGTGATTAAATTAGTTAAATGAAAGTCATCAGGCCCCACTGTCAAGTGCATCATTTGACCAGCTCCTTTAAATTTGCTTACATAGTCCCTCCTCCATTATAGAAATTTAAACTAGAGCTTCATCCCCAAAACTGTGGGGTTGTGACTTTGTGCTTATAATCCCCAGTATTCTGCGGAGATGCTATAAAACGCCCAAGTCTCCCAGCCAGGAGCTGTGCCTTTCCCTTGGGGCCACAACCTCTAATCCCCATTTTTTCTCACTGCCAAGAAGAACCCGCCTTGCTCGTCCCATCTTTCTGCCATGACATTAAAGCCAACTGTTCTGTCCCCTGCCCACAAAGAGAAGAGGAGAAGAAAGATGGTCCCAGTAACTAAACTTTAGTCCTAATTCCCAACCTCCCTAGAGCCCAAGTCTGCCACCATCTCCCTGTTTCCACAGGTTTTATTGTCCAGTCTTCCCTTCTACTCCGACTGCTCAGCCCTCACCACGCAACAAGCCTTGAAAGGTAGTAAGTGAGCAAAGACAGGATGGAGAGAAGAGGGTGTAAGAAGAAGAAAGAAGGAAAATCCAACGATCAGAGAACATTTATACCCTACTTAATCAGCTACTGGGGAGCAGATATCCTCACCCCATTATTTCTCTTTAAGAGCAGAGCTTTTGCCTGGGTAAAGAACTGGTAAAGAGAAGTAACACTTATTTTTTTCATTCAGTTATACACACACACATATACATAAAAAATATGTATATATACATATAAATATATATATATGTATATATACATATAAATTCTTTTTCCCTTATAGATTATTACAAGATATTGAGTATAGTTCCCTGTGCTATACAGTAGGTCCTTGTTGGTTATCTATAATATATAGTAGTGTGTATATGTGAATCCCAAACTCCTCATTCATCCCTCTTTATAGAAGTAACATTTCTGATTCTGAAATTTGACACCTCATTTGTGTCATTTCTGAATACCGTGAGACCAACCGGTCTTACTTCCTGGCCACCACACACACGCTGACCCCACGCGCACCTCCGGGGAGAGCAGCCGCCCCACCGAAGCCCGCCTGGGCACCCAGGCGCAGGAACGCCTGCTTTACTGGCCTCACTCCCTAAGTCGAAAATCTTCCCTCTGCTCCACCAAAGCTAACAGATGGCTGGTCCCTTTTGGTACACAGGCGTAAGCATCTTCAAAATAACCTTTTCCTTTAAAGGGTGCCAATTAATTAAATGTCACTGGAATATGTCCCAGCCAAGGAGGGAAGGGAGAGACCAAAAGACAAAAGGGTCGGTGGACAAGAACAATGACGAGAGCTCACACTCTCCTACCTTCACCCGATGACCCCGAGAGATCAATGATCACATACACTCTTCCTTCTGGCTCCAGATCAATCTGCAATTAAGAAAATGACAGTGACTCTGTTAGTGCATTGTAGGGGCAACCCGAGAGTTCACGGCATTTCCACCCCAAACTGCTAAAACCTGGAGTCACAGCTCCATTCACTCCATGAATCTGCAACACACCGAGTGCTGGGTGAGCTAGGGATGAAGGAGAATCAGCATTTGTGGAATGTCTACTATGTTCCAGATGCAGTAACAAGGAGGTCTGATGCATACCCGACAGGTAGTGTCATCCCAGTGGTTCCCAACTGGAAGCAATTGTGCTGCACAAGGGAAACCTGACATGAGGAACTACACTGGGGACACCTGACCTAAGGAACATTTTGGAGGACACGAAAACATCTGGAGACATTTTTGATTGTTATGATTGGAGAGGGAGTGAGGCTACTGGCATCTAATGGGTGGAGGTCAAGGATGTGCTAAACATCCTACAGCAGACAGGACAGTCCCCACAACAAAGGATTATCCAGCCCCAAATGCCAACAGTGTCAAGGTTGAAAAACCCTGTGTTAAATCCCGTTTCACAAACAAGGAAACTGAGCTCAAAGTTCCAAGGTAAATGGCGATGCTGAGATCCAATGCCAAGACTGTCTACAGAAGCCCCTGTTCTTTATACACACAAACTGCTCACGGGAGATAAGAAAAGCATAAGACAGGGCTTCCCTGGTGGCGCAGTGGTTGAGAGTCCGCCTGCCGATGCAGGGGACGCGGGTTCGTGCCCCGGTCCGGGAAGATCCCACATGCCGCGGAGCGGCTGGGCCCGTGAGCCATGGCCGCTGAGCCTGCGTGTCCGGACCCTGTGCTCCGCAACGGGAGAGGCCACAACAGTGAGAGGCCCGCGTACCGCAAAAAGAAAAGAAAAGAAAAGAAAAAAGCATAAGACATTATTCCCACTCTCAAGGTGTTTACAATCTCACTAGGGAGTCTAAAACAAAAATAGAACAATGCTGAACCCAGCTTAATGATGAGGGACAGAGAATAACAGATATAAAGTATCTGGTGAACCTGAAATCAGTGTAAAAGAGCAGCCTGGGAAGACTTCACGAAGGCAAGAAAGGGAAAGCATTCCAGGTGGAAGCAACAGATAAGCAAAGGCTGGGCATGCGAGTAGTGCTTGTGCGGGACTGAAGGGCCACCATGCTCGCGGTATGCTGGCGCATGCGTGTTGCAAACCCCAGCCTCTACCAGGGTTGTAAGGAGAGAGCCGATGTCGCTAAATTCTCCCCACCAACCTTCTCCACCCACCCTCGTGCCCTCCCTCCCCACCTCCCAATCCAGCAAGCTACTGGCAGGATGACGAGGAGAGCCAGAGGGGCTGGGCCGCTTGCAGTCAACATCCTTCCAGGGTCTGCACGGTCCTCACAGAGACCGTGTTCTCCCTGAGAGAGTAGCCACTCTGGAAACCCTGGATCACTGAGTACCCCTGGTACCGACCCCCGCCTCCGCAGTCCCATCTGTCTGTGCAGAGCTCCAGTTGGCTCAGATGTGCCAGGCTGGTCTCAACAAGCTGTGAGCTTTCTTGAGGGCAGGAGCCACGAGCCCCTCCCTTTCTTTTCCACGGTCCTCAGCGAGAAGCAGGCACACGTTTAACAAGTACTACTCGGGAAGGGTTAGCCTGGTGAACACCTCCTCCTCCTCCAAGGTCAGGGTCAGTTATTGCCTCCTCTCTGAAGCCTTTCCAGATATTCCGAGTCAGAATTAACCACCCTCACTTGTGTTCTTATAGTACACATACATATCTCAACCGCGGCTCCAGTATGTCTCTCTCCTCGGCTAGACAGAGACTATGACAAGCCTATTTGCATCCCTAGTGTTTAGCGTACCGTCTGTTGGTCAGGAGACACCCAATAAACCTTTGTGGAGGTGGGAAAATGTTCTGTGTCCCGGAGCCTATTCTGGGATTATTCACTCCTGCAAGCCCCTTCCTTAGGAAGGAAGGCAGGCAGGTGATCTGTACTAAAATGATGTTCCAATGCGGCAAGAGGGGAAGAAGAGGCAGCTACACCAGGAGTACCATATATTCCCTATGAGGTTAAAAACTCACCTTGAACTGATGCTCCCTGTGTCCCTTCCCCCGACATCTCACTCCACTCCTAATGCAGATTCCCTGAGCCATTCGTGAGCCTCACTTCATTTCCAGTCTCAGCCTCTTAGTGGTTGAGAGTGCTTATGGCTTCCCTCAAAATTTTAATTCCACCAACATGGGTCTTCAATGCCCCCCAGGTGAGGTCCCTGTGATATTTCAGGTACTCTGTCAGGGCAGAGAGGGAGGGAGGGCAGGGAGCTCTCAGGTAGCCCCACAGGGACCGCTCACCTGGGTTTGGGGCCTTGAGCTTGGGATCCAGATAAGAACCAAATAACACACTCGTGATGCCAAAGATTTCAGGTTTCTGGGTAAAGAAAATGTTCTCCACCACTCTCACCACTAATACTGTCCCGTGCCACGAGCATAACCTGGCCCCTGCACTGTACTGCAAACAGGAAAAACAACAGAGCCCAACCAGAATCCTGTCCCTGCCACAGTTCAAAAGTATCAGGGGCCCCCTTGTCCGAAAGCATGGAATTTAAATAATGTACGCCTCTTAGAGATTAGGTCATCCCTATTAAACCCCGCCGGCAAAATGAAACACTTTCTCATATCCTCCAAGTCAAAGATTTCCCACGACTGTGGATTTCACTGGCAAAGTACAATGGTATCTGAGAAAAGCAGGGAGGGAGACAGCAAAGGAATGAGATGGGCCGCGAGGCCTGTCGGAAGGCAGGCAGCGTGCCCTTCTTTGCAAAAGGGGAGTGAGAACTCGTGGCGGGGGACAGGTCATTGATGATAAAATGTATTAGGATATTAACATTCAAGATAGCAATCAGAAACCATTTTAGCACCCACTGCTGCCTCAGTGCCGATGAACTGCATTTTCAAACAGAAAAATAGAAATTAAGCTATTAAACATGCCAAGAGCAACAAAGGGCTTTGCAGCGTGGGCAGATGGCCGCAGAGCACTGGCTGAGCGCCAGCCAGCCAAGTGAGAGGGCTCTGAGAATCCATGCAGGGTGGTGGGACTTCAACGTGGATAAATAGAGGGGTTATCAGGTACAAAAGGGGGTGGAATGCCTTGTCACTTCATGGCCAAATTAACTTAATCACAATTCTGTTCACGATCATGTGGCCCGGATAATGAAGCAATGTAGGTGCCCAGCCCTGCACAACCCCTGCAAGATGATAGCTGGCATCACCACCAGGCAGCTGGCACTACATAAAAGCAGGCCTCCTCCCTCCTCCCAACCATTCCCAGGGTTTCTTCTCAGCTCCTTCTCCCCGGCTTCAGGTTCCTCCCAATTCTCCCAGATGCAACCCCATTTATCAAATCTCCTTGAACCTCATACCTTTATTTGATGCACTTTCCCAGATACTATCTCTGTTTTTTTGTTTGTTTTTGTTTTTGTTTTTGCGGTACGCGGGCCTCTCACCGGTGTGGCCTCTCCTGTTGCGGAGCACAGGCTCTGGACGCGCAGGCTCAGCGGCCATGGCTCACGGGCCCAGCCGCTCCGCGGCATGTGGGATCTTCCCGGACCGGGGCACGAACCCGTGTCCCCTGCATCGGCAGGCGGACTCTCAACCACTGCGCCACCAGGGAAGCCCCTATCTCTGTTTTTGACTATGATTCTCTTTCAACCTCCAGCTGAGGCCAGAAGCAAGGCAGTAGAACCATGGCGGAGACAAACACAGCCTTTGAAGTCACACCAGGACTGAATCCCAGTCTTGTCACTTACAGGTCAGGCAATTATTTATTCTCCCTGAACTTCAACCTCTGTCTCTTCATCTGTGAAACAGGTTATTGTAACAATTCCATGAGACACACATGCAAAGCACTTGGCACTTAGGAGTTACTCAGTATATGGTGGTTAACAGTGAACTTACTGGCTCTCTGGCCTGAAGCAAGCAACTATCTTCTCTAAGACTCAGACTGCTCCTCAGTGAAATGGAGCTAATGACAGGTCCTGCGACACTGGGGGTGTCACAATGTAAAATGTGAAAATCTACGTACAGTGCATAGCATGGCGCCTGGCACAGAACTCTCGGTAACTGTTGCTGTTCTTGCTATTAAAAAGCCAAGTCTTCAAATCTGTTACTTAATCCGATGTGATGTTCTTTCCACTCTATGAAACTTCCCACCCCCAAAAAAGCATTTTCTTGCCCCAAATTGACGTTATTACATATTATTTCAGGACATCTGATGGTTTCACAGTGCTGCGAATATCAGATGTAGACCTAAGGTGAGAATTTCTCACCGAGCCCTGGAGGAAACCCAGTGGGAAAAAAGGCTATAGCCCTGGTCATCAGAGGGTCACGAGGTGATTACGAGAGAAGGAGAAGCTGAGGATGACCACGTATTGTCTGAGCACCTACTAGGCCTGGGACACTGTATTGAGGTTTCACCTGTATTAGTTCATCTAATCTCCTGGGAGGCCAGCAATACATATTCCCTACTTTTCAGATAGAAAAACTGGGGTACCGAGAGCTTTCAGCTGGATTCCCGTGCAGCGCTGCTGCCTGGAGCACACCGGAGAGATGACTCTGACAGAGCTCCCACCTCGAGCCCCACCCAGCCCGGGAGCTCCCATCTCAAGCCCCACAAAGCCTTCTCTGACAACCAGGTCTCAGGGTTCTCATAACTCTAAGCCTCTGGCTTGTCCTCCGTGGGTTCATTCTCCTTCTCAGGTGCAACTGACTGGCTCCCCAGCCGGGCCCGTTTAAGTCAGAGCAACTCATTGAACACCTTGCCCTCCCCTTCCCACACCCCCGCCCCCCCAGAGCCCTTGGGGAAGGTCTGGACATAAACAAGAGCTCTATTCCTGCGACTTAGGTACAAAGCAATGGGGAAAGAGCCCAAACCACAGAAACCAGGAAAAAGCCATCTCTGAAAAGCAAAAAGACACACAGGCGCTTTTCTGGGTGGTACCTGAGCATTGACAAAGTCCTTCACAAGCATTATTTCATTGATTCCTCACAATTAACCTGTAAGGTAACAAGTATTATTAGCAACATTGTAGGTACGAGAAAACTGAGGTTAAGGAAGATAAGCAGGGCTAGTGAGAGCGCACACACGGCATAACTGCAGGGGCACCATTCACACGGTAGTCTCTGAGGACAAGTCCTCCGGAGCTGAACAGCCAGAGGTAAGTGGCAGAGTCATCATAACTTGCACCCTCAGCTCCTGACTCGGAGTCCTATACTCCTCCCAGCACACCACACCTGTCCAGCAAGAACCCTGACCACTGGACTTGCACCCCAGCCATGCAGCCCGCTTAGCTGTCACCACTGTGTGTCACTGTGACCCATAGGTGTCTGTGTGCCTGTGTTTGGGGGTAATCGAGTTTGAGACACAGGAGGCAAGAAATTCATAGTCAAGCTTCCTCCTAACCACAGGCTCAACTTTCACTGGAGACCTCTAGGCAAGCCTCTCCTCAGAACAGCCCACAAGGGTCACACAGACCCAATTTGAGCTTCACTTCCTTTTCCATCTGGTGTCAGGCACCAGGTCCTAGAAAGAAGCAAAAGGGGGGGGGCGGTCAGAAAAGGATGACTCCAGAAAGGAGGAAAAGGAGGAAAAGAGGCTGCACTGTCCATGTTGCACCAATTAAGTCCCAGATAATAGGCTGTTTCTTTTTTTTTCCTGGAGGAGGGTGGGGAGTGAGGGATGAGGAGGTGGGAAGGAGAAGAAGGGAGAAGACTCAGGGCTTCTTTCCCAAGGCAGAGGACCCGCTTCCCAAGGTCTGCACCCCCTGTATTGCTGGCTATTTTCCCCTGGAGGCCCCTCAGGCACGTACTGTCCCCAGAGGTGCCTGGCACGGAAGAGGCAAGCCAGACAGAGCAGGAGATCTTCAAGCAGCAGGCGTCCTCCCAGCTGCTGCTTTTGGAAAGCGCAAAACGTGCAGGCACTATGATGGGCAGCTCTTGAGCAGCCGCTGGGTGGTGATTTTGGAGCTAGCCACCAATTAAACTAAAGACTCTTCATTTGAGGAGTTTGCTACTAGATCTATTGGTAGAGTGCACTGGCTGGTTAAAAAGCAGAGGGTGCACGTGTAACTAAATATTTTAAGGGTTCCACTCGGTTCACAGGCTTCGAACAGCACTTACTTTCATAAAATAAGAGGAGAGGAGGATTGCTCCTTTCTCATATGCCTTCCATGGTAGTGCAAAGACGTTATGTGGGCTTTCATGTACATCCCTGAAGGGCAGAGCCCTGTCTGTCCAGCACATGGAAGGGATTTAATACATATTTATACATGTGGGCTCAATGGATGAATGGCCCGATTTTAAACTGAACCTGCACAACTGGATTAGGGAGATGATTTACTTGGGAAGCCATCAACCTGTACGGAAGTGTTCCTAGCAGCTTCATTCATAACAGCCAAATACTGGAAACAACCCAAAAGTCCAAGCACAGATAAATGAATAAGCAAACCATGCTGTATCCATATGACAGACTTTTACTCAGCAGTAAAGAATGAACTCCTGGTACAGGCAACAAAACGAATGCTATGGGAGAGAAGCCAAACGCAAAAGATTACCATTCCACTTACATTAGGTTCCAGAACAGACAAAACTAATCTATCATGACAAAAAGCGTATCGGTGATCTCCTGGAGGTGGACATGGGAACTGGATTCAAAGAGGCACAGGGGATGATTGAATGATTTTGAGTATTGTGTTTCACAATAGTAAAGTATATATTCAATAAAAAAGAAAAGAGGCACAGAAGGACCTTTGGGGAAGATGAAAGTCTTCTATATGTTGATTGGGCGGTGGTGACATGAATGTGTATGTTTGTTAAACTGAATCAAGCCACACACTTAAAATGGATGCATTCTTTTTTTTGCATGTAAAGTATACCTCAATAAAGTCGCTTTTGAAAAAGGAAAAAAAGAAGTCATCATTTCACATAAGGATTGCTCTACAATTTTCCTTTAAATAACAAATCATCTTCCCACCCTCAGGGCATTTAAGATTTCATATTCCATTTTTAAAAATAAAAGGGTTCATTCAGAGTTTTTCAAGAACACATCTGTCACCCAACATAATGTACACCTACCTGTGTAGGCACACATTCACACACCCACCCACGTGTGCAAAACACGCTCAAACCCACCTTCTCTTGTCTTCTGTGATCAAAATACGGTAATAGCAAGAAAAACACATCCAAAATGTAGGTTCCCTGCTGAATTATCTAAACCTGTCTTTCTGTGTGTGGATCTCAATTTCCTCATATGCAAAACAAAAAAAGTTAGGCCAAATGCTCTAGAATGGCTTTTAACAACCTCAAGGACCTAAATATCCATGAATAGGAGACAGCTTAAATAAATTGTGGGACACCGTTTGGTAGATCACTATGCAAGCCCTAAAAAAAGAATAAAAAGATCTAAATGTACTGACTTACATGAAACTATCTCTGGGATATATTAAGTGGGAAAAAAGGATGGTATAATATGTTTATTATGCTAGGCTATCATGTGAATAAAATGGGTGTGCATGTGGGTAAACAGACACACACACACACTGTCACACTTGTTTGGCATAGATTATCTCTAGAAGGAGTCTTAATCAACAGGAAACAGGGGTTGGTTGCCTCAAGAGATGGAAACTAGAGGATGGAGGGGCGAGAAATCAGGAAAGGGGCATTATTCTTCACTCTATGCTCTTTTGAACCATTTGATTTTTAAAATCGTGTCCTTGAGTGAACTTGTCACAATATCTGTCAACACCTTTTTTCACTACCTATTTCTAACCCGGTCCCCCAGAGAGAAGCCTGCCTCGGTTCCCAGACACTTCTTAAAGAAACGCCCCTCAAAATTGGCTGACACGTTGCTTGTCCATCCCCCGGTACCCAGGTCCCAGACACCAACCGAGCAGCAGTCATTATCTCCATGCGAAAGTCCCATTGGCTGGACCGCATGCCTACCTTCCAGATCCCAGCTCCCCACAGGCCACAAATGGAGTAAACTCAAGCTAGTACCTGCTTCCTCTTTTCAACAGGCGCAGAATAGACCCAGAGAGCTGGCTCCCTCTGATGACAGAGGTGGCTAAAAACAAATAAGTCTGTGTATGCAGATGCTTTTCTGAGCTGAGAAAACATCCAAAAAGCCAAACCTAATGTCAAGAGTGTGCAATGGCTTACGAAGCATTGCCTGGTCATGGTGTCGTTTTCGTTTTCCTCTCTTCTTTCAGGGAAATGGCAGTACATGACTGTCCTCCCACTGACTCCCACGAGGAGATGCTGAGTGCAAACAGCAGGAAATGTAGCCACTTACCCTCAGTGTTCTGAAGTGAAAAATACCCACTACCCATGCGCACTTTGCGTTTTGCTTTGCAGTTCTCTCTCTCACTGGGTGCACTTTCATCCATGTGTTTTATTGCACGTTTCCTATTTTTTTACACTAATAAGCCAACTGCGGTGATTGAGAGTCAAGGCTCTGAAGCTAACTTACCCGGGTCCAAACCCCAGCTCTGCCTGTCACAAGCTGTGTGGCCCTTGCTGCGATTTCCTCATCTACACATTGAGAATGTCAGTGGCATCTGCTTCAGAAGGTTGGGAGGCTCAAATGAGAGGGTGAAGCACTTGGAGCCGCGCCTAGCACACAGCTAGCATCCTCTAAATGTCAGCTGTCAAGTCATTAGGGTTATTTCCCGCCTAGACTGCGAGCCCCTCTTGGGAAGAGCCACGTGTCCCTTGGAGGGGGTGGGAAGGTTTCCACAGTTCTTGATCCACAGCTGGGCACATGGCAGGGAATCAGTAGAGACTCCAAGTGGAACTGAATGGATCCACGTGGAACAGAGCCGAGCTCAATCGGGAGCTCAAGATTGTGCAACCAGAAAAATTATCTCCAGACCAGGAACTTTTCTGTCTCTGTTATATCACAACCTAGCAGGACCTTTCACCAACAGCTACTCACAAAGACATTCAGTTCCTGACTCCCTTCTAAACCTAAGACATTATAATTGTTATTCAGCACTTTGAGCTCCTCATGGAGACTCTTCTATTCATAATAATAATCACAACTCTAATAAACACCCTTTATTGAGCACTTTACATGCGTTATCTGAGTGAGGGAGGCCATATCCTTATCTGAACCATTTCAGGAATGAGAGAACTGAGGCTCATGGATCTGAGTGGCTTGCCCACATTCTCACAGCTTGAAGAAGAGCAGCCTGAATTAAGGCAGGGCTCTCCGACTCCCACCCCGATGCTCCGGTTACCTTGGACCCAGCCAAGGGCATGGACTCAAGGAGATCCTGAGGAAAGAACACATCGTGAGCTGGTCAAGGAGCCCACGCTGTGTGCGTGATGGTGGAGTCACTTCTTGGGCACAAGAACAATGAAAGTAAAGCTTTTTCATTGTCCTCCTGGAGCTCATAGTTGAAGGAACACCAATCCCACAGCAAAACAGCTGGGAGGCTCAGACTATGAGACACAGACACAGGGTAGGACGCCCAGCTTCAGGGAGTAAATGCCCTCTTGGAAATATTGCTGTATTGGGATTTTCTGTATAGCAAGTCCTATTTGCCACTGCTTTGCACCATATAGTTGGAAACATGTCCAGTGAGGAGGAGTTTTATAAAAATCACAGAAGCATGAAAGCTAACAGTCATAAGCAACTTTGAAATCACTTGGTCCAAATAAGCAACGAAATACAAATTTAAACAAGGGTAAGACTTTTTGTCTTTTGCCTAACAATTTAGCCAAAGTTTCTTTGGGGCTATGTATCCTTGTGTTATTTGTTTATTAATATATAAACAAAATTAAGTATCATGATGTGTTCAGTTTTTAAAAATCAAAACTTACAATGAGAGGCAGCAGTCTCTTGCCCTATACTCCCCAGAGGGAGGCAATTTTAATAACTTCTATTTGGTTTTTTCTGGTCATCACTGCCATGTCCCTAAATAAAATGTTTATACCTCAGTTTCCTGATTTCTTGTTTTAGACATTCACTCTTGCCCTGCTGCTGTGAGAGATGAGGATTTAGTTCACTCACCACCTCACGCCACTTTCCTCCCTTCACAAAATAATTACACGTCGCAATTCTCAGTTCCTTCTCTATTCTTCTTGACAACTGCAAAAAAAAAAAAAAGCAATCTAAATGTCAATTTCTTGTTCCATCAACTATAGACAATATCCCTTGACCCTACACCTTCTAACTGGAGGACATGAGTGCTTCCCGCCCTCCCCATCCTCTGCATTTTTACTGTTAGACTATCAACATTGACAAAACTGACATTTTTTTCTAATTGTAGTTGAGTTCCATGCTTTGTGTATATGCTGGTTCCAAAATCTGAAGATGAATTAATAGTGTTTACTTAATATTATAACTTTGTAAATGATATCACATATACTTTCTTTTCCACAGGTCCAATGTGCCAACTCATCTACCACTCAATGGCGAATATACCTAGCATCAAATTCGAATGGATTCTTTTTTTTTTTTTTTTCACTCTATCAATTGCCTTTCTCAGATCCTCAAGTTTTTCCCCTGGGTCCCCTTCTCTCAGGGTCTGTCCTTCTGGAGACCCTCACTGTACACTTTTCCCTAATCTGGGCTGACTACTCTCTGGTCTCCTGCGCAGCTGTAGTACCGTGACTTATTTTCACTGCTCTGCTGGAAACAGTCACTGTTTCTGGAATCCATCATCTTCCTTGTTCTGGGTTATTCCTTTGTTTTTTGCCAGTAAAGTACATTCTGATTGAAATATTGATTAAGAGTGCATAGAAAGCTAGCTTTCTAAGACCTTGCATGCTTGTCCTCACACACGATTGATAGTTTGGCTGGATATAGAATTCTAGGTTAAAAAAAAAATCATTACCTATCAGAACTTTCTTCTAACATCAATATTGCCTATGGACTCTGATGTCAGCCTGGCTACTGTTGTTTAGTATGTGACTTTGTTTTGTTTTCACTCTCTAGAAGTTTTAGCATCTTTTTTACCCTAAGTGTTCTGAAATTCCAACGTGATATGTCTCAGGGTATCTTTTTTTGATTCATTGTACTTGT
Organism: Pseudorca crassidens; assembly: GCF_039906515.1. Taxonomy (NCBI): domain Eukaryota; kingdom Metazoa; phylum Chordata; class Mammalia; order Artiodactyla; family Delphinidae; genus Pseudorca; species Pseudorca crassidens. Next base: position 54,978,444 of record NC_090309.1, read on the forward strand.
TCTTTTGATTCACTGAATTTGTGGGAGATATTCTTCTAATTTGTCCTTTGCTATTGGCCTCTTCATTTTCTGTATGAAACTCCCATTATTTGGCTATTGGACCAGTAGAATTAATCCCTGTCTCTTACTATTTGTTATATATATTTCCATCTCTTTTCTTCTTTTAGTCCATATTCTAGATTTCTTTGACTATATCTTACAACCCTTCCACTGAACTTTTATTTCTGACAACAGTATGTTAAGATTCCAGAAGCACCTTCCTATTTTCTGCAGCTTCTTTCTCCTCATAGCATCCTTTTCTTTTTGTGTTTTATGGACACAACCTATTTCTGTGAACACAGGGTTACAGGAGCTGGCCGTGATAGCAAGGGTCCCCACCATCTATGATAGCTCTCCCCAAACCATTATTCCATTGCTTTTTACAAGAACTTTCCAATTTCTGACCCTGGGGGTCAGGGTCTGGCTCCAGGTCCTTCAGCAGTGAGAGTAGTGAGTATACTCACTACACATGCCACATACAGACTTTCAAATAGTCACTTGCTTTCAGCTGCACTTCTCACTCTTGCCTCTGGGGTGACTACAGTTTCCATGCCCAGAGCTCCTTAAGGGTCCTGCAGAACAGGTGGCTCTAGGCTAGGCTCCGGTAGCCCCCCACACATGTTCTGGGCTGTGGCTCCTTTGTACTTCTATCCTGCTCTGTAGTTTCCACCCTGCCCTCTCCTTTCTTTTCCCAGAAATTCACTGAAATAGCTTAATGATGGCATCCTTCTGCTCACTTACTCGTTATAAAATTGTATTCCCCCCACACCTTTTTCCTTTTCTGTTATCTAAATGGGATCTTGAGTAGGCAAAGCAATAAACGTATTTGCTCCTAGACCACCTTGAATGAAAATTCCAAAAACGCATCGTCTTAAATGATATTATCCAGGGCTGGTGCGAGTGGAGGAGAAATAGGCCCCCTTACACACTGCTAATGAAGTATAAATTGGCACAAAATTTGTAGGGTGGTTTGGCATTATATAACAAAAATCCTTTGACCTAGCAATTCCATTTCTGGGAATTTATCCCAAATCACACATGTGCAAAAAGATTTAAATACAGAGATCATTATTACAACATTTTGAAGCGTGTAAAATTAGACACTAATTGTCCAATAATAGCAAACTATTTAAATAAATTGTAGCATATTCAAATCATTAGATACCATGCCATCATGAAAAAAATCTTGCAGAATTATATTTAATGACATGGAAAGATATTCAAAATATGGTATTAAAAGTGGAAGGAAAAATGAGATTATAAAGGAATATATATACTATGATCCAATTTTTAAAAAATAAAATGTGTGTAAGTAGGTACATATACAAAGGAAAAAACCAGTTATCTACTGGAGAGTAAAATAATGTGATTTTTTTCTTTGTGCATAACCATAGTTTTTCTAAACTGTCTTTTTTTTTTTTTTTTTTTTTTTTTTTTTTGCGGTACGCGGGCCTCTCACTGTTGTGGCCTCTCCCGTTGCAGAGCACAGGCTCCGGACGCGCAGGCTCAGCGGCCATGGCTCACGGGCCTAGCCGCTCCGCGGCATGTGGGATCTTCCCGGACCGGGGCACGAACCCGTGTCCCCTGCATCGGCAGGCGGACTCCCAACCACTGCGCCACCAGGGAAGCTCTAAACTGTCTTTTAAATCTTCTACTTTCTATTATAACTTTTGTGATTAAAAAAAAAATCAGACAATAAACTTGTTGCTTGAAGGACATTATGTGGCTCAGTCCCCTCATTTACAGGTAAGGAAACTGAAGCACAGTGAGGTCAAGCAACCCACTCAGGCATCTCAGTAAATTAACCACAGCTGACTCAGTTGTCCCGATTTTCACTGCAGAATTCTTTAAGGTGCAAGGTAAAAATGGGACAAATTATGTTAAATTTACTTACTTCTTTAAAAGTGTAATTTTCTGGTCAAATGGTTCACAGCACTACTCAATCCTAATCACCAGTTATGAGGGGTTAGTAGCCAGGCATATTCCTCAGTCAAATACAGTTGGAACATCTTAAGAGAAGCTTCAATAGCTCAACCAAATAGAACACACTCATTTAAAAATCCTTTGCTTTGATCAAATCTCCTTCTCTGTACGATGCTCTTCCTCAATTTTTGTGGGGTGGTGTGGCCCACATTTTTATACCTTATACACGGTTAACCTTTAAACTACCTTGTATGTGATAAACTTCCATAACAACATAGACTTTGTCAATCAGGTAATGAGCAAACATTTCTGCCAAGACATAACTATACTGTGCTATCACCTAGCCATGCAGTGTCACCATCTTTGTTTTACAGGAGTTCTTTGGAATATATTCTCCCATTTGTCCTCAGTGTCCTATAAAACGTATAATTTTTTTAATTTATAAAAAATTTAAAATGCTGGTTCTAAGAAAACCAAGCATAGGTCTCAAACATGTAATATAGAGGAAAATGGAATTTATTAGGCAGGTCAACGTCAGCAAAATCTTACCCTCAATTAGATGTTCATCATTTGACTGTTGAATTTTGAAGGAAAACATGAAAGCTTTAAAACTTTTAGATTTTGTATCAAAATAGTAAAGATATAAATAAAAATTCTGACATAATTTCCAGCTTTCTGGGATAAAGCCTACCTTAACATGTAACCTAATGAGCATGTGTGAATGTTCAACTGGGTTTTTCCTATAGATAAACGAATACGTAGGTTTTCAGGTACAAATAATATATGAAAGCAGGGACCATCTATTCTCTGAAAATGGGCAACTCTCCTTATAATTCTCTGCTCGGTTTCTATACCTTTATGAAGCTGCAGGCATTGTACAATGAACAGGCTAATGCAGCTGGACTCACAAATCAGATTTACATGTGCTGAAACCCCACCAATAACGGAACTAGAAGGGAAGATACTTCCCGAAGCGCATAGCAAAGGGGATCAGAAAATTGTCCAAGCTCTGAATGTCAGAATAGTTCTGAATGTGTGGCTTTCTCTTGTGGACATCAGATTTCCATATATTTTGGACAAGCACAGAAAAGACATATCACAAGTATGTCATGTTATATACAGACCAAATGGGAGGGATTCTATGAATTCCATCTACTCTGTGAGGATAGTTTAGGGCTATCTATAATCATTAATTAACGAAGTCAGGGCTTGAAATAAATAGAAGAAAGTACAAAAAAAGTCCTTGGCCTTTCAGAGGCATCAAAGGAAAATAAAGTTTAAATTTTTCAAGTCTATCCTTAGAATCGTCAATGCTCTGTTCATTGCCCAGAGTAGACGTAACTGGAGCCAAGTTTTAGTTAATAGATCTTTTCTAGTTAATAGATCTTTTCTTTTTTTAGTTAATAGATCTTTTCTAACGTTGAACCTTTTGTTGGTTTCCCTTTAGAGTATTTCATGTCTTGTTCGTCAAAAGGCAAATTTCAGAGTTTGGGTTTGGTGACTGAGGGTTCATTTATCTAAGATCAAGGAAAGCCTTCTTGATACTCAAGGAGTCAGGCCTGTGGATTTCGGGGAGGATACCAGCAGCGTAACGAGCAGAGGGAAGGGCAAGTGCAAAGGCTGGGCAGTGGGAGAGGACTTGACCTTTGCCAGGGTAGGAGATGGAGTGACAGGAGCAGAGTGAGGGAGGTCACTGGCGACAAGGTCACAGAGGTGGAACATGGTAAGGACTGGGCTTTGGCGCTGAGCGAGATGGGAAGCCAGAGGTGAGTTTGCGTATAGAAGTGACGTGCTGTGCCTTACACTTTGACAGGATCAGTCTGGCTACTGTGTGGAGAATAAATTTTAGGGGCGAGTGAGGAAGCAGGAAGGCCACTGACGAGGCTATCGTGATAATCCAGGTGAGAGTTGGAGGCTATCACAATAATCCAGGGGAGATGATGGTGGCTGGGAAGGGATGGGATAGTGGAGGTGACGGGAAGTGGTCAGTTCCGGAACATATTTTGAAGGTGGAGCCGAAAGGATTGCCGGTGGATTGGACGCAGGGTATAAGATAAAGAGAGGGCTCGAGGCTAGCGTGGAGATTTGGAGCCTGAGCGAAACATGAAGCTGTCCTTGGCCGAGCAGGAGAGGACTGGGAGGGGGGCAGGGCGGGAGGGGGGCACCCAGAGCGGGGTTTGGACAGGCACGCTTGGAGACACCTCTGAGATAGCCAAGGGCAGGGGAGAGGTCCAAGCTTAAGATCTGAATTTGGATGTCACTAGCAGAGAGACACAGTACAGATCCGAAACCCCTGACCCACAACACTGACATCCAAAATGCTCTAAAACCTGGACTTTTTTTGAAGTTTGGGTCAAAATCCTTTGGCCACAAACCCTGACCCAAGCTGACACGCAGCTATTTATTGTCTCCATTTATTCCACTTAGTGTAAACAGCCATACAATTGCATTATAGAAATATTAATTTGTTTCCTCTTAAAGGACTGCCCCAGAATCTACTGGAGTTATTACGTATTCAATAATATACAGAATAACATTCTAGAACAGGGGTCCCCAACCCCTGGGCCACAGACTGCTACCTGTCCGCAGCCTGTTAGGAACTGGGCCGCACAGCAGGAGGTGGGTGGCAGGGGAGTGAGGGAAGCTTCATCTGCTGCTCCCTGTCGCTCCCCATCGCTCCCATCACTGCCTGAACCATCGCTTGCTTTACCGCCTGAACCACCGCCGCCCAGCCCCGGTCTGCAGAAAAATTGTCTTCCACAAAACTGGTCCCTGGTGCCAAAAAGGTTGGGGACCGCTGTTTAAGAATACAAAGAAGTCTGAATTTCTAAATATATCTGGCCTTGGGGGCTTTTGCATAAGGGATGTGGATCTGTAGTTTGAGCCAGGAGGACACATAGGGACTGGGAAGACGAGAGGGACCTGCCCAGATGTCAGAAAGACCTCGATACAGAGGTCCAACCTCGACCGCCCTGGGTGGAGTTGGCTTTGACTTCCCACCTTCCTCCCTCCAAACCACCACCACCAAACATGCACACTCATCCCAGACTTGGGGATAATAAAAACCTTGGTTTTTTAGCTTTCTCTATGTCTTCAAAAGAGAAGGCAGAAAACGTCTCTACCCACCCCCACCCAACACACATACACACACACACAGTAGTTCTTGTTAAGCCTGATGTGACGCTGACTTCATGCACCACTAAACTAACTGGCTGTATCTGTTGCAAGGTGGGGTTTGTGCAGTGAGAAAAAAAAAAACTGTAGAAAAACTGAAATAATGCTTTAAGTTAGCATAAAGGCATTTCCTGTTTCTGGGAAGCCTGTCTGTCTGCTGCTGTTGCTCTAACAGATTGAGTATCCCTCCCCCCGCCATTAGACACACCAACTCTAAATTCAGTCAGGACGTAGGGGCAGGGGGGCTGCGGTGGGGCACCCCAAGTCCCAGGCCCGTTGCAAGAAAACAATGGAGCAAGAGGCTGGGTGCCTGAACCCCCGTCCGAGGTGCCCTCTTAGACTACAGAGGCACAAGATTCCCACAGAGGATCCTTTGTGTGCTCTAAGGCAAGACACAGGAAAGGGTTGAGAGGATTTAAAACCTCAGCCAGGTAAAGGTGAGGCTGAGGCAGCTGCTCTTCTCGAAGCTCTTATTCCTATGTTCATTCCTGTGGATACATGTGCTCCACGGTGGGCGGCTTGGCCGCAGATAAGAGGCCTTGTCAACAGTTAAAAATAAAAATGAAAAGATATTTCACTCATCAGTCCTTCTAGCCCACCAAATGGACCCAGGTTCTGTTGTCTTCCCAGGCCCCACGACCCAACCTCCCTCATCCACTTCTCCTGCCCTGGATGCAGATTCCTAGGAACCGAAAACCTCCGTATCAACCTAAATTGTTGGCCCATTCGACCTCTAAGGAAGAAAAAAAAGAAGAGACAAGGAATCTCTACCAGAAAATCTGCGAGCCCTATCATTCATAAACAGATGAGCAACGTACAGTGAATAAAGAAACATCTCCAGAGAGGCAGGGGGTGGTGATGATTAAATATCATCAACTGGAAAACTGGTCGTTGGCCATGATCTCTGTTGAAACTAGGTGGTAGATACACAGAAATCCATCATTCTACTCAGTTTACTTCTGTCGGTGTTTGAAATTTTCCATAATAAGAGATAAAGAAGAGGAAGAGGAGAAGGAGAAGGGAAGAAAAGAGGGAAAGAGGAAGGGAGGGAGAAAGTGGACAACTTCTATACCCCAACTGGACTGATGTCCCACAGCTCATCTTAGCCTTTCTTAAAGACCTTAACTGGGGAGCGGGGTACCTCAGGTAACCCAAGCCTTTCCCACCTCCTGTTCCAATCAGTCTAAGCCAATGCCCCACAGAGGACAGGGGATGAATAAACGCAAGCCACAGCTGTCCATCTGGCCCTTCTCATGCCCCTCTGAAGAGACTCCCCAAGTCCTTTCCCTGATCCTCTCACGCACATACAGTAGGCGGTGGCTTTTTTTTTTTTTTTTAGTCAGGATACACAATAAGTGCTTTGAAGAAAAAAGGAGTTGATCACTTCATCCTTTCCTTTCTTCATAGAGATGTTTTCCCTGACTTCAAAAGCCATCTGTTTACCTTAGATGATTAGGAAAGATTAATGGAACTAATTGTGTTAACAATGTGACTGTCCCGCTGAAGCCTGCAAATTATCCCTGATTTGCTTTGATTGCCTAGAGATTACCTCACCACCACTAAACCCAGTCAGCTTCCATATGACCACACTAGGCTGTGCCCCACAGCAAGCCAGTGTGCAAAGTCAGCCTTCTGCGGGGATGAAGGCTGTGGGAGCCTCCAGAGTATGAAGTAAGCCTGCCAACCTCCCGGCGGTGCCCAGGGAAAGCCAGCGATCCGATGGGCATATGCCCTGGGAGTGCAAAGCTTGGGCCATGTCAGCCGAGCCAGACACCCTGCCCTCATGCATCCCCGGGGCTGTGACCCTCTGGCTGGTATCTACCGTACAAAAACTCCACCAGCACAAGAACAGAAACAGCTGTCCAGAGCACACACATCTCAGATGCCTCTGCGGCTACCGGCGAGCCCTCGGAGGTGGAACTGGGCTCAGAGGACAACCTGGGAAACAAGCAAAATGCAGCCAGAGGAAGGGATGGAAAACCTGAAGTTCTCTGTCACAGACGGATGGAAGACGCTCCCCTCGGAAGCCTGCAGGGAGCATCAAAGCAAGCAGCTGGGGGATGGCGGGGTGTGTGGGGAGGTGCCGCCAGGGCCCACTCATGGCTGCCTTGCTACCCCTCCCCCGACAACTTTGTCACTGTGGGTAAATCTCCTGGAGTGTAACATAGACCCTAGTACCCAATTAGTCAAATATGAGAAAATCCACCACTTGCTTCTCGCAAGTCAAGTTACTCTGAGTCTTTAATTCACAAACCAAAGGGCGAATCACAGGTTTCCTAACTTAAGGGACCCAAAGCTTGCCAGAGCCTTCCTGAGAAGGTGATTTCAATAGCTCAGCCATTTGGTGTGAAATATTTTCCAACAAATTCCAACTTCTTTTCATCCAAAGAGAGCAGGGGATCAAAGTTACTGCTGACAAACCTGGCAGTCCCAGGGGTGTTGCTTAAGGCAGTGGGAAGGATGTGGTTGTCTGGCCAGCTTCTCAAGCCTTAAGAATCACCGTCCTGGGAATTCACTCCAATGCTCAGAGCCCTAATGGAGCTCACCTCACTCTTTGCCAAGTCACCTGGGGTGCCGGGCTTGACAACGGGGAGCCACCTCAGCAGGAGCCTGGGCTCTTCTGGGACAGTTTCCCATTGGTCTTTGTCTCCCCAGGCCCGGCATGGCACCTGGGCAACTGGGGTGGGGTGGGGGGAACAGGTGTCAGTTACAGGGAAGTGACTACCAGGACCCAATCAGAAGACTCAAGAGGAACTTCACTTACCTGGTGTTACATTTTGTTTGGGCCATTAACTATCAATCATAGGACCTCTTAGAGGGGATGAGGATAATTATTAACATGAGTTTATGTTTTGCATAAGGGAATCGTTGCCAAAATTAAAAGAAGCAACTCTCCCCACTGAGAGAGAAGGTTATAAAGCAAACAGAGAAGGTTATAAAGCAAACACTCCTAATCGAAAAAGAAAAGTCAGTCTTATGAGAAAGATTTTACCCCTAATTATGCAACCCATTCAGTGAATGACATCGATTTGAATCTCTTACCCACAGTAGCCCCAGCTGCACCCCTACCAGCACCTCAATGGCCAAGCCACCTGAGTTAACCAGGTTGAAGGTGCAAAGTCCAGTGGCATAAAGCTCTCTACCGCTCAGGGCATACAGGGCATCCATCCTCAGGAAAGAAGGAAGAAAGTAGCCGTGCAGAGCTGGGGGTCCCTAGCGGTTATCCTCCACTTCCAACAACAAACTCATCCACAGACAACCCCAACTGTGCAGGCAGGAGCGGGGAGCTCCAGCGGGCTTACACCCACTTACAACCTAATCTACTGGGGCCACTCGTGGGTGCACGATTTGGGCCGCCTTCTCATTTTTCCCAAGAGCCACTGCGCTTCTCTCCAGGGTTGGCTCAAATTTCATCCTCTGGAAACCAGCTGCTCTTAAAATGCCACGGGCCTTCCCCAAACTACAAAATTACTCTTCTCCCCTCTGGAGATGACAGGAACATAAGCTTTCCTGTCTCCCTGTGCCTTTGTATACACACGTATTTGATATACACAATAACTGATATATGCTGACTTAACACAATAACCTCTGAGACGATATATACAAAGAACTGGGAAGGAGAGAGTGCTGGACAAGCGCCCGAACATTTTGCAGCCCGTTCTCCCAGGTCCTTCACTTGGAGCTGTCTCCAGGTCCTCCCACACTCTGCCCCTCCTATCTCATCAGTCACTGAGCCCCAACACTTTCTTCATAAGCTTCTGTGCTTACACTTTGGTTCCATGCTCACCCCTGGTGCCAGTCCTCATACTGAATAGAATCCACCCAGTAGCTCCTAGATCTTCCTTATTCTCAGCACTAATCCACCCTTCTGGAAACCCAACCCACTGATGTACAAAACAGTCATCACAACGATGCCTCTTCCACCAAAACTTCCCTCTGCCCATAGGGTGACATTCAGTTCCTCAACATGGCAGCCCACTTCCTCTACACTGTGCTGTGTTCCTCTTATTCCTTATTTGCCACCGCAGATGCCTGGTGCTGCAGCCAGGCTCACGTAGCCACCATCCTGCCCAAGCCCCCCAACACGTGCCTTACCCTGGGCTCCAATGCGTTCCTTCCTGGGACCCAGCCTGCCTCCTCCAGCCTCCTCCTGCGCCCGTCTGAGCCACTCCTTTGGCACGGAGCATCATTTAGGTTGTCAGGAACTCTCTTCTCATCTATATTACCAGTCCCCAAAGTTACTTTTTCAGGGGCATCACCTTCGCCCTGTATTCCTTCTTCCTTAACCCCCACCCCTATCCCTCAGCTTCTAGGACCTAGCAGAGCAGCCCACAAAGGAGCTCTTCAATAAACATTTATTTGTTGCTTGCTTCCACTCCAGGCTGTGATGCTCCATCTTTTCCTTTAGCATCTGTAACTTAGCAGAGATGATTCCTTCAACTTCTAGGTGTTCGATGTTGAGTAAAGTGACTCTAGACACAAACAATAATTTTTAAATGCTACACCTCCTTTCCATATATCAACCAGTTTCTAAATAGCACAAAAAGGTAGTGTGTCTACTACAGCCTATGAGGTGACCACAGGGTATGGATTGGGGGAGACGGGGAGCTTGAAGGGGTGAATTATCCCAGACTAGCCTTAGAGGTTCTGAACCAGAGGCTCCCCCGTTTCCCTGCCCTGAGCCTGGCTCCCCCAACCCTTGAGGCTCAGAGACGCTGGCTCTATGCAGCCTTGTGTAAGGTGATCTGTCACCAGGCCTAAACAAGCTCTCTTGGGAGAGGGAGGGAGGGAGGGAGGGGAGGGAGCTAGACCTCATAGGATTTCAGTTCATTGTCATGGAGGAGAAGAGCCCAAAGGCCAAGTTTCTCACCCTGGCCTCTGCCACTAAGGTCCACATGACCCGGGACAATCTCTCAGAGCTTTAATTGCCTCAACTGTAAACTCCCACAGGGGCAGGGAAGAGATCTGCCACAATCACGCATAAACCAGTATGTTCAGAATAATCAAGAACGCAACAAGCGAAGAGAATGCAGCTATCAGTTTGAAAACTTCAATGGCCTTTGGGTTCTGAATCAAGACTCAAGGATAGAAGGCCCCCTAGGAAACTCACTTCCAAATAACAAAGTTAAAATCTTCAACTCTGTAATTCCTACTGCCGCAAGTCACAACTACTCTTGCTGGCATTTAACATTCTTTAAAACTGGGCCCCAACTGGAATTTCCAGCTCTTTCTCCCACCCCCTTATGTTTCAGCCATATTGCTCTCCTACTGTACCAGGCTTTTCACATCCCACTCTCCCTTCCTCAGCACACTTTGTCCCTTCCAAACCACCCCTCACCAAAAGCCCAAATAAAATCTACCTAAACTTTCAGGGCTATCTCCACCTGAATCTGCTTCCCCTCTCAACACTGGTGTCCCTCAATGGCAGGTCCTCTCCTATATCCTTGTAGCTCATCCCTGGAGAGTCCCCTCTCCCCACCATGAGCACATGGAACACTGCTGAAAAGTACTCAATAAACCCTTGTTTGTTAAATGATGTAACACCCAGAAAAACTGAGACTCCGTGACGTTTCCATTACATTCAGCTGGAAAACTCCATTGAAGATTCACTCCTTGGGTCCAACCCCCTGAAAACATCCTCCTTTATTTTGCTGCTGAGCTCATCTCAGTCCTATAAAAGTGCTGCATCCAACTTCCATCTGCATTCCCCAGACCAGTGATCACTTCCAACCCCCATTAAACTCCCTATTACTTTTCAAAGAATCAGCCACCCCAGATCCACACATTACAAAGGCAGTGGGCTGTGCAATGACACGGCCCACACCCATCTTGATGCAATTATTTCCTTGTGTTGTTGCTTCTCTGCAGTCCTACCATTGTTCTTCATTTACCCAGAGAGCTAGGTCTGAAGCTTTATAGGAAAAATGAATTATGACTTGCCTTATATTCCACACTTCCCAGCTCACCAACATGGGTTTCAAAGCTTTCGCTGGTGACTCTCGAGCCTCTGTGGAGAGCAATTTCGCAAACCATCTTGCTATATGGTGTCATCCAGAGCTAACCTCCCTCCTCCAACCTCCCACATCCCATCCTCACTACGTGTGTGCTGCCTTTCCATCACCTGGACTCCCACCCCCAGTCCAGGAACAGGAAGAACCAGCCAGCCTGGCAGAGAACGAGCTGGAAGAAGAGAAGCGTCCCTGAAACCCCAGGCTTGGAGGGACAGAACGGCCACCAGCTCCATGGCTGTAACTGACAGTGTGTCCCCTTGGATCACCTCTAGACCTGGACTCACAAGAGTGGTGTTCTCCCTGACTGCCCCAGAGGAAAGGCAGCATTCTGAGCCAGGTTGAGTTCTTAAGAAGTAAAGCCATAGCACATGGTGCAGGAAGTGGACTTGGGAGCCAGACTTCCTGGGCACCAGCTCCATTTAATAGCAGTGTGACCTTGGGCAAGTCAATGATTCCTCATTCTCAGTCTGCAGACTGGGGATAACAACATTACCTACCTCATAGCATTGTTGTTAATTTATATAAAATGCATAGAAACTATGCCTGACAAAGTAAATATTATTATTATCGTCATCAGCATCATTGTGGTTTTTATTATTAATTCCTCTCCTTTTCTTTATTTAGGCACAAAAGCAAACGCCTCACCCTCAACACAGATCTTCCTGTCACTGGAGACTACGTTCCAAATCGTGTTTTTTTCCTACCTCCTTTTTTCACCTCCTGTATCTCAAACATTAAATATCCATTCAAGCATTCAAACCATCACGGTGAACTGATCTCACTTGCTTCCTCTCCTCGGCCAACACCCCAGATTTCTTGTGAGCTACTGGATCCACTTGGTGGCAAATTCAATAATGCTTATACAGGTTTTTATCATTATACGTGTTTTGGAAACGTGTGGTGAGCGCTGAAGCAGGGCAGAGGAGAAAGCACGGCATTGAAAAGATCAAAAACAGGTCTCCGCCTCCTCATCTTAAAACTGCAGTGGGGGCTTCCCTGGTGGCGCAGTGGTTGAGAGTCCGCCTGCCGATTCAGGGGACACGGGTTCATGCCCCGGTCCGGGAAGATCCCACATGCACGGAGCGGCTGGGCCCGTGAGCCATGGCCGCTGAGCCTGCGCGTCCGGAGCCTGTGCTCCGCAAAGGGAGAGGCCACAACAGTGAGAGGCCCGCGTGCCGCAAAAAAAAAAAAAAAAAAAAAAAAAAAAAAACTGCAGTGGTCAGTCTCCACCAAAGCCACAGGCTCCTCGAGTCTTTTGTTCTTCTGAATTCAAACTGTGGGCTCCAAGAGCCGGCCTGGGAAGGAGATAAGGCAGATGCGAAAAACTGAGGATGAAATCAGGGTAAAGGGTTGAACCCCAAAGTGTAAGATGAACCCTTTAGAGGTCCTCACTTAATAACATAGTTTCTGAGACTTGCCCATCAGTCCTGTCCTTCCTGAGCAAAACATCTGTTATGATGACTGAGACTCAGGGTAGTTTATTCTTTCTTTGCTAAAACTTCCGTTGGGGTGTTGATCTCGTAAATGTTATTCTTATGGCTCAGATGAAAGTCAATGTTCAAATTCAGAAGGGGGTGTGGGGCAGCCAGACTATCTATCCATCTTCTGAAGCCAAAGAGATAGAAATCTACAAGTCACAGGATTGATTTTTGTTTACGCCTTCAATCCCAAATATTTGGAATGACCACTTTGATGTAACAAAAACATGTCCTATGAATGCCAAAAAATAAAAACAGAACCTCCATTTCTATGTAACAGATAATCGAGGTTACCTTATGGACCGACTGCTTATGCAAAATGATTGTGAAATTCCTACTGCACCCAAAGGAAGAAAGTCACCAAATCAATGCCTGACCTTCTTTTCTCCTTTCATACTTGAAAGACCAAACTGATTTAAATTCTGCAGGACTCCAGGGTTAACAAGGAGAAATTCCAAGGAGACTGAGCTTCTCCTGATTCCTAACACAGCTGGATGAAACCCTGCCTCTTGCTTGCCCAGAACCCTGAGAGCAGGGTGGGGGGTGGGGTGGGGGTGGAGCTGGCCCTGCTCTTCCCGGCTCTCTGCAGGCAGGTAGAGCAAACACTGCCCTTGCCTTAAGACACAGGGCTCCATTCCTGGCTTCTCCTTTGTTAAGGGTGGTGTCAGGCCACTAAACCCAGTTAAGCCTCAGGATCAGCAGAGTTTGAGGGTTATTTGAGGAATTTAAAAGATAAGATATTTGAAAGTTGGTACTTGGCAAACTGTAAAGCCCTATTGCATGTAACCTGCAACCCCCAATAAGAAGTTAGCTACTGCTATTATTCCAAAGGTTAGTGTTGCAGCTGGTGGTGGAGAGGAGTGCCAGAGAGAGGCCTGTCCCTCCCCTGGGGCATGTTCCTACCCAAAACACCCACAGAGAGACTCACACACACTCCCTGCAGACATTCTGTCACTTGAGTAATTTCCTTACAGAACAATCATTTTCCCCCCACTTTCTACGCCCCTAAGGATTTTAGTAGTTCTGTTATTACAAAAGTTCACAGTAGTAACTGTAAAAAAGAGAAATAAAACCAAAAAAAATTTACCATAATCTCACTACCCATAGATAATTTGCAATATATTCCTTCCAGCCTTTCATAGCTGTTTGTGTGTGTATGTATATGCGTGCATGAGTGATTTTTTAATAATAATAGCTAAAGTATTGAATACTTATTGTGTGCCAGGTACAGAATTAACCACTTTACATGTTTTTAGTCATATAATCCTCTCAACAATCCCCTGAGTAGGTACTGTTCATCCTTTATTTTACAGATGAGGAAACTGAAACTCAGGGAAGTTAAGAAACATGTGCAAGGTCACACAGCTGGTAAGTGGCAGAGCCTGGGTTCAAACCCAGGCAGAGTCCACTGAGTCACCAAACCAAACATAAGATATGACCTGCAAACTTTGCCGCTTAATATATTTTGAAAATCTTTGCATTTTATTCATTATGTTTTCTACTGTCATGATTACACACTCTTCCATAGTAGGGATGAGCCAAGTTTTAATCAATTGTTTAACTTGACTAATTCTGAGTATCTACAACATACTCCTGTTTGGGACATTTATTTTCTAGCTTTTCAATAATTTAAGCAACACTAAAAAGAACACCCTTTATACCTATCTATGATCATTCTTACCTAGAAGTGGAATTGCTGGGTCAAGAGAAATGCCTGTTTTTAAAGTCCTTGCTATTTTTTGCCATATTGCACTCCTGAAAGATTTCATAAATTACACTTCGCTTGCAGTGCATGAATAAATTCTTACATTTTCATCAACGCTAAGTAGTATCATTATTTTGTTCTCTAAAACATTCTCCTTTAAAGTGCAACAACTCTGAAGGGAATCACACTTACCCCCTGGTTCATACCTTGGGCCAGTTCACCCTCTAACACTTAGGGAAAAGGAAATGGAGGCCGACAGGAAGACCAAGGAGGCATGGGGGAAACCGGAAGGCAGGGAAGGAGCATCTGATGCATGGGGATGGGGATGCAGGACAGCATGGGGTGGGACCAGGGACAGGAGAAGGGGTGTGGAGGAGAGGACAGAAGAGAAAGCAAGAGCATGCCGAAAACAAAGTCCTGGCACTTGAAAAGTGATTATAATAATAAAATGGCAGGAACCTAAGGATAAGGAAAGAAAGATTAATTGAAAACAAAACAAAACAAACCGAAGCCAGAAGTTTCACAAGAAGCTTGGAGTCTGGCCAGCGCTGCATTGCTTCTGTCTAGTTGACACAGAAAGTCAAGTGCGCCTCTAGGTGTGAGGGAGAATGAGGTCCCGAGTTATCCACCTGTGCGCTACATCCTGGACAAAGTGCACTCGGTCTCATCCCCAAGACAAATCACTGAATGACTTCCTAGGTCCACAGGGCACCCCCAAAACATAAAACCTTACCACAGTCCAGGGGAGAGAGTACAAATTCCATTCAGCCTGGTCATTAAGGACAAAGTGCCCTTCCCCATTCACAAGTCGGTCTGGGACTCAGGGAAGAGGTAAATGGGGCCTTTAAAGCAGAATCCTGAGATACGGTACATTCACACAGCAAACCTCCGTATAACGCGGTGCCAGGCGATGACCGTAGTAGAAATTTCAGTAGTTGTGATAATAGACAAGCAGATGAATAAATACAAATATAAATCAAGACGTATCTTTTCAGTACTCCTCAGGGACCAAGAGAAAATGGTGAAATGAGAGGCCCACCTCCACTGGGATGTGTCGTGCCTTAATTGCCAGGTTCATGGAGGTGCTCGTGTTAACACTCATCTCACTTGCACTATAAGCGTTCACATCCATCATGCCAGCACAGGCACTGGATTGGTGGGGCGGATACCATCATTGCCATTTTTCAGAGGAGAAATCAAAACTTGAGGATGACTTACCCCAGATCATCTAACAGGAAGCAGAGGCACAAGTTCTACTCGTAGTAAGAGCCAGGAGGGCTGATTTCCTACTCTGACCCCATGTCACTCCTCAGCCACATCGCCTGGTTCTTTCTTATAAATAAAATAGAGAAAGTGGTATATTTGCTGGAATATTCTATCAATAAAACGCTCTCCCTGCACAGGGGCTGGAGACTCTGCCTGAACTTTGGGTTGGTTCTAATTGCCTGAGGGGTTTTCACTTAGGCCACCTCCCCTCTGAAGTGACTGATCAGGATGTGATCTTTGGCCAGTGGAGGAAACCCAGGAAGAAAATGACAGAGCATCCAAGGTTGGAAAGCTGAAAGGAGGCAATGAAATGCAAAGTAAGAACAGTATCCAGTTAGACTCGGTTAAGGGAGAGGATGGACCTCTTGGGGAGTCTGGGAAGACTCCACCTGCGCTCTGGGGCAGAGGATTCAAAACATCTGGAATTACAGCCCACCTGCTACGGTCACACCTCAAAGAACACACTGCTTTCCTTTGGTTCTAGAACCAGCACTTTACCAAACACATTTCTTGTTGAACATTGTTTAAAAAAAAAAAGTCATATTCTTGACCACCGAAGAGAAGAGAAGGCGGGGTGGGCGTGAGGACTTCTGTATCAAATTTCCTGCATAATCCTCTTATGAGATTAGTGCCCTCTTAAATGGTAATGAGGTTCTGGCTTGGGAACTAAATTATACCACTGGGTAATTCTCCTCTGGGGGAGAGGGGGATGCTTGACTATATGAAGCAGGGTGGAAACCCAGACCTGTGATCCCCTGCTCTAAATGGGTGAGACTGGAGCCATTTCAAACCAGGAGCACGGAGCTGTAGAGCCGAAAGGAAGTTAGAACCTAACCCAATGCCCTTGTAGGTTCATTTGTGGAAAAATCATATTGCCACAGCCTCCCAGCCTGGGACATGGGAGGGCGTCCCCACACCCCTTCCTGGGTCTCTTCTCCTCCTTAGGGGTCATCCGGAGAAGTGCAGCTTGTGGCTGAGGTGCTACTGAAAACTCTCCTCCCTCTTGCCTCCCACTTCTTCCCTCCCTCCTCCCCCTCCTCCCTCCTCCCCCCTCCTCCCTCCTCCCCCTCCCCCCTCCTCCCCCATCCTCCTCTCCACTCCTCCCTCCAGAGAGTGTAAAGTGCCCTGCAAGACACTGTCCAGGGCTAGGACATTTCAGCAACTCTGCTGCCCCAAATATTCTTGGCGCCTAAGCCCCTCCTGAATGTGCCTGAGGCCTGAAAGAATCGAGATGCTTGGCTTGCACCCTCGAGCAGCCCGGACCCCAGGAGAATTGGGGCTGCACGTTTCCTTTCAAACTGGTGGGGATGCGGAACTATCCATCCCTCCTTTTGCACATACAGCTACATATTTTCTCCATGAGTTTTATTTGCCTTCCCTGTTTTCAGCATGAAAGATTTCTAAAATCCCACTGGAGGAGGAGTGAGCCCGGACCCCAGCAGTGGTGCCAGGAATGACACTGGAGATCTGGACAGAGGCAGGGCTCTGACCTCCCCAGCTGTCCCCTGGAAAGGCTGGCTTCCTTGCAGGGAGCACTTCTGCAAAGTCACCTGACAGTCCCTGGCTGCAGGGCAGGGGGACAGGGACCGCCGGGTTACTCAGGTCTGCGGGCTCCGCATCCTTCCTGGTGGGCTGAATTTGATCAGACCCAACCAGTTTGCCATTTCCAGTCTCCAGCTCTGACTTCAAGATTCTTCTCAACCTGGTGGCAAAGTCATGCCCGGGTTCCTGGCCACCACCAGCCTCATCACAATGGCTGGGGGGTGGTTACCCTCTACTCACTCCAACCTGCACTCACATCTCATTTTTTTCTCAAATTAATCTCCTGGGGGTGGGGGGGCCGGGAGGGGCCTTTTCTGATTATTCTGCTTACCATGGGGGCTCTGTTCCCTGATAAGTGTCAATTGAAATGGTTCGTGTTGGATTCACAGAAACTATACTCATTTTTGAGTTACTGTACATGCTCTCGGAGGTTCAGATTTCACAGGTATGCAGCTAAACTCAGCTGTATCTATACCCAACAGTAGAGAACGAATGCAGACGTTCTGGGGCATGTAGTCGGTGAGCCATATCGGGCACTTTACACCATCTCAGAGATTCCTGACACACACCCCACAGGGTTATTTCTATTTGCAGAGGAAGACTCCTGACTGGCCATAATCTGGACCCTGCTCTGCCTGCTTCCCCACCCGCTCCCCGCCCAGACTGGGCCTCTGAGGGCCGGAGCGCTGGGTGACCTCTTCGCACCTCCCTGAGCCCCAATCTTCTCCTCTGTAAAAGGGCAGGGGTGACTCCTGAGGTCCCTTCATGTCCCACATGCATTTTGCTGGGGGCTGGGAACGGGGAAGGAAAGAACAAAACTGCCCCTCCCCCTCCTCTCTGCTCAGGGACAAACCCTGTCCTCATTAGCACCTGCATTTGCTTCGTGCCAGAGTCGCCAGCGAGAGCCATCTGCACCCCTCTAGCCATTAACCCCAAGAGCCCCTTCCTGCTCATGCAGCTGGGGTCACTTTTAGGCCCTTTTAAAAAATGACCCGTGACTGGCCAGCCCTAAGGCCCTGGCAGAGGGAGGTCTGTGAGCCCAGCCCAGGACCGCAGAGAAACGCCTCAGGAAGGCGCAGTGGCCTCCTGGCTGGTGATCAACACACTAGATGAGATAATGCCAAATTCCCTGAAGTTTTGCAGCCTGGAACTAGACGCCAAGAGCTTATTAACTCCATCCCCAGCGAGGCTCATTCCTGGGCTGCGAGCGGGGCCAGGAAACCCAGAAATGGAATTTCCAATAGCCATTTTCTTCTAATTGCCCTTCGTGGTTTTTTGCAACCAAGCTAAAAACTTTCCTTAAGAGAGTTAAGTAAACCCTCCTTGCTACCCTGACAAAGCTTCATGACTCTAATATGCCCGCTGGACACTGAAATACTCACCTGGTATACTGTTATTTTGCTAGTGTGTGTTGTTTCACAGGCGTCTTTCCTCCACTAGATTGTAAGTCACACAAGAGCAGAGAAAAATGCTATTAACACTTCTGTGTCTTCACTCCCACCACCACACTTACCGTGAGGCCACCCATGGGCTTCAGGCCCTGCGCTGGGTACTTTACAAATCAATAGCACATTTTATGACCATCACCTGCTGAGGCACGGCATTTCATAGCATTGACCATGTGCCAGGCATGTTGGTTATGTGTTTTCATACATCTATTAACTCATTTAATCCTCAAAATGAGCCTATGCGGTGGGCACTAAGATTACCCCGATTGTACAGAAGAGAACACTGAGGCACAGAGAGGCTAAGTCACCAGCCTGAGGTCACCCAGCAGGTGGGAGGGGAGCCAGCAGTCCTGGAGTTGGCGCTCTTCACCATCACACGCCACTGCCCCACCCCCTGCTGTCCTTGACACAGGGTTGACACACAACAGTGCTCCATAAATACTAGTTTCACTGGCAGACAGTTCCTCAGTTCACTCTTCGGCTTCATGTTTCAGACAGCCTCTCTGCTGCCTACGATTGAATTTCCTATCCGAGATCTGAGATTCGTGGCTTCTTCTGTCAGTGGGTAATAACAATCCTCTGCACTTGAACAATGCTTTACATTTTTTACAAGCGTCAACAGATCACCTCTCCCCCAAACACAAATCTGAGAACGTTCCCGTAATGTAAGTAGAACAAGTATGTGTAAGCCTCTTCTAATGAGGCAGAACCTTTACCCAGAGAGGTGGCGTGACTCACCCAAAGTCACACAGCTTTTCTGGGTTGAGGCTGAGGCTAAGGCTAAAACCCAGGCTTCCTATCTCTTGGTTCACTCTTCTTCCCACCTTAGGAAGAGATGGCTACAATCACTGACAGGAGATTTGCTCTGTAGTGGAATTCCCCAGATAGGGATATACGGATATGGATGGAGATGGGGATAGAGATAGAGATCAAGATAGAGATAAATAGGAGAGGATGTGCAGAGGTGTGGAGATACCTGTAATAGGTACCGTAATTTCAAAATTTTATTTAAATTAGTGCTGATGAGGGTCAAAAGATTTAAACTTTTTTTTAGATGGCATCAACATTTTAAAATAATATTTTTAAATATTTTTAGATGGCATCAACATTTTAAAATAATATTAAATCCAAGTGGTTCGAAATTCAAGAATCACAAAATGGTGTGCAGTGAAAAGACTCCCTATCATGGCTTTTTATTCGAGGGCCCATCTTCTTCTCCAAGCCTCCCTCTTCTTTCCATACTTGGATGACCTACTGTAACAATTTAGAAACCTTACCCCCTCCCAGCCTCAGACCAGCTCCAATTTTCCTTCAAGCCATACATGATGGTGACTTTTATTTTATTTTATCAACAATAGATAATACATGAACATTGCTCAGGTTCAGAAAGTACCAAAAAACAATTATAATGAAAAGTCAGACTTCCTTTTTTCTCTGGTCCCCAGTCACCCAGAAACTGTTACTCCCTTCTCTTATTCTTTTCAATGAGAATCTAAGTATTTACAAGGATATCCATACATTTTTTTTTCCAACTAAAATTGTAGACTTATGCACACTTTTCTGCATGTGTTTTTTCACTGAACAGTGTATCTTGGAGATCTTTACATCTGTACTTATACAGCTCCCTCCTTTTAATGACTACATAATATTCCATTGTATGGATGTACCACGAATTATCTGATGGACCTTTAGTTGCTTCCAACTGTTTGCTACTAAGAACAATGACTCAACAACCATAGATAATGGCTGAGGCAGAGGCTGCTGGGTCTCCCCAATATCGGGGTTCCCCTTCTTCCACACGAGAGAATTTTATAAAGGCCACATTTCCCAACCTCCCTTGCGACTAGGTGTGGCCACGTGACTAAATTCTAGCCAGGGATGTAAGCAAATGCATATGTGGGGATTTTTAGGAACCTCCCTTGAGAGAAAGCAAACGTACCCCCTTTACTTGCTTCATCTTCATCTCGCTAGGAAACACTGTGAAATGAACAAAAATAATTACTGGTGTCCTGTCCAGGGCCCACTCCTGCATTATGTCAGACTCTGGCTGTCTTTGAGCTACTTTACAACTCTGTGAGTGGTCAAATACTGTCAATAATGCAAATGAGCCCCATTCATAAAAATGCAAATTACGTCAGTGGAGATGACGTTGATCTCGCAGTGAATATTGATCCATTTTGCATCTAAGTTCACGTCAGCATTCTTGTGGCCTATATATGTGTATGTCTTCAGCTCTCCTTTGAACCAACTATGACATCTTACTAGTTCCCTCATTAATTGAGTTAAATAACATCTTTACAGTGTGTTTATTTTTACATTTGTATGACAGTTATGATTTTACCTTTAAAAACATTATCCTTTAATAACCCTTTTCTCCATCCTGCTGCTTGGAACACAGATGGTTCCATCTTGGACAATAAGCTTGAGACCACCCTAGACAGAAGGAGCCCGGCGGGTGCCTGAGACCTGGGAGCACCCCACCCACCTTGGACTTCATCTAGACTTTTATGTATAAGAAAAACACATGTCTGTCTTGTTTAAGTGACTGTTATTTGGAGTTTTCTGTTACAGTGAAGCCTAACAGTGAAATGACTTCCAAGAGAAATTTTTACTAACAGAATATGTCGCGATTTCATCTTTATGCAGCTGCAAATTCTCCTTTAGACTGTTCTTGGCAGACATCATTAATCAATTCCCCCAGAGCCCTTACTCAAAATGCTTCTTCAGGTCACATTCTAAGTGGTCATTAGTATCAAAAAGAGTCATGAATGACTTTTAATTACTATTCCTGCTACAGGGTAACAAATCAGCACAAGTTTCTCAAATGTCCAGGTTCCAACGCAAACTTATTGATTTAGACGCCATCTTAGTCCTGAGAAGACTTAGATCAGAAAACTATAGGGACCTATGTGAAGGCCTGTAGAGTTTCAGGATGGGGGATGGGGGGTGTCTCAGCCCTTCCCATCAGTCCAGGATGCACCCAGACCGAGGTCCTGGCCTGCGATGAGTTCACTCACAATCTCATACCCACAAGGTCACAGAGGGAACAAGTCACCTGGATGGATAAGTACCACCGGTGCTAGTTCTGGGTAGACTGGGGCAGGGCACAGTCATGACTTAGAAATATTGGCCTGCCAGTGGGTAGGGGGCAGGATATATAAAGAGACCCCAAACTATAGTTCTACACGTGCCAATCCAGAGTACAGTTGCAGAAAAAGCACTAAGCTAGGATCAGGGAAGAATCATCCCTTTCAGCTCTGCTCCTAATTAGCTCTCCTTCACTGGGTCTCAGATTCCTCAGCTGAGACTGGACTAGGTGATTCCTAGGCCTAAAAGTATATACTTCTTTCAGCAACACAGTCTCTTGAGAGCATCTTCAGCTCAGCAGGGCCAGGTGCAGAGACAATCCTCGCGCCCACCCCCAACCCCAGGCAGCGGGGGGGGGGGGGGGGGGGGGGGGGGGGGCTCCAGTCCTGACAGCTCCCTGGCAGCTAGCTCAGTGGTAGAGGAAGGGCTGGCGGAATCGGTGATTTCTCCAGACTGTACACAAACAGGAAGTCAGGGAGGGGTGATAATTGTTTAATCAGCTCTCTAGCAACACCTGTTGTGTTGAGTTTCCTCTAATCACACAAAAAGCCAGTGCAGGGAATAACAGTTTCTTGTGCTGGTTAATGTTGATCGCAATGTACCATCAAAGATGACAGGAACAGTATTCCCCTGACAATTTTCTACAGTTCCTTTTCTCAAACTTCTAAAGCTACAAATGTCATTGATCAAGTAGGTATATTTTGAGTGTCTATTACTGGTGCTCACCAGGGTAAAACACACATTGAATGCTGAAGGGGAAAGAAAGAACTGGAAGGCTCACTCCTTGCCAGCCAGCCACCTACAACTCACGTTTGGGACAAGACCAACCTTCAGAGAAGTTAGCCGGCGAGAAAAGCTGAGGTGAGTAGGTAGGGTGCTAAGGGTTACAGATGATCAGAGAGGGAGCGACCACTACAGTCTGGAGTGACTCAGAGTACTCGGTGAGCTGAGTTCTGAGGGCAGCCTTGCAGGATAGATAAGATCCCAATTAAGTAAAAGAAAGAACATTCCAGGTGCAGCGAGTGGCACAGCAAAGGAGTGAGAGTAGAAATGTCCCTTGTATTTTCAAAAGGGAGACTAGTCTGGCTGGACCAGAGAGGTTGTGTTACACAGCAGGCGAGAGAAAGCAGAAATGCGGGCTGGGGGGAGGGCGTGGCTGGAGCCGTGGTCCTCAGCCTGTGCGTGCACCAGTGGGCTGGTTAAATCGCAGCTTGCTGGGCTCCACCCCCAGGCTTTCTGCTTCATGATGTCTGGGGTGGAACTTCCGAATTTGCATTTCTAACAGGTTCCCAGGTGATGCTGATGCTAATGGTGCTGGTCTGGGGACCGCAGTGTGAGAACCACTGCACCAGACTGTAGAGGGCCGCGAATGCTGAGCCGCTGCAAGCTCCGGGAGATCTTTCCCCAGAGGAGAGATGGAATGGGAGTGGCGCTTTGTTTAATTTGTATCCTGCTCTTCTCCATTTCTATGAATAGCTTTCTGCCCTTTGCTATTGTCTGTTTGTGTAGACATAGGATCACTAGACCGTCAACCACGACCTACCACCTCTACCACACTCCCACTTCTCATTTCTGTGTGAAACACATTGTTTTAAAGAGAAATTAGCAGTCATAACCAGAAAACACTGTCCAGGTGAAGAGTTCACCTTCTTTAAAAATGCCGAGTGAGTGTGAGAAGCCCAGATGGGATCATTCCAGCGTTACTATTTGTGAACACCTATGTGCCGGACACAGTACTTCACGCTTTACGTACATTATTGCAAGGTAGGGATTATCATCCCCATTTTACAGATGAAAAAACTAAGGCTGAGACCAGTTAAGTGGCTTGCTCAAGATCACAATATCTAATATGGGAGTTCCCTGGTGGCCTAGCAGTTAGGATTCCGGGCTTTCACTGCCATGGCCCAGCTTCAATCCCTGGTCGTGGAACTGAGATCCTACAAGCCATGGGGCCAAAAAAAAAAAAAAAAAAATCACATCTGATGAAAGACAGAACCAGTACGCAAAACCAAGGTCTACCTTCTCCCCAGCCTGTGCCAGGCCTGCACCCTGTGGCCTGTCCTGCTCCGTCCACCCAGACCTGCGGAGAGCTCTTGGATGCTGTTTCAGCCCCTTCTTGTCAACCTCAGTGAGAACTGGCTCTCTGGGCAAAACGTCCGCAGGGACTCAATTTTGAAACCAGCCTCTCAGAAGTTCTGAGTGTCAGGTCCTCACCCCTCCGCACAGGCCCCTGGGGTTTCAGGGCTTCCTCAGTCCCTTTCCTTAGGCCCCTGACTCACCCATGGTCTCTCCTGGCACACTCTCCTCCTCAACCCCCTCGGGTCCTCCCTCACCTTCACTCAACCTGAGAACAACTGAGGGGACAGAATCAAGTCATCTGAGTCAAATAAGCCAGTTACAAAAGGAGAAATATGGTGTGATTCCAATTATACGAGATACCCAGAGTAGTCAAAGTCACAGAGCCGGAAAGCGGAATGGTGGTTGCCAGGGGCTGGAGGGAGGGGGGATGGGAGTCAGTGTTTAATGAGCGCAGAGTTTTAGTTGGGGAGAATGAAGAGTTCTGAAGATGATGGTGATGGGTGCACAACAATGTGAATGTACTTAATGCCGCTGAACTAACTGTATGCTTAAAAATGCTTAAGATGGTAATTTTTTTTTAAATTTTATTTATTTTTGTCTGCGTTGGGTCTTCTTTGCTGCTCGTGGGCTTTCTCTAGTTGCGGTGAGCACGGGCTACTCTTCATTGAGGTGCGCGGGCTTCTCATTGCGGTGGCTTCTCTTGTTGCGGAGTACAGGCTCTAGGCACGCGGGCTTCAGTCATTGTGGCATGTGGGCTCAGTGGTTGTGGCTCGCAGGCTCTAGAGCGCAGGCTCAGTAGTTGTGGTGCACGGGCTTAGTTGCTCCACGGCATGTGGGATCTTCCCAGACCAGGGCTCGAACTTGCGTCCCCTGCATTGGCAGGCAGATTCTTAACCACTGCGCCACCAGGGAAGTCCAAGATGGTTAATTTTATATTATGTGTATTTTACCATAATTTAATAAATGAATGAATGGAGGATCCAGTGATAGAAGACAATGGGATCTCCTGAGTCCCGCTCCAGGCAGCCTATATCTCCTGTATCCACTGCTCACAGAGGTGCAGCAGGAGGTGGAAATGAACATGAGCTGAGCGAGAGATAGACATGCTTGAGCCAAGACAGGGGTGCGGCGGGGCAGTGCTGCTGACGGGCCAGTAGTGGAATAATAACGCTGTGTATGTGTACGGTGCTCTTCAGTCCACAAGCTTTCTCACACACATGAGCTCGTTTGGTTGATGACCTGGCCAGGGTCCCCAGAGCAAAACCCTTCTAGAATCTACTTTCTCAGTGATGTACGTGTGGAGTATGAACTTTCCCCTTGAAGCCCGGGATGAGAGCCCCAGCCTCACCTCCTCCTGTCCCCTGGGGCTGCTAAAAGCCCTTGAGCTCAATTCAGCAAACACTGACTGAGTGGGACATGGGAGCCCAAGGGCATGGGCAGGGACACGCTGGATGGCTGTGCAAACTTGGGCAAGTTCCTTGGCTTCTCGAAAGGTCATTTCTTCCCGTGTGACACGGGAGCACTGTGATAGGAGCAAGGAGATAATGCATGCAAATACTTAGCACAAGCTCTCGATAAGTGAAAGTTCTTTGAGGATCTTTAATTGCCAAGGCCTGTTCTTGTAAGACCTTGTCCTGTCCTCCAGAAGTCATGGCCCAGGGAGACAGACGAGGAAAGGGCAGACACAGGTAAACACACCATGGTGGGCTGGGTGAGCGCCGAACGCGGCCAAGAAAGGAGGATTCATCCCTAATTGTGTAACTTCTCCTCACCAGGTTCTAAATTCCCTAAGAGGCCCTATGTATAGTGGTTAAGCCCTTACAACCATGTGGCTAGCCTGGATTTGAATCCAACTGTGTGATCTTGGACAAGTTACTTACCCTCTGTGTGCCTCCATTTTCTTATCTATAAAATAGGGATCCTAAAAATAGTGTCTAACTCATGGGGTTCCTATAAAGATTGGATAAATTAATGCTCAGAACAGTATCTGAAAAGGAAAAAGAGATATTCATGGCTTAGCTAGTCTAATTATTGGGTCTTTGACGTGTCTTTTGTATTCCCTTCTCCTTTGCTTCCAAATATCTAACCTCATTCTAGAAGGATTTAGGCAGCAGAACTGGGAACATACACTAAGTGCTCAAAAAACAGTTGATGAAGTTAAATGAACAGAGAATTTAAAGGCTTAATACAAAATCTCCCAAAGAAGCAAACAAATAGAGACGTCTTATGAAACAATCAAATTTGATTCCTGGTCGGCCTTCCTGTGCTAACTTGCCCTAATCTCTGATTTCCGACATCCGACGTCAACATGGTGGAGTCTCCTGCCAGAGACTTAATTCCCTGGGTCTCCATAGTCACTGGGTGGAGGAGGGGGCAGAAGAGCCATCTTTTCTCTCAATCCGAGAGCTGAATTGCTTTCCAAGGGGAACCATGTTCCCTCCCCATAGCATTGGTCTCCGCGAGGAGCTGGCCAACTCCAAAGCCCATAGAGCTTTAGGTTTTCCCAGGGCTTGGTCCTTCCCCTACCCACAGCCTTCAGCAACTCAGAGTAGGAGAAGTTATTCCTAATCAGGACAAAGCCCTGGAAGCCCATTAGAATAACCTGCAACTACCTGAACACCACGTGCCCGGGTCCTCTCCTCCAGATTCGGTTCAGTAGGTCTGGGGTGAGGCCTGGGCATCCGTATGTTTTAATGCTGCTATAGATCGTGCCGACGCTTAGCCAGGGTTCAGACCCACTCCACTATTTTCCCTAACGACTCTCGGCTTTAGCTACACGGCATTAAGCTTGCTGTACCTCGCTGCACCTTCACAAAGCTCTCATGTGTGTCGTACACTAAGCGCTCACGGCAGACAAGACATTGAACTGAACGCTACGGCAGCGGAAACAAAGATGAATCAGCCTCAGACAGCACCCCCGGACCCCCCGTCCAGGAAGGGAGATATGGGTTCCCGCAAGACAGTGCATCTGACGCTAGGCTCAAACTTGTGACCAAAGGTCCCTCTCCCAGGATGGGTTGAGGATGAGGACCTGGGAATCCTGACTTCTAGCTTTGCCCATTTAAATAACATTCTCGCTGCAGAATCTCTGCAAGTTTAGATAGACTGTTTTATGGGAGCACCCTCCAAAAAAGCATAATACGTTGTTTGAGAGTAAATTTATAGTGTATACAATATTCTGGGGGGAGCACTCGGTTACTAAACGTTTCAGAAACAATTTACCAAACATTTATTCAGCGTAGCCCACAGTGGCCGAGTCAGCACTCATAACTGCTAGGGATGGCGACAAGTCCAGGACCGTCCAAATCCAAGCCATCAACAAATACTAAAGGCCAGTTTACAGCTGGAAGCAGAGAGGGATTAAAGTTAAAAGCCTCCCAATGACCACTCTCTTAAGGCAAATGTGACAAGCAGGGCCAAAGGGGTTCTAGGGAACCCTTCTCTCTATGACAACGCCAGTGGGAAAAGCATAATCACAGGCCACCTTCTGATGGCAACCCATGGCCAAAGGCAGCTGACACTGCCCAGGGGGTGAAATCCCAGTGGGGAAGACAAACTGAAACTTGATGATGTCAGGGTTAGTACCAGCTCCTACAACCCCACACAGACCCCGAAGCACTGTCCAACATTCTTGTTCTTGTCTTATTTTGCAATGCAAAATTGTCACAGCTAAGGGACCACATCATCTTGTACAATTCCAACACCTGGGCATACACCAAATCTTGTTCTCTTGCTTCTAAACACTCCCCTTTTGCTCCGGGACGTGTGGCGGTGATTAACATGATTTCTCAGAGATCCACCACTGTCTGACATTTTAAATTTTGAATTTTTCATCAAAGTAGCTTTGGCATATTGTTTAGAGATTAGGTTCCAACTTTTAAGCCACATTTTACTTTAAAAATATGCATCTCTGTCTACATATCTGCATTTTGTAATATTTTTCATAAAATTAGTTGACTTCCACACGAGTTGGACTACAGTTCATCTAACAGTTGAGGCTTCCACAATAAACAGGGGATAACAGGGACACCGCATCGTATACAGATGCCAGCTGTGTTCTCAAGTCAGGGACTAAGCAAATTGAAGCAATAGTCAAAACTGTCCTAGAAAGTCTTAAATCACCCACACCATGGAGTATGTATATTGTTTATGCTTATGTTTCTGTGTCCAAGGATCTTAATTCACCTTGAAGTTTGAGAACCACTGAACTGGATCTTTTTTTTTAATATAAATTTATTTATTTTTTATTTATTTACTTTTGGTTGCGTTGGGTCTTTGCTGTTGCCTGCAGGCTTTCTCTAGTTGCGGTGAGCGGGGGCTACTCTTCGTTGCAGTACGCAGGCTTCTCATTGCGGAGGCTTCTCTTGTTGTGGAGCACGGGCTCTAGGCACGCGGGCTTCAGCAGTTGTGGCGCACAGGCTTAGTTGCTCCGCGGCATGTGGGATCTTCCTGGACCAGGGATCGAACCCGTGTCCCCTGCATTAGCAGGAGGATTCTTAACTACTATGCCACCAGTGAAGTCCCTAAACGGGATCTTTATGGAAGGAACAAAAGGAAAGCCCCTAGGTATTCAAAACTCTTTCTGCTTTTAGAGAGCTATCAAATCCACTGCCATGAAAGGGGGCTGAATGGAGTGTTCTAAAGTGTTCCAGCTTTCCTGGAGGGTTTACTCCATTTGTTTAGAACTGTGCCTTAATCCATTTTAATTTGTTTGTCGTTGTGAAGATTAAGCCAGAAGACAGCCTCATCTTCAGTGGGAGGTAGGCTGTCAAGGGCCCTATAATAGTCTTACTCTGTTGAGATTTTCGAAACACACATTAATGACAGCAGTTCATCTAATCTCAGACACCATCACTTTTAAGATAAACCATTATTTTATCTATCATTAAGAAAGAAAAAAATGCTGCCAATTAAAGTGTAACAGACATTTGTAAGATGTATCTGGAATTCACAGATGCTAAAAGGCACAAAACTGCATCTTAGACTCAAGGAAACAGCATAATGCTTTTAAACCTGAACCTAGACGGTAGGTATTATTATCCACATTTTGCAGAAAAGGAAAGGAGGAGAAGTGCAAGATTAGCCCCAGTCCCAGGGCTGGTACATGCAGCAAAGCTGGGACCCTGACTCGGTTTCCTGACCAGTTCTGGGCACCATCCTAAGATCCACAGTGGCCTCCCTCCCTCCCTCGGGCAAGGCAGCTTGCCTGGTGGCCTCCAGGAGACATCAGGGAAGGACATCCTCTCTGGGACCTCACTTCCTTTCCCCCAGAACCTCCACTCTCACTGTGCACCCCAGGCCTTCCACAGACCCTTCTCTACCAGCTCCCAAACTGGACCCCTCATCTCCCCTCCACCACCCCTAACACTCATCACTAAGTCCTGGGGATTCTCCTAAATATTTCTCCAGTCTGCCCCCTCCATTCCAATTAACATGCCCCAGTCCTGTTCATGCCACCTTTTGCCTGGATTCTAGACAGCCCTCAAATTGGTTCCCTCCTCTGGTCTTCTCCTTTCTAAATGCATCCCTGATAAATTCATTTCAAAATCCAATCTCTAATGAGGCACTAAAAATGGCAACCCTTCAGCTTCAAATCCTTCCATCATGGCCTCTGAGACCACCGAGAGGCACCCAAGCCTAGCAAGCCGGGCCCCCAGGTGTGGCTGACGTTCTCCAGCCTCACCTCCAACCACCCTCCATCAAACCTGGTACACCCTACCAGGTGTACCCAGAACACTCCAGCATTGTCACTCACCTCTCTGCTTTTGCTCGCGCGGTTCCCTCTTCCTGAAATCCCTTTACCAGCTAATTCTTATCCATCTCTGAAACTTGCTGAGGAATCTTTTCTGACACAGGTCAGCAATCCATTTCCTTTACGGCTGCACTGGTGTCCGTGTACTGTCATGCTCTCTTCTATCCACCTCTTAGGGTGGATTTGAATCACCTGGTGGGGAGGAGCTGGGACCCTGGCTCATTCGTACTTGTGTGTGAGTGCCTAGCATAATGCGCTGTGCACAGGAGAGAAATCACGAATATTTGTAGAAGGAAGGAGGGCAGCCAGCTTTACTAGTTCTGTTCTACTCTCCTTCCCCAGTTTTACCTTTTTTTTTAAAAAATTAATTTATTTATTTTTGGCTGTGTTGGGTCTTCGTTTCTGTGCGAGGGTTTTCTCCAGTTGCGGCGAGCGGGGCCCACTCTTCATCGCGGTGCGCGGGCCTCTCACTATCACGGCCTCTCTTGTTGCGGAGCACAGGCTCCAGACGCGCAGGCTCAGTAGTTGTGGCTCATGGGCCTAGTTGCTCCGCAGCATGTGGGGTCTTCCCAGACCAGGGCTCGAAACCGTGTCCCCTGCATTGGCAGGCGGACTCTCAACCACTGCGCCACCAGGGAAGCCCCCTTCCCCAGTTTTAATGATGGGAGTTTTATTTTGTTCTTCTGCCTCAAACTCTATAGGTTAAAACTCCCCACGAGGCTTAAGGCATGGTCTTGACCCCTGCCCAGCAGCCACTTCTGCCAAATCGTGGTTGTCTCTCGTCCTTTTCTCTAGTCCTTAGTCCTTCCAGGGAACGGAGGCTGCCCTTGAACCTGAGTCTAAGACCGGGTTCCCAGTGCCTGTTGCCAGAGCCTGTAGCCTGCCAGGCTTTAGTACCTGCCAGGTACTAAAGTACCTCCTTTAGTACCTGCCAGGGCCTGCGGGTCTGCTGGGGGTCTGGTCACCCCAGGCCTGGCCTGAGATCACGGCCAAAGACACAGGTGACCTGACTGCTCTCTGGAGTGGCCGGCCTAGTGTGGGGCTCTAGGGAAGGCGGGGCACCCTACCCCACCTCACCTAGCAGCCTGTGACTGGACTGAACAGAGTTTACAAAACTGCTTCTTGCATTTGCTGTAACACGTCACCCAGTCTGGGGCAGCCTGCCTCTTCGGCACCGACTCCCACCCCACCTCCTGCAACTGTACGTTCATCTACTCAACGTTATACAGCCAAGCGAACCAGGTAGGAAATCCCTGCCAGCTTGGCCAGCCTGGAGGGAACTACCCACATACCTGTCCTCTCCCTCCCCAGGGCCACCAGGGGGGCAGTACCCCACCCCAGCTCTCCTCGCCTCGTGGACGAGAAGTCCAGATATCCAGATGCTAAGGGCTTACCTCCCTCAGCCACAGCCCAAAGATGCGATGCCAGCTCCCAATCCTGCCTGTGCTGGACAGCCCTGGCCCGGCCCTGGCCCGGCCCTGCTTAGAAAGCCATGCATATCACAACATACAAAAAAGTTTAATTTATTAAAAAAGCACATGGTGTTTCTGTTGCTAAGGAGCCAATGCACAGTACAGAGCCAGCGCGACACATTACTCTAATCATCTCTCTCGTGTCAACATAATTCAGGCCCCAGGGACATGTTTCCCCACATTTCCTGTCCCAGGTCCTCAAAACCAAAGATGACTATCCAAATGCCAGGAAGATGTGTGTGTGGTGCTGCTTCAGACAGTGGAGACCAACCTGGCTTTGGAGTGTAGGGAGATTTGAGGGCTCTAAATGCTAAAGTAAGAGAAGCAGCAAACTAATTAGTCTGAACAAGTCTTCCTTTCATATCACATGACTGAATGCAACAGAGACTTGTGTAACCAAGTATATTTTTCATCAGTGTCAAGAAATCACTTTTGGGCTTCCCTGGTGGCTCAGTGGTTAAGAATCCGCCTGCCAATGCAGGGGACATGGGTTCGAGCCCTGGTCCAGAAGATCCCACATGCTGCAGAGCAACTAAGCCCGTGCACCACAACTACTGAGCCTGCGCTCCAGAGCCCGCGAGCCACAGCTCCTGAAGCCCGCGAGCCACAACTACTGAAGCCCACGCGCCTAGAGCCCGTGCTCCGCAATGAGAAGTCACCACAATGAGAAGCCTGCGCGCCACAACGAAGAGTAGCCCCCGCTCGCCGCAACTAGAGAAAGCCCGTGTGCAGCAACAGACCCACCACAGCCAAAGATAAATAAATAAAATAAATAAATTTTAAAAACAATCACTTTCTTGCTTCTCTTTGTGTCCCAATTCCTTGTTCCAGAGATACTCATGAATTCGTGTGGCATTGGTTGTTGCAATGGCAGCTGAGGAACATTCTGCAATATCGATTCACACTACTCTTAAATGTGTGTAGACTTAGGTCTAGATATAGCAAGAGAAAAGTGATACTGACTCTGTATATTGACAACTAAATGGATTAGAATCCTAAAGCTGTGAATGGTTTTATTTATATAAAAACATCTAATGAGATTTAATTAATTTTTCAAGTTAAATTAAAATTTTAGGGCTTCCCTGGTGGCACAGTGGTTGAGAATCTGCCTGCTAATGCAGGGGACACGGGTTTGAGCCCTGGCCTGGGAAGATCCCACATGCCGCGGAGCAACTAGGCCCGTGAGCCACAACTACTAAGCCTGCGCTTCTGGAGCCTGTGCTCCGCAACAAGAGAGGCCGCGATAGTGAGGGGCCCGCGCACCGCGATGAAGAGTGCGCCCCGCTTGCCACAACTAGAGAAAGCCCTCGCACAGAAACGAAGACCCAACACAGCCAAAAATAAATAAATTAATTAATTAACTAGAAAAAAAATTTTAGCTTTAAGTAATTTTAATTAAAATTTAATATTCATTAAATTATATATTTTTGCCTTTTAATTTCATGGATAATATTGACTATTTTAGAAGAAGAATTTTTTTTGAAAACAATTTAATTTTTTAATTTTTGTATTCCAACTTATATATCTGATTAAAAATATATTCAATTTTTATACCTTGAATATAATTATAATTTATTGTGTAATTCTTTAGATCACTGAGGATATGAGATCACAGTAGAAACAGAAAAGAAAGTGGAGCTCAGAGAAAAGAAAAAACAAAAGAAAAATAGAATAGAAAATCAGTAATGAAGGAAAATGTTACATTTTTAAAAACTGCAAACACTGAAAGAAAAGAGACTTCTGTTGAGCATGGCCTACCTACAATTTGAAACAGAATATTACAGATTCTTGATTTAGTAAAGATTCAAGACTTAACTACTGATCAAAACAATGAAAATTAGGGAGACAAATATTCCCATCAAATGTGCAAGCTGAACTTAACATTTTGCTAATAACTTTCAATCATATAAAAATCTGGCTTTACACGTTTTTTTTAATAGATCTTTACTGGAGTATAATTGCTTCACAATACTGTGTTAGTTTCTGTTGTACAACAAAGGGAATCAGCCATATGCATACATATATCCCCATATCCCCTCCCTCTTGAGCTCCCTCCCACCCTCCGTACCCCACCCCTTTAGGTCATCACAAAGCACCAAGCTGATCTCCCTGTGCTATGCTGCTTCCCACCAGCTATCTATTTTACTTTCGGTAGTGTATATATGTCGATGCTACTCTCACTTCGCCCCAGCTTCCCACTCCCCACCCTGTGTCCTCAAGTTCATTCTCTATGTCTATGTCTCTAACGAAAAATCAGAAAGAGAAATTAAGGAAACAGTCCCATTTACCATCACAACAAAAAGAATAAAACACCTAGGAATAAACCTACCTAAGGAGGCAAAAGACTTGTACTCAGAAAACTATAAAACACTGATGAAAGAAATCAAAGATGACATAAACAGATGGAGAAATATACCATGTTCTTGGATTGGAAGAATCAATATTGTGAAAATGACTACACTACCCCAAGCAATCCACAGATTCATTGCAATCCCTATCAATCTACCAATGACATTCTTCACAGAATTAGAACAAAAAATTTTACAATTTGTATGGAAACACAAAAGACCCCGAACAGCCAAAGCAATCTTGAGATAGAAAAACGGAGCTGGCTTTACACATTTTAAAATTTTGTTATTCTGAGGATATATTTGTCAAGCTAGGAAGCTAGCACATATTTAACAGTTAATTTGTTTCAATATTCAGATACATGATGTTCAGTTAGCACCTACACCACGTCCCATGAATGCTGGGGGCAGCACGTATATGAGCCTAGGCGGGAAGCAGTGTGTCTCAGTGGTAAGAGCATGGACTTTCAAGTTCAAATCACTGCTCCGTACTTACTAGCTAGATGACTTAACTTCTGGGAGCCTCAGTTTCCACATCTATAAAATGGGCACGGTAAAACCTAGCTCGTATTATATGTTCCATAATGTAAATTTCCCTTTCACATTCTTTAATTCCTTATTCATGTTTCCCATCTGCCTTTTACAATCTCATTTAGCCTAATCCAAGGCAACAATCGTTTCAGCCGTGCGCTTCCTTTGCACAAATGACTCTGCGGCTCCTTGAGATCCAGCTGGGACAAAGTACTTAAAGCGGTGGCCCTGGAAACCTCATTAAACTTGGCCTCTCCAAGGATACCAAGGAGCTGGTTCCCAGGTTTATGAGATTATGCATCCCCGAGAATTCTCCACAGGAATATAAGATGAGGAAATGGGAACAAGGCTACATCCCTGTTTTCTGGCAAATCCAGGGGCTGTGTAAGCCCTGGCCATTTGCTGTACTGGCAGTCTGCATTCTCATTCTAACCAAAATCCAGCTGAATATCAGAGCCCCGTGAGGAGGCCTAGACCCCCTTGGCCTTCACCGAGATAAAGCACAGCACCATTTACCCTAAAAGCATAACACCAAAGGTGCCAAGGCAGTCCCAGTCAAAAAGATGATGAAGTGCATGGCAGCCCTTCCTGAGTGTATGGAGTCTCAGCTGTCCGTTCCAACAGGCCTCTGCCCTAGCAGGTGAGACCCTCCAAAAGGACCTGGTGCAGGGCCTGTTCAAATGCTCAGTCTCTCTGAGGGGTTCCACCACCTTCCACAGCATCAGTGGGCTCAACTGGTTTGCACAGGGAATAAATTGAGGGGAACAGTGATTTCAGCCCTGTTCCCAGAAGATTACAAAATAAGGCATAAGAGGTGGCCCCCAAGCTCTGGAAAGGACACTTGTGAGAGTCAATAGGTCTGCTATGCACCATTTTACTCGGTCCACAGGTGTAAACCGGGACTGTCCAGGGCACACTGGGATGCGCTGTCACGCCAGTCATGGAGAGCTGAATCACTCCAGTAAGGACGTGGGGATCTGTGGCTCCGCTCCCCAACCCACCCAGCCAGCTGTCTTTGGTCTGGGTTGTGCTCAAAGAAGACTGAGCAATGTGGCCAAAGGAGTAAGGTGACGAGATCTTGAACTCCACAAGTGGCCAGCTGTGTGACGTCTGTGTGACGTCGGCTAGAGTGGGTTTGGGGGCAGTTTCTCCACGTGGACAATAGGCTAAGAATACCCTCTGGACCTGTTACACAGAGGAGGTAATAGGCAGTGTGAAAATATCACACACTCCACTCCCTCCTCTCTCCCCCCCTTTCAAGTCTGTATTCTCTGAAACACCTTGGACCCTCCTAGGCACATACTCTCCTGCATTGTTATATCTCAAATAAATAGCAAGTAGAGCTATGTGACCTTGAATGATTTTTTAAGCTACTTTGTTATCTTTATTTGTAAAGTTTAAAAAGAAAAAACTCATGACCTTTCCAGCTCTACAATTCTTGACCTGAGCCTGAGCGAAATGCCCACTAACTAATAACGATGGCTCTCCCTATTGATCACGACGCACCGGCCACTGTTCTCAACACTTTACCTCTCTTTGCTCATTTCATCTCCCCAGCTACCCAGTGAAGTAGATATTATAGTGACCCCGTTTACCAGATGGAAAAGCTAAGGTCAGAAAGGTTAAGTTGACTTGCCCGGCATTAGACTGCCCGAGTTAAGGCAGTGCCTCTTCTCAGGTTCAAGGTTACTGATAATTTCAGTTTGGTAAATACTAAACGGTATCATAGGACATCCGTAATAGTCAACCCTTACGTATGTGGCGCTTACTATGTACCAGGCACTGCTCTCAGTGCATAACATATAGGAACATTTAATGCTCGTGACATCTCTAAGAAATAATTATTATCACCTTGTTTACAAGCAAGGACACTGAAGCATCCAGAATTAAGTAACTGCTCAAGGTTCCAGCTAGTAAGCAGGCTGGGATTTGAATCCAGGCAGCCTGGCTCCTTGGTCTGTGTTACCAGGCACATTACGCTAACCCCACCTGGACGTTTTGTGAACATAGAAGAGGGACAACGAACCTGAGGCAGGGGTTGGGGTGGAGATCCTGGAGAAGATGTCAGAGAACTAGCTGGAGTTAGGCAAGTAGAACAGGGAAGGGCATTCCACACTGAAGGGATAGCATGGGCAAAGGCACAGCGGCACGAAGCATTACGGCATTCAAAGAAATGCAAGTAAGGCTACAGTGAAGGGAGACGAGGATGGGAGAATTCCTTAGAGATAATGAGCTGTGTTTCCTTTTCTATTCTTTTTAACTTTCCTGAATGCCTGAAATTGTTTGTAATAAGAAAAAATTTAAAGCAATGTCACGCCTCAGTAGAGATCATACAAAAAAAAAAAAAAGGCATAAATCCACAGTGGACAAACGCATGGAGTCCAAGGGCACTGCCCGGCTCTGCCCGGCTCCTAGGCTCCTGGGTGGGGTTGGCAGGCAATGAAGTGAGAAAGGGCTCAGAGCACAGCGGCCGATTGCCAGAAAGCCCCTAGGGAGGGAATCAGAGCCCAGGGAGCCAGGGAGTATGGTTCTGGAGTAGCTGACTGTGATCTTTGGGCCAGGCAGGGAATCTGGTGTAGCCAAGCAGCAGATCACAGGCTGAGTAAATTGAAAATGTTCAACCATTCGAGGTTCGAGGGAGAGCACAGGTGTACAGAAGGGGAAGACGTGGAAGGTAGGAGTTAAGGAGCCCGAGGTCGGAAAGCACCTGTGCCACAAGACGTCTCAAGAGTAGAAGCTCCAGGTGCAACCTCGGGTCCCTGCGGCAGACACACCTGCTGGAGCAGGACCGGGAACTCTGAGCCCGGGTGCCTGGCTGGCTCATAGCATGGGTGCTGCAGTCTCTGGAAACCCCAGTGGGGTGGGACCTGGAGGAGAGGAAGAGGGGCTGGCCTCACCTCCTTAGGAAGGTGGAAATGGGCCCCTCAACCTGGCAGCAGCAAGGGAAGGGTGGGTGGCACAGAGAATAAAGAAAAGAGTTTGGAAAGCAACAACAAACAACTACAAAAACTGGATCTGAATTGTTCTGCTCTCATCGCCTCTGTGATCTTGAAATTTCTACGTCTTTGAGGTTCTGCTAAAAAAGAAATGGGGCACTAACAGCCCCTCCGCCATATGGTTCCATGAGAATTGACTGACACCGTACCACCCAGCACACTGACCAAGCACACAGCAGGTGACCAGTCCGCGATGGCTCTAGTTATGATTACGATTGCAAATGACTAGAAATGGAGAACGACGGTACTTCAGCCACCCAAAACTGGCACCATGTAAGGAAGACAGGAAGTCAGAGACCCTCAGAAGGAAAAGAACAAAGCTGTGAACGATCAGGGACCAGTCACACTTCTCCCCCCCAGGGATGGCATTGTTGGGTGATCGTCGCGCTCTTCCTAAGATTTCTAGCAACAGCAGCACCGAGTTTCTTCCCCAGGCACTTTGAACCACAGAAAAGTTTTGCACCGGGGACTGTGCTAGAATAAGGCAGGAGCTGGAAAGATGAGCTTCTAGTTTCATTCAGGCTGATTAACCCTTCCCTAAAAGATAGGAAGAAACACAACCCTGAGTGGAACCCTTTCTTGTCTGGCCTGGCAATGCATTTGCCATTTTCAAAAACAAAAACCTCTCCCTGAATAATTCATTATTCAAAGGAAACATCAGCCCAGAGAGCTCCACTCCATTTATTCCGGCATAAGTGCTAATCTTGGGCCCTGTGTGTTTTTGAAAAGGATCCACATGAGAAATCACTTTTTAAAACGTCGATATCTGAGAAGGCAAGCAGAGAGTTTAAAAGGGCCATAATTCATAAATCAGTGACGCCACTCTCCCGAGGAAGCGTTCTGCATTGACTGCTCAGCAATTCCATTTGCAACAGGCTGAAACATCTGCGGCCCCTGAGTCTCCAGCCAGAGTGGAGAGCCGCTGCCCCTCAATAATGAGGCAATGTTTCAGTGACCGTCAGAATCTTAGGTTCTTTGGGATTCAGGAACTGGGCTGTGGGATTACTCTGAGTTTTATCTAAATCTATTAGCTTCTGTTATGCACCAATAACCACAACCAATCTGAATCAAGCAAAAAACCAACACTTTGCACAGTCATGACTCAGCGCCCTTTTCACCTGGCTGTTTAGCAAGGTAAGACCCTGTCCTCATCCATCACAGGCACCTGCACAGGTTCTGGCTGAGCCCGGATCCTGGACCTAAACCTACAGGAGTCCCTCAGTATCCGCCAGGGAATTGGTTCCAGAACCCAACCCCCGCCTCTCCCAGTGGATATCAAAATCCACGCATGCTCAAACCCCATAATTGGCCCTCTGTATCCTCAGGTTGCACATCCACGGGTTCCGCATCTGCAGATTCAACCAACCACAGATCTTGTGCTATGTTTTCATCAACGGTTGGTTGAATCTGCGATGCGGAACTCGCAGATACCCAACCCGCGGATACCGAAGGCCGACTCTATCTGTGGGGAAATTTAAACAATTGTTCCTTTTATTGATGGTTCCGGACGGCCTCAACCAAAGCACAGAGGTTGGCGTTGATCAGGGCTGTGCAAATAGAGCCCCACACCTGGCACTGGCTAGCTACCCAACATATGCTTATTCAGAAGTAAAAGCGAGAGCGTTAGAGAGAAAATCAGGAAGCCGAGGAGGCCGTTTAGAAGTTGCTTTTTGACACAAACCTCACACTGCTGGAGGAATACAGGCCGAAGCTATTGCTCAGGAATTCTGTGACAGAGAAACAAGAGACAGAACATCTGAGCGTTCTCAGCGTTTCCAAAGAGCAAGGCTTGGGGAAGTCTAGATACAATTTCTTCTTCCTTCTTCCTCTCTCAGCTTGCTTCCCTCCCCCAGAACTGTCTAACCAAACAGAGAACACAGGCTAGCAAAAGAAGAAAGAGAACAAGCGAGAAAGAAGAGCAGAAGCCCAGCAAACAGACCAAGAACCAGTGGGATTCAAAGCGGTACGTTTTCACCATTCACCCAAATGCAACAAATAGGAAGGATCCTTCACAGCTCTCTCACAGTCATCAGAGTTTTCCAATACATTTTGTTTATTGAGTACCTCTTCTGTGCCCTGTTTTAAATCTATTCTGGAAAAAGGGAAGGTAAATAAATGGATTATACCACCTACCATTTATCAGTTCTTATGATAGATGGATGGATACATTAATAAGCATTATCTCATTCAATCCTAAAAACAAATATAGGATTATTGGAGGATAACCCCATTTTACAAGTGAGAGACCCTAGGCACAGAGAAGTGAAGTAAATTGCCCCAGGTTACACAGTCAGTGAGTGGTAGAAGTGGACATGAACTTGGGCAGTCTGGTGCCACAAGCCACACTCAACCACCACACTCTCTGGTGTCTTAGAGCTGGAGGAATAAGCTGAACAGAGGTGAAGAGGCGGGAGGGGCTATTTCTCTAGCTTTGTGTTTAGGATAGTGATGGGAAGTGCTAGTGACAATAACACTTAAGATTTATTGAGACCTTACTATGTGTCAACTGAACCCCATGCGGTCATTTACAACACCCTACAAGATAGGCGCCATTATCCTCATTTTATGGATGAGAAAACCGAGATCCAGAGAGGTCCCGCAGTGGGCTTGTACTAGAGCCAGGATTCCCATCCACACAGCCGGTGGCAGAGTTTATGCTATCAACCATGATACTCTTGCTGGAGTTGGAGCTGGCCGTGAGTATCCGAGCTTCAGTACTGCTTTAATAGCAGCAAGGGCAGATCTGGGCACAGTAACCCCCCATCAAGACCAGGCTGTCTTTAAGGAAAGTACAACTGCTTTGTCAAGCTACCCATAAGATGGGGGGTCAAATTAGCTACCAGGATTCAATTCAGCAGGTATTTACTGGGTTTCTATTTGGTTACTTAACTGACTCCATACTTCAAGAAAGAAATTAAAGAAAGAAAGGATATGGAAACAAATTAGGGCATTATAAAAGTACAGTGTATGTGTCACTACTATATTTAAAAAGGCTAACCAACAAGGACCTACCGTATAGCACAGGGACCTCTGCTCAATGCTGTGTGGCAGCCTGGAAGGGAGGGGAGTCTGGGGGAGAATGGATACATGTATATGTATGGCTGAGTCACTCTGCTGTGCACCTGAAACTATCACAGCATTGTTAATCGGCTATACTCCAATATAAAATAAAAAGTTTAAAAAAAAAAGTAGGGTGTATGTGGATCCAATTGGCACAAAGGGGTGCCTGAAAGAAGGAAGCAAGACCTCTTGGGTACAGGACTGGGCTGAGGGACTGCTATATGGGCTCCGCTGGGCAAAGGGCTCTGGACCGGTCCCTCCACCTGCTAGGCTATGGCCTTTCCCCCATTGGAAGCCTCAGAGCCAGACTTACAGCTCCTGGGGTCTTTTCCATCTCCAGGGTGAGTTATTCCAAGTAGTGGATTTCAGTCTTTTAGTAGCAGGATCCTCTTTATCAGAAAGTCCAATATCTAAAATGGACAGAGGGAGCTGATCAGGTGGGAATGGGGGCTGGGGGCCAGGAGAGTGTAGGCCACCATGATCTATCCCTGCCAAGCCCATATAGGTCATGGGCACCTCTACAAGCCAATTTCTAAACCTCCCCTTGTCACCAAAGTGAGCTGGCTGTAGACGACAAAAGGGGAGAGAGGTGGACCTGACCTCCTTGGAAGGCCAAGATGCTTTTATAGAGGTCTAGAATCGAGTACAGGCCACAGGTCTGCTGGGGCTGTGCCCCATCCCCCACCCCCATCCCCCAACCACCACTATCACCACACCATCTGGACCACAAAGTTATACTGTCAGCTGCTTGGTTAGAAAATCAACAACCTTGAAATCTTCCAAGGAAGGCAGAGAAAGAGATACAAAGTGTGTTCACAAATCAATTTTCCCAATGCCCAGAGCTTAGTACATCCCTCCTTAAGAGTGATAGCCTTCAAAGTCTGCAGAAGATTAAAAAGGAGCAGAAAAAAGTAGAGGGTTACCCAAGGTTGCAAGCACAATGGCCAGAATGTGTGTAAATACTGGAGTGGCCCTGTGCTGCTTTGGATCCCCTGATATAACGGCCATTTCCTGGAGCCCCGTTTCCTCTCATTGTGTTTCAGTGGAACAACAATGTTATAGTGAGAAGCTGCTCAGTCACATAGGTTATTTTAATAGATACATCCTACAAGCCTTGAAAACCTGCTCTATGCTCTGATAACAAGGCTAAATATATCACAAGCCCTAACAGTGAATTGGAGAATCAAAAACAGTGAGATTGGAACACACACGTGTGTGTTTTTTTCTCAGCGCATCCTGCAAGTTTCCTCACATTCTGGCCTCCTCGACACAGATTCTCATGATTCTTCCCCGGAGCTCGGTTTAAGTCGCTGCTCTCATGCAACACTGGAGAATGTTGTTGCATTGATTTATCTTTTTTGGCATCCCTCATTCAACTGCACATTTGATCTGAAAGCTGAAGGATGATGCTGTCATTTACGGATATGTGCATTTTTGCAAATACAAACATGCAGGTGAGAAAACACGGAAGAGCTAGTTACACACAGCTGTCTGTCCAGGCGGCCATCACAAAAGCTGATCCTTCCACAAACGATTTGGGAGCCCTGCCAGACCTGTAATTCACGGCTGCGCTTGGGATTTCCACTCTCAAGATCAGAGACAAATTTGTGGCATCCCAGGTGTTTGATCAAAGTCCTCCTTTCCTTCCTATCACTCCAACACGAGCAAATGCTACCGTTTGGGTGTTCGATTTGTAAAGCTAATCTAAAGACAAATGTTGTCATTGTCTCCAGAAAGGCGCTGATGCATTAAAAAAAAAAAAAGATATCCGAGCCCTTCAGAAAACACAGACTTATAACGAGCAATATTGCAGGCAAAATGTCTTACAGCAGTGTGGTTCTCAGCCCCGACTGCTCATTAGAAGCACCTGGCAGCACAGGCGCCATCATCCACATGGTTCTCCTGTGCAGCCCCGTCTTAAAGGAACACAGGGCTTTGGTGTGATGCTCTTGCAGGGATTTAAATCAGTGGTTCTCCACCTGGGTTGCATATTAGAATCTGCAGAATTTTTTTTTAAAACATCAATGTTTGGGACTCATCCCCTCCAACGATCCTGACTTAATAAGTCTGGGATGGGGCTGAGCCCTGATAGTTGAAAATTGTTTGAGGATTCAGCCAGGGTTGAGGACCACTGGTCGAAGTCACTGAACTTCTCTGATTCGCTTACCCTCAAACACATGAAGGTGGAGAAGAACTCAGGAAATTTATCTTCAGACCTTTTTTCAGATCTAAAAATCCAGAGAACAGCACTACTTTGCCTACCTGAAATAGGAAGCAAGTAATAAAGGCATCTGAGTGAACACCTGAATTTGACGTCATGATGGCCACGTACACCTTTCAGGCTGAGTGTCCCTCGGGCCCTCACGGGGAGCGTGTTCATTTCATTGCATACATCGTTGAAACAAGATCATTTATCTGGTTTCTAAACCAACAGCAGATTAGAATCATGCAAATTAAAAGTGATAGAGGGGGCAGGTAGAAAAGAGGAGAGAGACTATTAGAAGCAGGTCCCCTGACTGCAGTGAGAAGTGAGCGCTAATAGGGAGGAGACAGAAAAACTGAAATCAGTAGACACAGCACAAAAAAAAGCATGAAAGTCAGGGTTCTTTAATGAAAGGACACTGTGGACATCAAGGTGCCACAGCACTGATAATCCTAAGAATAGTCCGGAGTCACTCAGGTCAAGTTAAATGATGCTCACGATAAAGTG
Organism: Pseudorca crassidens; assembly: GCF_039906515.1. NCBI lineage: Eukaryota > Metazoa > Chordata > Mammalia > Artiodactyla > Delphinidae > Pseudorca > Pseudorca crassidens. Next base: position 55,021,065 of record NC_090309.1, read on the forward strand.
GTTATGGAAGCTGAAATATATGATGATTTCTCTCAAAACCAGTAATAATAAACAGCAAGTGCGATGAAAGGGATGAATCTTGAGCTCTTTGGAAATTACTGCCACCCAGAATGACTCATCTCCTGGGGCTCCCAGGTAGCCACAGACTTCTGTAGGAGACATTTTAGCAGGAAAAGCTGCAGCTTGACCAAGAAGAAATCCACCTCCCAATCAGATTCAGGAGAAGGTGAGGCCGGAGAGGGGGAAATGGTAATGGATACTCCTGACCCTCAGGGTTTCTAGGTACCGGGGCACAGACACAGTCCTCTGAGCTCTCACTGACAACCTAAGATCAGGCCCAGCTAAGTCCCAGGGCATCCTTCTTGGCTGGCAGGACCTGATTGCTCTAGCTTGGCCTCCCATTAAATGGATCTCCAATGCACAGGGTCTCCAGGCCTGCAACCCCTTCCTAAGAACGTTCTCCCTGGAGGCCACGCTAACCACCATCTAGACAATTCTTTTAAATGCAAAGCCCTGGGATGATACCTGAATCCCGACCACTGTTTATATTGTAAGGCCCTTGTTTTCACATTTTCCCCTCTGCAGATGAAATCTCATATGGAACCCAAATATATTACAAAGATAACATGGGACACCCCTGGTTGAAGGGCTCTTAGTAGCTGAAGTCTTGTTACTCCTCCCTCCCATTAAAATTCCATGAAACACCATTAGGAAACCATTTGGCAAGGACCTACCAGGTCCCCAACCCCAGAACCCCCCTACAGGCTAAGTCCAGCCCTACAGCCAATATTGCCCAGTGTTAAGGCTGGTGTGGAGGTGAGAACCCCCTCCTTACATTTTATCTTGTTAGGCTCTCTATTTGTTCCCCAAATCCATCCCCAACCCCATCTATGTCTGCCAACTGAGCTCTTGTACGTGGAAGTTCATTTGACCAAGCTCCTAAGTCCAGGCTCTGTTCCAGCTAACACAGATGTCAGGAAGCCACCTGCCAGCAGCTCTGCTCCCAGCAAAGCCTACAACCACAGCCTGACTCCTCCCAGCTGAGGGGACAGTACCTCACTTTCAAATGGCCTGGTGCAGAATTTCCTAAACCCACCACCAGGCAATTCACTAAGGGCATCTCATGGATGTATAGGTTTCTAAACCCATGGGATCCTAGTTCCTGGTGGAACCACCTGAGTTCCATCACATGCACCAAAGCCTCAAGTGATTCCTATAATTGGATGAGTTTGAGAAACACTGATTCATGGTTACCCGTAAGGCTCAGGAACCAGAATGCCTGGGTTTGAATCCTGCACTACTACTGCCATGCCGTTTCATGCAAGCGACTTAAGCTGTCTGAGCCCTCGGTTTCCAGATCTGTAAAGCAGGGGTAGTGACAGCGGCTTCCTTGCTGGGGTGTTGGAGGATTCGGTGGCCTAGAGGGCGCAGAAAACACTTAGAGCCCACCTGGCGCACGGTAACCCGCCAGGAAGGTTCGCTGCTATTGATAATGAACTTGGACCTTGCCGCCTTGCCCACCACCTCCGACCTCTCACACAAAATACTCTGCCTTCCCAGCGAACCTCCAGCATCCAAGATCACTGTGCCCCGGAGGCCTATCCCGTCCCTGGGAGCAACCCCTTCAGGTCTACCTGGTCTTATTGCGGTGAAGCAAATTGTAGGCAGATGGAATCGAAAGATAAAATGGCTGAAAGGAGATACGAGGAGCAGCCAGAAAAAGACAGAGTGGGGTGTGTTGACGGTGTACAGAGACGGAAGACGGGGCAGGGGCACAAACTTTGCCGATGTCACAGTTTTCTAGGAACCCCATGGAAGGTGGTTGAACAGCATCTGTCACTTGAACTGTCTCTTCACTGTAACCCCCCTCCCGCCCCCAGAGATGTGGGATGAATTCTACCGTATTCGCAGAGACATTGGGCAGCTGTCCAGGAGAGCCCGGGCTCCCTGGAAACCAGAGGACAGGGTCAGCACTGGGCATCAATAACTCACTAGAGGGCTGCAAACCATGTTCCCCGTACATTACTTATTTCAAACAAAGATCCCAGCGGGTGTCACTGCAAGGCCTCGGCTCCCTGGAGAGAAGGGGTATCTATTCAGCCCCACGATAAGCCAGCAGGGCTGTGAGACTCTCAGCCCTTGGGCAGCGTCAAGGCAGCCTGGCCGTAACCTGTTGCTGTTCCTGCAGGAGAGCCCTAGAAGGCACCAGACACAGTCACAGGTGAGCAGGGAGAGGGTTCAGGGCAGTTTCCTCTCTGTCTCATTCCAGTAGACAGCACAGCCAAGCCTCCCAGCGACCAGGCGCTACCCGTGAGCTGGAGGTCAGAGTTTTGCTTCCGGCTGAACCACTGACATCTGCTGTTTCCTCTAGGCCTCACAGGGGCCTAACCCTGACGGCCACCTCTCCATGCTGCTGGTTCTGTGGCGAATTGTTGCCAGGAGTTCAGATAGCAAAACCAAACTCTGCGAGTAACGTCTGAGTGACACTGTAAGAACAGAGTACTTTCCAGTAAGACCCTTCTCCTCTGCCCTACAGGGTATCTCCCCATTTCACCAAGGGTCCTCAAATGTCTGCCAGTCACCTCCCACCTACAGTTTTCACTCTATATCCTCGCCACTTAGCTCTCTTCTTAAATAATTTTATTTTTGAAGAACACACATTATACTACTACTTAGGAAAGTTAGTATCAGTGATCATAAGCAATTATTTTTTAAAATAAAAACAATATTCTTCTGAGGGCTTCTACTCTTGTTTTAAAAGGGAGATAAATATTAGAGACATATTACTGATACTCTGACCCCAACCTGAGAGTTTTTCCTTGATATGATCAGAAGGACTGAAAGAAAACTGGGAGAAAAGAAAAAAAATTATTTTTTTGGAGGTAGAATTATATGCTGTGCAACGCCCAGGTCTTAAGTGTGCACAGTTCGCTGAGTTTCACAAATGGATACACCTGTGTCACCGATGCCCCAATTAAGACAAAAAACTATCATTATCCTAGAAAGGTCTCTCATGCCCCTTCCCCTGCAACCTCTCCTGACAACCAGAGGCCACCACCATTTTCATTTCTATCCTCATAGACTAGTTTCTTCTGTTCTTGAACTTCATGTTATTGGCTCACAGTGATGGTTTTTTCATTGTTAAATAAAAGTTATGATAATGTCATACTTTTGTATGTGCTTAAAATTTTTCATGATAAAAATAATTTTTTCAGTTATGGAACACCCTGTCCATAACTTTACTTACAGTCTTCTTCAGAGACTTCAATGGCAATGAGACCTACAGTTCGGGGCACCCTGAACTAATGAAAGGGGACGATCAGGAAATTGGATTCTGACTTGGCAAATCCCAACACGATGCTGATTATAGCGCTGATTTGCCAAATCTTCTCCCCTAAATCCTAATTAATCTGATTATCTTTTAAGCTCCCCATAAAAAGTCTTCTCCTAGGCTTGCATTCCTTCACAACCAGCCCCATTCTTCCTCCTTCTGTGGTCAGGTCCTGCGCCCCTCCCCACCCACACGTGCCCCTCATCCCCAAAGTGGACCACTGCTCACGCGGCTCCCTCTGAGGGGCTGCTTTCCCACCTACCTCCTGCCCTGCGCTGTCCTTCCTCAGGGTCCCGCCCAAGGCCACACCTCTCCTCTCCTTTAAAATCAAGTTTACACTACACACTTGCACTTAGCCTTCCTTGCCTTCTGTTGTTACTTATAATACGAACACACCTTATCTCTCCAACTAGACCCTGAGCTCCTTGAGGGCAAGCACAGAATTATCTCGGCATAAATGAAAAGATACTGGAGATAGAGGAGTACATAGGGATGAATGTATGAGTGACTACCTACAGGTTCAAAGTCAGAGCCCTAAAGAGAAAGAAAGGAAGAAATGGTAGCAGCCCCAGTATTTTCAATGATGGCATTTTATATACAGACCAACACTGTTTCTGTGAATTTCCTATCACGGATTTCTGGGGCCCACTCTTAGAAATTTCAGATTTAACAAGTCTGGAATAGGGCTCAAGAGTTTGTATCTTCCCCAGCTCCCAGAAGATTCTAACGTCAGTGGTTCTGGACCACGCCAAGAGACATACCACCTGTGAACAGAGAACAAGTTGGGATACGGAACATCCTCACACCTAGAAGACCAAGCAAAATGGTGTTCCCGGATGGCATGCAGAGCCCAACTTGAGTTCTAGTTAATTCTACCTCTGTCCCTGGAGGTGGGATTAAACAATAAGAAAACTCTTGCATACGACCAAAGGTGGCACGAAGTAAAAAAATGCAGATAGAAGTAGATTCCCAATGAGGGCAAAGCTGAACCCCAGCAAAGGAAACCACAGTTCCTGACCTGGGACCTTGTCCTGTTTTCCTTATAACATTACACCATGGTGTTTTTCTGTTCCTGGAAGGAAAACCAACAGTAAGGTAAACTTCAGGGTACAGCCTTGGGCGGGTGGGGCTGTGTGTGTGCACAAATGGACAGAATGATTTAGAAAATGTTTTAAATAAAAAGGCTAACCACAGGACAGCAACCAGCAGGATGATGCCAAGGGAACTGGCATTCTTACCACAACTAATAAAAACCCCAAGTATCTGTCCTCCGCAACCAGAGAACAAAGGCGGTGTTGACATGGCTGTGTGTGAAGGAGGGGGGAGTCATTCCAGCACTTAGAGCTTCAATTGAAAATAAACAAACAGCCCAGGCTGCCCAAGGACCCAGGCTGCCAAGCAGAGGCTGGGAGCACAGGCTGGCCTGGCCGCCGGGGCTAGGACATGCCTGTTTATATTTGTAATCCAATTTGGATGGGGAAGGCGTGTGCAAATAAATTGATTATCTTGAAACTGTAAGAGCAAAATTCTCTGGGACGAAAAGTAATGAAATAATAAAGAGGAAGTACCTGAGTAGGTCAATTGAGGGCATGTTTCTTATGAACTGTTTCCAACCCAGTTTGCTTTCTGGATTCAGACATGAGGGAACCATACTAACAACTTACCAGAAATCACAGGCCAACTTGCAGGTGGAGGTTTGCTGAGTTTCCCCACTTGCTGTGTGTGTGTGTGTGTGTGTGTGTGTGTGTGTGTGTGTGTCCACGTATATGAGTATATAAAATCAGTCAAACAAACAAACAAAAAGACTCAAGAGGCTTTATGACAGAGAGCTGATTATCTCAATACAGTTTTTAGCTTGTGAGGAAGAAAAGTGGGTAGTTCATAAAAAACAACCAACTTTTCCAAATCTCAGGGTCAGACAAAAGCATACATTATCCTGAAAACACAGGCCTTCTATCTTAGATCTCTCTCCTCCCTGCTTCCCTGAAGGCTGGATTCAACTCTGCCTCTCCACGGTTACAATGGTGACCATTTATTAAGCATGTGGTATTTGCCAAGGGCTGGAGATGTACAGTCTGGAATGGCCATGCCAGTCCTGGGATTGGGGTTGTCAGCCCATTTTAGAGGGAAAGAAACTGAGGATCATAACCTAAGTGACTTGCTCAAACACCACATTGCTACCAAGTAGGATGTGAACCTAAGTCTGTCTTGGGTTTGTTTCATTAAACCACACTGCCTCCAGGCAAGGATGTACATACAGTCCCCCAAATCAGCATGGATTCCTAGGAAGTGGGCAGCTGAGCCTGTGAGTACTTGCTAGGCCAGAGTCAGAAGAAGGATGTGAACAAAAGGACAATAAGAAGAGCCCTGGTGAAGCATTGGTAACTTAGACAAGAAAGCATCCCTCCCTTAACTCAGCTCCAAAGACTTTATATGGCATATTTCAGAAGGAATAATCCCCAATTCACAAACTGCATATATGAAGGATGTCCTTCATTATGGACTTTACCTTGTGGGTAAATCATAAAAAATATAAGGATTTTGATAAAACTCAAACAGACATAACCAAAGACTAGGCCCAAACCTCACCTCTACTTATTACCTATTGATTCTGAGAGATGATATAATCCATCTACGAGTCAGATAATATTTTTTTTTAAGTGAAGGGGCAGGGGAGGGGATGGCTCAGGCAGAATCCCGGACCAGGTTATTACCTGTGGTCCCCTCCAGCAGGGAGGCTGATGAATCCAGTTTCTAAGAAAAGTAACCCCATCCTCTGGTATCCCCGACTCCTAGGAGCTCCGGAAAGTGATGATGAGAAACTATCTTTAATATTTCAGAAGGCCTAAAGAAAAGCATACATTTTACTGAGATAAGACTACATAGAAAATTAAGTCATCTTCTGGGGATGAGGTGGGAAGGAGGATTTGGAGATTGTCATTTAATTTCTAAATTAAATGATTCTCCTGCAGGAGTTTGTGATACAATGTGTAAAGCATTTCAAGAGCACGGGCAGTGTCTGTAAACACTGTCCAGATTTTTCCTAACTCTGAGCTGAGACAGTTAAGCTGTCCTCAGTGGGTCAGCAGTGTCAACTGGATGAATGAGTTGAGAAGAGGAAAGAAAAGCATTTTTATGGTGTGTGTGTGTGTGTGTGTGTGTGTGTGTGTGTGTGTGTGTGTGTGTGTGTGTGTGTGTTTTAAGTGGAGATCTACTACTTATGGGAAGAAGGGAAGAAAGCCAGGGCAAAACCACAGGAGGAGGAAGCCATAGGCTTCCACTTGTCATGAGAGCCAGGTGCTGGTCAAATGATGGGATCTGATGGCCCCAGATGCCCCCCGGAAGGCGCTGATGAGATGCAAACCACGCCCCCCCTGCCCCCCCAGCAAATGAGCATCCCAGAAGCCAACCCTACAGAGGTTTGGGGGCACCCCCGCCCTTTGTCTCCTACCTGCACCTAGGAAGAGCAAATCAAGGGGTTGACTTTGGGAGGCCCATGAAGGGTCCCCTTCTTTCCTAAAGCCACCACTCTTGCTCCTGGTCACCTCATTCCCCTACCTAAGGAGCTCCAACCTTTTTGCAAAGAAATCAAGTCTGATCCTTCTCCAGCCCCTCAAACTAACCACCTGATTATAAGAAATATAGGAACAGGGCTTCCCTGGTGGTGCAGTGGTTGAGAGTTCGCCTGCCGATGCAGGGGACGCGGGTTCGTGACCCGGTTCGGGAAGATCCCACATGCCGTGGAGCTGCTGGGCCTGTGAGCCATGGCTGCTGAGCCTGTGCGTCCGGAGCCTGTGCTCCGCAACGGGAGAGGCCACGGCAGTGAGAGGTCCGCGTACCGCAAAAAAAAAAAAAAAAAGAAAGAAAGAAAGAAAGAAATATAGGAACAGAGGAACAGGTTAAAAGATACAACGGGGATACAATCAGCAAATTCAGAATGTGGGAAACTACAGGGCACATGACTCATTTCTTCAACAAATACAGGCAAAAACCAAAAAAGGAAAAGGAGAAAATAGAAACCTATGAATGAAAAGAGACTTAAAAAGCATCAACCAAATGCAATATATGGACCTTATTTGAATCATGATTCAAACACATCAACTGGCAAAAGGGAAGTTTCTAAGACAATTGGAAAACTTTGAACACCGACTAGATATTTGATGATATAAAGGAGTTCATGCTTTCTTCAATGAGATAGTGGCATTTTGGTTCTTTTTTAAGTGTTCTTGTCTTTTGAGATAGATACAGACATATTTACAGATGAAATGTTTGATCTGGAACATTCTTTAAAATAATCCAGTTGGGAGGAACCTATGAAGAGAGGTAGAGGTAAAACAAGACTGGCCATACATTCACAAACACTGAGACTGTCAGAGTGGATTTATTAGACTGTTTTATTTTTATATATGTTTAAAAGCTTCCATAGTAAAAGACTATTTAAACAGCTAAAAGATGACCATAATATAGAGTTTTTATAAAATTTAAAAACTGTAGTTAAAATAATCCTATTTAAAGTAACTCATACTATGACTGCATGTATTAATTTATGTATATATGAATGGGCATGTTTATCTATATAAGTTTACAGACATAGGAAATCTTCTGGAAGCACATACAGCAAACTTTTATCAATCCTGTTTTGGGGGGAGGATGGAACTGGAGGGAGGTATTCGTTTTTTACTTTACATACTTCTGCCTTATTTCAATTTCTTCCATCAAGCATGTCCCACTTCTCAATTTACAAAGGCAGTGTGGGAGTAGACACAGTGACTCCCTGGAGCCCCCAGCCTAGCTCTCAAGGTCTCTGCATCCTGGACCTCCATCCATGACATGAGGCTCAGCTCTAGACTGGCTAATATTCCTTACTCACAGACAGCCCCATTCCTGTGCTACTTCTGTGCCCTCATTCACCAAACGTTTTCCTCCCATTCAGACTTCCAAATCCCAGCTCCAGACCCACCTCCTCCATCCAGGAAGCCCTGCTGGACTACCTCAGGGCACAAGGGCCTCTCCCTCCACAAGATGGCTAGGACCTGACAACACGTTGCCACTCTGTCTGGTTAGTACACTTTTAGAGGAAAACAAGCCATAATCCGCATACTACCTAGGAGGCCTACGACACAGGTGAGTTAAGTTGCTTAACCTTTCTGAGCCTTGATTTCCTCGTTTGTAAGTGGGGATGCAGGTACCTTCCTCACTGGACTGCTGTAAAGATAAGCCAGGGGAAAGCAGATCAAGCTCCCTGTACCTATTTCAGAGGCTCTGTCTGCTATACACAAAACAACCCCTCTAAGACTTGCAGCTGCAAGTTTTAAGAGAATGGGAAGGGGACCTGAAATCCACTTGAATCCATACACTGGGAAGAACACTGTACTCAGAACTGCTCCTTAGTTTAAATGTTAATAATAGAAATAATGTGCTGGGGTCAGGAGGAGGAGCTCTGAAGGTCACACTCTGAACTCCCACTAGGTGGCAGTAGCGTTTTCTCGCCATTATGCAAATAGAGAGGAGGGCCATCCGAAGGGGAAAACATTCTTCTCATACTGATACAAAGGAGAACATTTCTATTAATTTCCCCATAATACTAAAATAGAGGTTAGCAGGAGAAAATGCACCAACTTAGAAGAACTTCCATCAGTACCAATGATGAAACCCCATCCAGGATCCCTTGGTCTCTCTGTAGGGGTGGGTAGGAATGGTGGGAATAATGGCGGGAGGGGCAGCGGAGGGGATGTTGAGCGAAAGTGGAGGTACCGTCGCAAAGAGGGAACTCCAGTTGAGAGTGAGAACTTGCTAGAAGTCCAAACCATGACTCAACCTTCCTCATCTGAAGAGGAACATGAATGCGACCAATGGCCATGAGTCCCCCCTGTCAGGGACTCCTGGGAGCACAAACTCTGTGGACCTAAGCAGCCAGGCGTGTCCTCTTGGGAGATCAGCCTCCAGAGAAACGTAGTTGGAAGATAAAGCCCTCTTCGGTTTTTCCTTCTTCAGGTCCCACTGCCCAGAACCTCACACTGGCACCCCAATGCCTCAAGACCAAATGAACTCCTCTGCCAGTTGCCAGTCATCAGCCACTGGTCTGAAGTCCAGCCAGTGACCTACCAGCCAATGGACTTCAGAGAACGTTATGTCACCCACCCTCACTCTTCCTCAACGTTCCCAATGAAGAAAGTTAATCCCAAGAGGTGATCTGACAGGTTACTCCCAAAGCCGACCCTTCCCCCAGCTGGGCTTTCTCATCTGTGCTGTATTGAAGACACCTTTTCTCTCCAAAAAGACTGTAGTTCCGTGAGGGCAGGGAAAATGGTTTAGCAGAAATACTGCAAATCGAGGTTCTGGTAGGAGGAAGTGCAGGGTGGTAATTAGGAATGTGGGGGTCTCTGCAGTCAGGCTGCGTTCAAATCCTGCTCTCCTGAGCTAGCTGTGTGACCTTGAGGGAGTACTTAACCTCTCTGGGCATCAGTTTCCTCATCTGTAAGCAAGAGATAGTATCACTGACTTAGTACATAGAGATGTTAATGAAGATTAAATATCAAGAATGTAAAGCACTGGCACTATGTCTGGCACATGACAGGGGTAAATGCAGTGTGTGTTTCAGTCCAGGTCCTGCTGTTCATCAGCTGAGGGGCCTGGACAAGTCACATTATCTCTTGGGCTTCATTTTCTTCATTGGCACAATCGAGGAAGAGTGAGGGTGGGAGACGGTGGGTTATGTATTGTTCTCTGAAATCCACTGTGGCTGTGAGGTTCCATGATTCTCTGGAACACTTATCTCCCACTCGCCACAGGACATAGCTAGTGTATGAGTATGAGGAGAGAGAAATCCAGGTACTGACTCTGTGTACTTAAAACTAGCCCTTGCGGGCTTCCCTGGTGGTGCAGTGGTTGAGAGTCCCCCTGCCGATGCAGGGGACGCGGGTTCGTGCCCTGGTCCGGGAAGATCCCACGTGTCGCGGAGCGGCTGGGCCCGTGAGCCATGGCCGCTGAGCCTGCGCGTCCGGAGCCTGTGCTCTGCAATGGGAGAGGCCACAACAGTGAGAGGCCTGCGTACCGCAAAAAAACAAAAAACAAAAACAAAAAACTAGCCCTTGCAACAATTGAAGCCCTCGCTCCTAAGAGCCCGTGCTCCGCAACAAGAGAAGCCAACGCAGCGAGAAGCCTGCGCACTGCAACGAAGAGTAGCCCCTGCTCGCCACAACTAGAGAAAGCCCGTGCGCAGCAACGAAGACCCAACGCAGCGAAAAATAATAAATAAATAAACTAAAGAAAACATAAAAACTAGCCCTCTATCGACACCCAGCTCAAACATTGCCTTCTCAAGGAAATTTTCCCTAACACCCCACTCCCACCCCATCCCCCTTCAACTAGGTTAGGTCCCACTGTTTTATGCTTTCATAACACTCTATACTTTGCTTTGTAATACATACCCCAAACGTCAACTGAATTATTGGTTGTGGATTGCAATCCCCATTTTGCAGATGAGCAAACTAAGAGTCGGGGAGCTTTTGCTATTCATTCAAGACCCCCACAGCCTGTAAGTGGCAAGACAAGATTCAAACCTGGTCAGTTTGACCACAGAACCCACAAGATCTTTTCTCTATAACCCCATGTAGCTTATTATTTAATACTTGATATCTATGAAAGGATATTTATATGTGTGAGTTATGGAGAAGAATTCTAAGGAACCTAAAATCCAAACCAAACACTAGAATGGAGGCTTGAAGCTGCCCGCACACGGCTCTCCAATACCACCTCCCTGCCTTCCCCCACCCCAAGGGGGTGCTACCCTAAATTTGTGTTTGTTATTCTCTTGCTTATTTTCTCTTCTTCTTAACTTTGGGTTGAAGTGGAATATATTTACAGAAAAGTGTGCAAGGTGACAGCACCTGCGTGACCGGTGCCCAGATCAAGAAACAGAGTAAGTCCTACGGCATCCAGAGGCCCCTGGTACCCCGTGAGGTCACAAGACCTGCATTCTTCTCCCGAGGCCACGCTGCTCCTAAGGGCTGCTTATAAAATGAAATAATAAAATGAAATTTTAATTTCTAATTTCTACATTTTAATTTCTAATACATTTCTAACACACTGAACAATATCATATTAAGGCTGGGATCCTTCTCATAGGTGAGATAATCAGCAGAAAAGGTTAACATTCTAGGCTCTTGGGAGGAGTTTGCTTGGAGAGTTCTGGTCCAGAAAAGAACCAGCATCAGTCATCTATGAAAAGAGGCCAGTGGGGATGTCCAGCCATGTGAGGCTGGCCTCCTCTGACAGTTTTCTCCAAGGCACTCAACCGTGCTTGGACTTCTTTAAACAAAATCAGAGTGTAATGGGGGTGGGGGTAGGGTAGAGGATGAGGGGTAGCATCATTAAAGCCTCATGTGTGGTTTTGATTAGATCATCTGAATTAATAGTTCTCAGAGGCAGGGCTTGAGTCAAAGCAAATAAGTTTGCAAGCAGACCACCTACTGGAAAATACCAAGCCTGATGCTGGAGTGAAGATTCAAGTCCCCTAAGGAAAATCCGGCCAGATTATGTGGATGAGAGTCTAGGCTTGGTTAGTTTATTAAGATGCCCTGAGAAAAGTCACCCTTTGTCCTCTAATCTGCAAGTTCCTGGTTATTCATTCTCCTCGGTGGGCAACGGCAGTTTCCGTTCCTCTCAAGTCAGCTGCATTTATTGAGGGTGTGTGAGGACGAACGCCTTGTATAATGTCTGATTCCTGACCTCAGGGAAAACGCCAAAGGAATGGCTGAGAAAACAAGAAGAATCTAAGTATGGTGGAGCTGGTGGCCAAGAAACAATGTCTTCTAGAAGAAGGGCTGAGTGGGGGAAGTTGGAACCGGGCCTTAAGCAGGGGCGGAGTCTCCATCAGACTGTCTCTTCTCAGAAGCTTCACTCTTCACTCCCACAATAAGTGCTGAATCCATTGTCTAATTAAAATATTGGAAGGCAGAATTATAATTCTATAACACTCCCGTGGTAAATGAAATCCAAACGCTCCAAGAACTAGTTCAATCCTACTGGTCTCTGTTATAACCCTTGAAACTTTCCCCTACAGTCCACGAAGATCTGAGGCTGAGGGAGAAGAAGCAGCTTGGGTTCCCTGGTACCTGAGCGCATGCAGGGATGAAATGCCCTTAAATTACCACACGAAGCCTAAGTGAAGCGTTCCTGTCTCCGTGGAGACTTCCAAAGCTTTCCCTTCATTGGAACTCAATGTTCTGAAAGGTGCTCTCAATGTTCCTAATTATCACCCTCTCGGTAGCCAACAGGATTTTTTTCCTGGCCATTCTGGGCAAAAGGGATACCTACTTCCAATGAACATACGCTACTATAACCCAAGCCCTAGCTTCGTGTATCCTGGCCCTTCATGTTCAAAGATGATGCTACCTCTGTCACAAAAACCTACAGTTACATGTGCACCCACATTACATGGGGATTAACTCTCTATTTGCCGTATTTCCACACTTCTCTCTTTCCATTTTTAAGAACACATTATAGTTATAGGTTATATAGTGCTTTTCACTTCCAAACTACCAATTGAAGAAACACCCCTCTTTTGTGCATTATGTCGTTCCTCAAAACTGCCCTTCCATGCAGGAGGCCTGTGGGGTTCAAGGGGCCTGGTCAGTCAGCTGGGCCCCACTTTGGGGCCTCTCAAACCACAGGTCGAGTGGAAAAGTTTAATAAAGGCTTCATGTCCTTCTTGAAAAAAAAAATCCATAGCTCATTTACGTTCCTGATTCGCGGATTTGTAATGTTAATTATAGTATGTATATCTAATCTCCATGAGTAGAACAGAAACTTCTTGAGCGAAAGGAATGAATTCACCTCTCACTGCATCTTCCTCGGCCCCCAACATGATCCGGATGGTGAGTCCCTCTAAAATAGACAGGTGTACGCTCATCCTGGGTGGCTTTCAAACCTGTTCCATGTTGGTTCTCAGAAGCTTGCAACCCCAGCCTGGAGGATTGGGGAGGAGCCTGCAGGGGGACGAGAACGCAAGTCGCAAGTTGGTCTGGATCGCACTTCCCTGCAGGCTCTCTTCACGGGAACCTACAGCTAAGCTTGGCTGGAGAGGAGGGGAGGGCTGCAGTGGTGCCCGGGCCCTGGAAATCAGCTGCCAATGTGTCCTTCAGCGAGTAGCCAAACGCTGCCATGGCTTTTTTGCAACCCCCTGGCTTACTTTAGCTGCTACAAGCATCAGGGCCTGACGACGAGGTCTGCGTGACGACCAGGACTGCGTACGAATGCGGTCCTGGCCACCCAAGACCTCCCAGGAAAGGAAGAGCAAGACAGAGACCAGCCCACAGGAAACTGGGGGAGGGGAGCAGGACCCAGACAAGTGGGCTCAGCATCAAGTCTGGTTCTCTGTGCAGCTGGCAGGAACGTGAGGGCCAAACAGCTAGCTTATCAGTGCTGTTTTCTCCAGGGAAGAACAGGAAAGAGGCTCTGAGGCCAGACAGATCTGAGGTTAAACCCAGCTGTATCTCTGAGTAGCTGCGGTCATGGGCACATCATTTATCTTCCTTGAGTGTCACTTTCCTCCCGGGAAAGATGTGCAGACACGTGAGATAATGCATACACGGTACCTGGCACATATCTCATGCACAGTACATGTTGAGGCTCTTCTGCTTTCTATGCCCATGTTAAGTTTTATTGTAAATATATATACGTGTGTGTGTGTGTGTGTGTGTGTGTGTGTGTGTGTGTATAATTGTTCTAACACAAACACTTGGGGGGAATCCTTATCTTTGGAGTAAAACACCAGGTTCTATTCATGAGTCCCTCACTAACCTGATATGTGATTTCATTCATTCATCCAACATTTATTAAAGTGCCTACTATGTGCCAGGCACTATTCTAGAGGCTTGGGCTATATCAACGAAGACAAGAGGGGAAGAAATGGCTGTCCTAGGACAGTCTACATACTACCGGTAAGGAAAGTAAATTGTATGACACTTTAGAGTGTGATAAGTACTCTGGACCAAAAAAACAGATAAAGCAGGGCGAGGAGGATCAGAATGGGGAAGGGCGTGGTGGTTTGAAGCAGGGTATCCAGGACGGCCTCATTGCCGGGTCATCAGAGCAAGACTTGAAGGGAGAGGTTCAGCTATCAGAAGTGATCCAGGCAGAGAGAATGGCCAGTACAGACAGGAAAGTGCCTCGTCCGTTCTAGGAACAGCACAAAGGCCAGTGGAATGAGTTGGGAGAGCAAAATATAAAATGAAATCAGAGACGTAGGGATGGGGGTACAGAGCATACAGGGCCATGTAGGCTGTTAGAAGGATTTCGGTTTTCACCATGACGAAGACCCATCATGGGAATCCAGGGAGACGAATAACAGAATCTGAAGACCGTGTTGGCTGGGGCAGTGGGGAGGGAGCAGGGGTAGATGCAGAGAGACCCATGAGGAGGCCACTGCAGTGATCCTGGCAGATGGTGGAGGCCCAGAACAGGGGGTAGAAATGCAAAGGAGGGGTCAGATCCTGGATTTCTTTCCTTCTTTGACCCTCAATTTCCCAACCTGTAATGGTCTCAGCACTCCCTTTCCATATTCCAGGGAGGTATAAAAATAAGTGGAAAACAACAACTATCTGGAAATGTTTGGGGCCACCTCGATTTAAAATGCCCCTGGAAACTCATGGTGGGATGAATAAATTCTTGCTGGTGGGAGGATTTCATGAGCCTCAAATATACTGCATGAAGCATGCGGATGGGGTCGGGGGGAGGGGGCCTTATGGAGTCCATCTTTCCGTGTGTCTGCCCACACACCCCCGCACACTCAGGGTAGGAAGACATAACCCCTGGAGAAAGGCAGATCTGTCAGGAGCCCGGCTAGGACACTTTTTAACCATGTGACCATAAGCGACTTATTTAAAGTCCACGAGGCTTAGTTCTTCCTGAGCAAACAGGATAAAACAGGGACAAATGAGGTTTAGGGGACAATGACAAAAACAAATGTGGGTAAAGTGCCTGTCACAGTGCCTGGCACATAGTACAGTCTCAATAAACCTTAGTTCCTTCCTTACTGCTAATACCCCCTAGGAACCAATCCCACCTTGGGAAGAGAAAGCCACGGATTATCCACAATGCAGATGAATCCACTGGTAAATAACTGCGAAGCAACTACACTGCTATTGTTGTTTTACTACCCTGTTTACCATGGATGAAAACAACTTCCTTCACCACACCCTGCTGGGACGGTGTCACTGTGCTTCCTCGGGTCAGCGGACACCCTGGACTTGGAGACAGCCTGGGGAATGGGGGGAGCAGGGCCGCTGCTCAGAGGCACAGGGGGAAGGGTGTGTGCTGGCTCCAGGGATGCAGCCTGGGCTGGCCTCTCCAGGAAGGGGTCAAAGTCAGGGTGGCCAGGCCTCCTGGCTTGGATCAGCTGTCAGGAGTCAGGGATGGAGGGAAGATGGTCCCAGAGGCCAAGGCCTGTCTGTCTCCCCAGAGGCCTGCGGCTTCAGAACAACCCCTGGGCAGAACGCCACTCCTCCCCCCGCCCTGCTCTGAAGGGTCACACAGAAATCCATCCCTGATTCCTAACATTCAGCGCTCGCAAGGCAGATAACCACGCGGGGGGAGAAGGGGGCACAGGGCGCTTTGGCACAATGGAGGGAAGACAGGAGAGACGGGGAGGAAAGGGATTCGGGGAAAAAACCCAAAATGCAGCACTCAACCCCTGAGGCTGTGCCGAGGTTGCCTTTGTAAGCCCTGCTGGGGTTCTGCCTGGTCCTGTGTTCAAAAGTCAAGTTCAACACGTATGCAGGGAGGCCCTCCACAGCGGAAGGCTGGAAGTCGCAGGTGGCAGGGTGAGCCCCCCTGCCAGGCTAGCGTCAAATCACCTTCCCGGAGCTTGAGAAGCAGCTGCTGAGAGAGGGGAGGCCTGGACATTGTGAGCCCATCGCAGGGCCTGACCACACGGTGGTCATCCCAGTGGGGCTGGCCCTGGAGCTCCCAGGCTGACACATCCCTGGCTTCCTCCAGCCCCCTGCTCCTCCGAGAGAGGCCTCACCAACTAAGGCAGCACGGGGGGCCCCCCAGATGAGCGGCAGCAGTGGGAGGGGAGGGCTGGGGGCCCAGCAGGGAGTTTCTATTTCTAACCTGATGTGGCAGTCAGCGGCAGCTGTGGGATGACAGCGGCAGACAGCTCTGACTGGTGAGCAGCGCGCTCTGCGGGGATGGTGCTAAGGACCCAGCCCGCAACGGGGGGAGCCTCAGCCATCCCACCCCAGCGCACCTCCTCCAGAAATGGGCGGCTCTACATAAAATAGCCCCTAGAGTCCCCGAGTGTTCCCAGCAGGGCAGGTGTGCTCAGGGCGGCCAGCGGAGAAAGAGCTGAGAAATTGGCCCCAGGCTGCCGTGGGGCAAACGGTCTCAGCAGCTTGGGTTTCCTCCCCATCATTTCAGAAGGACCGTTGTTCCCAAGGCCAATGCCTTTACAATGTCCTTGGGGACACCCTTCCCTAAAATTCTAGAATGATGGTGCCCAGAGGGGCCCAAGTAGTCAGTTCATTCAAGTCCTCATCTTGAGAGAAAAGAGAGGCCCAGAGTAATAGCTAAGGGGACAGTATGCCCTAATCATTAGGGCAGCATCTCGGGAGTCAGGAAGAGTGGGCTTGAATCTCAACTCTGCTTCCCGGTGCCCATGAGTTCCTGAGCTTCCACTTCCTCATCTGCAGGAGGAGGGTAAAGACAGCACCCCCTTTACACAGCCACTGGGAAGATCAGACGAGTTGTGTCTGTGATGTTCTACACAGTCTGGGCACAAGTAGTGGTGACTATTGCTACCTTCATCCTCGTTATCTTCACCTAAGCCACACAGCTGGCCAGGAGCAAGCCTGGATCTGGGTCTCCTTTGCCCCCACTCCCACCTCGCCCCACCCTCCTGCAGCCTGGGTGCCCTTCTCCTGGGGGCATCCTGGGGACAGTGACACAGCCTCTCTGGCTGGCTCGTCCAGCAAAGGGCAGTGTTGGAGGGCTGCGGGTCACAGGAGCTAAGGCAGTTTCTTGGACTCATAGCCTGGAAAGAAAACCCCTTCCAGGGGCCAGTCAGCCAGTGCCCAAGGTAACCTGAAGGGGAAGGGACAGAGGAGCCAGGAGGAGACCACTGGGCAGGGCTCTTGCCTTCCTGGGAACGACAAAGCTCCCTGCTTTCAGAAAGGCTTTATATCCAGCCCAGACATCTTACCGGCCACCTGCCATCACCACCCCATTCAAGCAAGCTCGATTCTGAACACCCAGCAAATAGGTCACTCTCTAGGTTGTCACAGGTGCAGAGCACCGTCTGGGGCATGGCGCCAGCACTGCCCACTTTACATTCTCCAGTGCCTTTCCCCATGAGAGCGGGAGGGGTCCCATTCTCTAGCTCAGGCTCCTCTCCCCTGAGACGCGCCCCCCTGACCGCCTTTCCCACTCAGAGTCTGTTCCTCAGAACCCACGGCTTGGTCCTCAATGGAGCCGACCACACGGCAGATGCTCAACTCAGTTTCTCCATCAACAACCTCTTGCTACACTACTTAGCGCTTCCAAGCATGATGGTCCAGCACAGGCTGCAAGCTTACTGAGGGAAGAGCCTGTCTCTCCTCAATCTCAAGTGTCCCCAGAGGGCTCAGGGCCAGGCAGAGTGACCAGAAGATGATCAGTAAGCTTTTTTTTTTTTTAACTGATTAGTGAAAGGGATCAAGAACTAAGAGGGCAAGTGAACAAAATCTGCATTTCCCTCTCTGCGACCCTTGCAGGCAGACAGAACATCTCACTAACTTAGGAGAGTCCTAACATTCCCTCGGTTCCACCAGCTCCCTTTTCTCTGTCCTATAACTCTCTGTTTCCCCTTTCTCCTTCAGTTACTTTTACTGCCCTTGTTTTTCCCTTGCTCTCCAGCTTTATGCAAAAGCACTAAATTAGGCACCAGCATGTCTAGGGGCTAATTCTGACTCTACTGCTTAACCTGGTCGAAGAAGCCACTCAGTCTCTCTGGGCCTCAGTTTTCCCTTCTGTCAAATGGAGACATTTCCAAGAGCTGCTGGGAGAACGAAATGATACAAGGAGGGGTTGCCCTCCCTTCCTGCCCCTTCCACCCATCTACCGCTTGCTTCCAGAGGGTAGGGGCAGTGGTTGGGCCCTAATGGCAATGACTGAGCATCCCAGCCAGGCAGCTGGAGTTACGCGTGTGGTTCTAGCTCTACTCTCTTCTCTCCACCCCTGGCCGCCTATGCAAGATTTGGGACCCTCGGAAAAGGCTTCCAGCAGGGGCAGAAAGGGGCTGGGGGCGTCCAGAAGAGGAAGAGGCACACCCTGCCTGCCCCTGGTGGTGGGCAGCTCCCCCCACAGCCACTTTCAGAATCACCCCAGTAAGAACCACCCCACTTCCCCTGTGTCTCAGGCAAGTGTAAAAGCGGAACGAAAGTTCTGAGAGAAGACAAAGGGGGAGGAAGGGGAAGATGGCCAGGATTCAGTCCACGTCACAAAGGGCTGCTCGCAGGAGGAGGAGAACCCTGGGCGGCAGAGCACATGCGGCGGCATCGTGCCCCAGAGGAGCCGGCAGCTGCGGGGAGAGGTCAACCTGGGGCCGCCAGCTTCCCCGTCTCCGCAGGCTCGCTCGGCGAGGAGCAACCTCTCGTTTGCCGTCTGCGAGGCTCTTCCCCAGCCCACCGCGAGCTGCAGCTTCTGCCAGGAAAAGGATCTGCTTAATGCAAGCCCTATATAAACAGATCCCGCTTGTTCCCTTTTGCTTTGCCTTCTTCCTAAGTCCATCCCTTTGTTTTCCCTTTAGCTTCTAGGGCATCTCCATCTTGGCCAACACAGGACAAGAAAGAATGTCAGCCTGGGGAAGCCTGAAATGACCATCCTCTCCCACCCCCAAGCTCCCTGTTCACCCAGGGTCCCCCTAAACACTGTGGCAGCCCTTCCTCATCCCTGAGTTTGGGGGTGGCCTGACCCAGTCCCGGAGTACTCTAGAGCTAAGTGGACTCCTGGAGAGAACAGTACAGTGGTTTCCAAAAGTCCATTCCTAATGCAGCCAAACTGGCCAGCCTAAACAATGACCAAACTTAAATATTTTCCACTCACATTAATCAGCTCAATAATTCCTTAATGACTTCCTAAGAAAAGTGTAAAAAAAAAAAAAAGCCCTTGTTTGTTTGGATTTGGTTGGTCTTTTTCAACCGTGGTTGAGGATTTCATTGTCTCCGCATGGCCAGAAGCGGCCTGGATTTTTAGGAAGGAAGAAATAATCGGCTGCCAGTGGGGCCGGTTCTGGCAACCCACAGGTCAAGAGAGTGGGTGCAGTTAGAGGGCTGGCATCCCGGCCCCTGGGCTTCTCACTCTCTCAATTTCATCATCCACCTATGAAGTAAAGATAATCATAACGGCCACCACCTGTTTTTGTGGGTTTGGGGGCGGGACCACGGTTGTGCCAGCCTGGTCCTCCTGTGAAGGTATAAAGCTAAACCGATATCCAGGCTGCTGATAAAACAGAAATTCATACTCCTGCTGGCCCCAACAGCACTGCAGAAGGGATGCCATGCACCTGACATCTCAGACTCTACCTCTAATGTTACCATCTCCGTGACTGCAAACAGGACTCAAACACCACAATCTTCACGAACATAAAAGCTTGGGCAATACTCATATTTTGGAAACAGAAGAGTGACATTATGTCCCTAAAATAAAAAAGCCACAGCCAGGGTTGTGTTTTCCAGACAGAGGAAGCAGAATTTCCACCTTCCAGATGCATCTGGATAGTAATTCCAGCTCGTGCCTGACTGCTCAGCGCTTGACCCTAGGGAAGAGGAGCAAGCAATTCCACAGGGCAAGGGGCGTGGGCGGCAGCTGAACATCGCCCACCGGGAGGGCGGCCCCTGAAAGCGGGTAGGAGCTCACCCCCAAGCCAATGCTCGGCGTCCCCTATATAAGAACCACCTAGGAAAGGGGATAGGAGACCCGTGAGGACAAGAGGAGAGTGTTTCCTAGCCCTACCGCTTGCAGAATTGCAAATCCTTGGTGGTAACCCTGCGAGACTATTTACCCAGGCATCCAGGAGTGAGGATGTGCTTGAGTGACTGAATATGGGGTAGGCACACGCTTGCGCCCTGGCAAGAGCAAGGAACCATGGAGACTGGGGTTGTGTACATGCATCTGTCCATCCATTCCTCCCTTTTCCTCCTACGGTTTTATCCAGGGTGCTGGAATATGAGGGTTTGGAGACAAGTATGCACTTAGCAAAGGCTAACCGTCCACAGGTTAATCTATATCTGATTGATCCTAGACCCAGGTATGACGCCAGGTAGCAAAGCACACCAAGATACATGAGCACCGTATACAAAACTTCACGCTAAAGGCAAGCTGGCTTAAGCCCAGAGAAAAGAAAATAACTTACAAACTCAGGAACCAGAATCCCTCCACAATTCTGCACCACTGGTTAAACAAACTTAATGTCAGTGAGGAATAAACTACAGTCTCTGAGGGAAAAAAGTGATTTTGTTCACTTTGTTGGGGCCCTAGGTCCTACTCACTTGCCATGTCAGTCAAGTAGGGGCTATTCACCAGCAAATGTGCGTGGCTATGTGCACGCACAACACTTAGATACACACACCGAAACCCACACACGTGTGTGTACCCATAGGTGTGTGCAGATATACACACATATACCTATGTGCGCACGAGTACCCACACAAACCCACACAGACACATCACAAATGCAGATGGACACACACACAGACACACACACACACACACACACTCCTTCCAGTCAAGCTGAAGAGGAGGCAGCATGACTGTGCAGTCATAAAACCTAACAAAAGGGATAGAAGAGAAAATGGCAGCTAAAAAGTACCCATGAGGAGGAAGGAGAAAAAAAGCTCTTCGAAAAGCAGTTTGACTCAAATTTTTTTTTTTGCGGTACACGGGCCTCTCACTGTTGTGGCCTCTCCCATTGTGGAGCACAGGCTCCGGATGCGCAGGCTCAGCGGCCATGGCTCACGGGCCCAGCCGCTCCGAGGCATGTGGGATCTTCCCGGACCGGGGCACAAACCCGTGTCCCCTGCATCGGCAGGCAGACTCTCAACCACTGCGCCACCCGGGAAGCCCTGACTCATAGTTTTGAAGGCGCAAGGTGGGCGAGGACAAAAAGACCTTCATCAGGAGCGATAAAGGAAGTCAGCGCAACAGTTGGGCCTTGCTGGCTCCTACACAGAACAAACCCAGCCAGACTCCAGATGATTAAAATGGAGCTAAGCCGATTAGGGAATTGTACATGTGGATGGATTGCCCAGTTCACTGATAAATGGGAACAAATAACTTAAATCTTGCCCCACGGCTCTGCTGCCAAAACGGCCCACAATCTGCTAAACACTGAAACCAGGGCTTGACAAGATGAATGTGTCCGAAGGAGGACAGTCAGATGACCAATAACTATCGGTGGCTAAGCCCTGTCCTGGCAACGTGGTCATGTAAAGATGTCCAATCAGTTCCAGGCCACCAATAACCTACTGCGAGGCAGACACACACCATTTAATACGAGAAACAGTGTCAGTGGGTGTAAAATTTGTGTAAAACTTTGTGGTAAAGCCCATAACTGCTGCTGCTATTTAGAGAAGGGACAGATAACTGAAAGCGAGGGTGGGCTTTCCTTCATCCTGGCACATGAAGGACACAGAGGATTTGGAAAAACAGAGGGAAGACAGCATCACTGCTCAATATCGATTCTCCTGCCCATCTGTTGGGAGCATTATTCAGTTGGGGCTCCAGGTAAGAAGTAAAAGAATGAACTCCCAACCCTGACTGTCCCCATTCAAACTCTCCCCTATCCTCCTACCCCTCTGGCCAACTATCAGTTGCTTAAGCTTTTGTGGAAGGAAAATAGGGAAAGAAATGCTGAAGTGTCTTTCATTTCTCAACCAAATTGGATAGCGCCTGCAAGAAGAGAGCCAGCTGATGAAATGCGATATGGTTCCTTCCAGAACCCATCCCCATGGGACTCACACATAGACCATGTCATTTGGAGTTAATCGGATGTCTCTACAACTAATTAGAACCAGGCCAGGATAGGACCAACGAGAAAAGCACTCCCACAACGTACATTTAGCAATGTAATGGCTTTTGGAGGTTCTGTCCTTGTTTTGACTTTTTTCTATTAACAAAATTGTGAAACGTCCTCGGAGGTGGTTTCCACCTATTGGAAAACATCTGAGTGAAAAGGGTGTGAAAAGCTCATTCCCTCAGAGCTCCTTTTCCATGATCTCAGACATCTGGGCTTGGGTAACTACCCACAAGGCCCGGCCAGGATTTTTGCTTCTCACCAGGGCACTGGCACTGCTGTCAAGGAACAGCCCCTCTCCAGAAAGCTTCTGGAGGCTCAGCTCTCAGAGTTTTAACTCCTCTGCTTGGTATCAGGCTAAATGTTGCACTTGAGGTTATTTCTGCACGAATCTACTATTCCCACAAACGTTTCCTATCCCTCGGTGTTTCTACTTCACCAAGCTCCGGGAGGCAAACACCTGTGACAGCTGGAAGGGTAGGGTTAGAGAGGTCCTTAACTCCTAAAATAAAGCCCTAAGTCTTCCTCCAGTAAAATCATCCAGTAGGAATCCAACTCATGGATCCTTCCCAGCGGACGCCCATGCCAGGTAGCCAGCAAGTCATTAGAACTTCTGCTGAGAGTGAAGGCACATTCTCTGTAAGGCAGTTTCTTTGATCCTTAATAGAACCTGATAGAACACATTCTCTGTAAGGCAGAACCTGATACACATTCTCTGTAAGGCAGTTTCTTTGATCCTTAATAGAACCTTAATAGAACCTCAATGATTAGAGAAAAAGTATGCTCCAGTAGTTTAAGTGTGCTGGATTAGAAAATTCTTCCGTTAGTTATGTACAGCCCTCAGTATCACAAAGACTATGCCAGGGTCTTCCTGTATCAATTCTCTCTGTAATAGGAACTTGATTGATGACATACTCTGTTTCTACATACATGCCCTCAGAATGAGAAGAGGCAAGACTTTGGGATAAACACAACAAGGATGCTGAGATGATACACATTCCTGACATCAGCACTCTTCCAAATCCTGAAAGTGCTTAGAATGGCCCATTAAGAGGCTGATTAAAAGGAGACAACGTGGTACAGACATTTTATTTCCTTGCTTTTTTTAAAAAAAAAAAACAAACACAATTACAAAGAGCATCGATGTCTTGAGTGAGGAGGGCTAATTCCACCCTCCTTCCTGCAGGGAAGTTTTTGAGAAAACTGTTGCCTTCATCCTATTTTTGTGATTATTTGCGCAGATCCCATTCAAGTAAATAGTACATCTCTGAGGGAGGTAAACATGAAGACCAAAGAAGGTCAGGGGCATGCCATTTTCACAAATTTACTCAAGCTGTCAGACCTTTTTTTTTTGTCCCACTGCTAGGAACTTGAATGTAAGTGGAAGAGGCCCCTCTATGAAGCATGACGTAAGAGGCTCAGGATATGCTATTCAAAAACTACCCTCCTGAGCTGTGACAAAGCGAGAGAGAGGCATGGACATATATACACTACCAAACGTAAAATAGATAGCTAGTGGGAAGCAGCCGCATAGCACAGGGAGATCAGCTGGGTGTTTTGTGACCGCCTGGAGGGGTGGGATAGGGAGGGTGGGAGGGAGGGAGACGCAAGAGGGAAGAGATATGGGAACATATGTATATGTATAACTGATTCACTTTGTTATAAAGCAGAAACTAACACACCATTGTAAAGCAATTATACCCCAATAAAGATGTTAAAAAAAAAAATACCCTCCATCCATCAGCCCATCCCAGGGTCTGAAATTCCATCTTTAAGATTCATTATAACAGGGGTTAAACAGTTACACCCCAGGCTCTTTTTTTTTTTTTTTTGGTCTTACTGTGATTTGTTTATCAAACTTCTCTCAACACCTCTTCTCTGCCTCTCTCTGTATCTCCATTAATTCTCTAGGAATTTCTCTGATTTTATTCAAAGTAAACTAGAAGGTCTGCAGGCTGGAGAAAAAGAAGAGAATGGAACCAAGCTGCAAGTGGCCACAGGACTTTCTCTCTTACTCAAGTGAGAAAGTGCTAGAATGGCCTCTCAATTCTTTCAGAATCGACAAAGATCTACACAGCACCCTGAACCCAAAAGGTAATAGTACATTGGTGCAAATCCTTCAGATCAATAAACAGCCTTCTCTTTTCCTTCTCCCAGTTGATTATCTTGGCCCAAAGCTTGGGGATGAGCAGGAAATTGAATTGACTATGGAGCCTGCAGAACTACACACTTCTATCCACCGCAGTTCAACACTGCAAATCCCCATAAACATGGATAAACTTGGGTACCTGCCAGCAACACAAGGGAACTGCTATGCTTGCCAGAGTCCTGAGAGAATCTCTCCATCTCCAGTATTTCTTTTAAGTTTTCTAGTTGCTGCTTGGAAGTAGGTGGTTGCGGGGGTGGGGGTGGGGGTGGTGGTGATGTCAGGTTGGAACCAGCCTCCGTACTTGCAAGTTCACTGCAACAAGGTTCTTGGTTATTTCAGCTACCTACATTGACCCAGTGTAATTCCCTTTTCCTAAACTTGGTTGAGACTGGCTCTTCTGGCTGGAAGTGGGAAGGGGGTGGGGGGTGGGCAGGAAAAAGGGGAAATCCCCTTGTGTGCAGTAATGCTCTGAGTTCTGAAAGGCAAACTCTGCCAACAGCCCAGTTCTGGGAAGCAGCTCTGGGGGCAGCCCAGGATCCTATTGGGTGGTCTCATTTTTGGGCCCAGGGTATGGGGGTCAATGCTCCAGAGTTCTATTTCCATCACCATCAAAACTTCAGCCAAGGGCTTCCCTGGTGGTGCAGTGGTTGAGAGCCGCCTGCCGATGCAGGGGACACGGGTTCGT
Organism: Pseudorca crassidens; assembly: GCF_039906515.1. Lineage (NCBI taxonomy): Eukaryota > Metazoa > Chordata > Mammalia > Artiodactyla > Delphinidae > Pseudorca > Pseudorca crassidens. The sequence goes on from NC_090309.1 coordinate 55,046,281, forward strand.
GCCTCAGTCCAGGAGGATCCCACATGCTGCGGAGAGGCTGGGCCCGTAAGCCATGGCCGCTGAGCCTGCGCGTCCGGAGCCTGTGCTCCGCAGCGGGAAAGGCCACAACAGTGAGAGGCCCGCGCAAAAAAAAAAAAAAAAACAAAACAAAACAACAACAAAAAAACTTCAGCCAAGATATTTGATCTCTTTTCATAAGCCCTTTCCCCCAAATGAAAGGGAAAGAGAGGAGGAGGAAGAAAGAAGTAGAAGAGGAGGACCACACACTGCGGGGAGAAATACTAGGTACTGAATGAAGACTTTGGCAGCAAACCACAAAAGGTATTGCTACACAGCACAGTTGTCCTGTAAGGAAGGAGCAGAGTTTGAGAATGAGGCCAGTTTGGAGGTGGGTACCCTGTGACTTTGATGCAAATGGAGCATCTCCTCAGAACTCCATCCACAGGTCACACCTGAGAACCCAACCTGCCTATTCCATAGCCCTTGGCCATTAGTTGTATCTTTCTATAAACATATTGTTTTTGTTGTCAATGAAATCTCTTCAGAGAGCAGCTTAATCTCCAGGCTTATTCATCATGTGACTTCTTCTTTTAAAAAAATGAAGAGAAGAAAACCCACTGAAGAATTAGGTGCAAATTAATTAGAAACACATGGCGAAATTTCTCAGAAAGTTATACATGGCTTAACAACATGTTAAGGGTAAAACATTTCCTCCATCCGGGCTTGAAGACTGGCTGAGAGCAAGGTCCATGTCAGCGGGTGGGTTCTGAGGATCTGACATCTAGAACTGCCCCAGGCCAAGGCCACAGGGAGGAAGGCTGGTGGCTCAAGTGGGGTCCAGGTTCTTCAGCATGTCTGCTCCTGATGGCAAAGAGAACCAAGAGATGCCAGAGGTCCCTCTGTCTCTAAGGCATTCACATCAACCCATTCCGTGAGATATAAGGGCAAGACCACAAAGAATAAAGGGAGGAATTATAGATATTTTTGCTGTATGATTTCAACTTTTCTCTTCAATGTAGGCTAATTCATCTCCCTCAGATGGTAATTTCTTTCCACTCCAAAGGTAATAGTAACTCCTTCCTTTAGCCTCTGACATGAACATAATGATTTGAATTTACTTCTGGGTGGGCTTACTAAATGAACAGCTGAATTGTTCTCAACTTTTATAGGTTTTCAGCAAAGGGATAAAGAAAAATTTGGAGAGTTTAAACTTGCTGTCGCTCACCTCTTTCACTCAGCCTCAGATCGGAATTCCTCTGTTGGGTTTAAGGGCCCTGACCGTCACACTATACACTCTTTGAGCTGCAGATATTAACTTCCACGCACGCGTGTACATACAGGTCAAGCCTAAAGAGTGAACCCTAGTGACAACAGAAGCTGGTTAGCAGATTAATTCGTTCATCACTTAATTACTCCTCACGTAAGGTCCTACTTTGGCTGTAATTGTCAACTATACTCATTTCTTTCTTTGAACTAAATCTTCTACCTCCATTTACAGGCTCTTAGTAAAACATGTGCTTGAATTTCCTCAAGCAGATTAAAATTTCATCCATCTGGTACTGCACAAGTGTAACTTAAGTGAGTCAATAGTTTCACCCCATTGACATTCATACAGGTGGGCTTTGCTTTAAGAAACTCAGAATAAGAAAATCAGCATTTTTTTAAAAAGATAAAAGATGACTATTCTTGGTGTGGAAGTCCTCTTGGTTCCTCCAAAGAGTAACCAGTAATAAGAACTCCTGGGGTATTATAATTGAAGCAGTGACCTCAGTCTAGCAGTGAGTGCCCACAAGCCTTTCTCGAGAATGAGGAGAACGCTGTAAATGATCATCTAAAGCATTTGCTCTGAAGGGATCGCACTTCATGGCCTCAAAGATTCCTTCCAGCTCTGAGAGTCTGTGATTTGATACTAAAAATCAGAACCAGCCTAGAACATAAGCAGGATGGAAGGGTATGGGGAGAATGGGGTTAATTCAGTAAAAGGATTTTAGATCTAAGTGGAGAAATCCCAGGCACGCAGGAAAGCATCCACCAAAACAAACAATACACAAAGCTCCCAATCTGTTCATTTCAGGTTGGGGTTCCTTCAACAAGGGGGTAGAATTCTTCCCTCTGCCATGAAAGAGACACTTTCTGCTCACTGATGAAATGAGTAGATTAAACTACATGCCCCTTAGGTCCTTCCTGACTCTGGGGCTCACTGAGTCTAGGCCAGAGGGCAGCAAAAGGGACTGGACAGGAGAGGCGGGGCAATGACTGAAACAGTGTGAGGGGTTGTTACCAAGGGAGGCTGGAGAATCAAGCCCTAGACTGGATATTACAGAATCCAAATGCTGGGACTTTCAGAGAAGAAGGGAAGTCAATGAGGGCTGAGGTCATCTCCAGAGGACGTCCGGGGAGAGAGATGGGACATGGTCAAAGGCTTGACATTTCCCGCACTTGGCTGTGTAGCACTGGGTCTGGGTTTGGATGATGGGGAAGAAGGATGATATGAAATCATTTCAGCCCTTACCCTCTGGCATAAACTTCTACCAGACAGGTCTCTGCTGTTTTGTACTGCAACTGTTCCTCATCTGAGGAGGAAGCACCTCTCCCATCCACACGCCCAAGCCAAAGCACGTCCAAGATCTCCAGGGGCCAAAGAGGGAACCACCTCAAAGGGCCCTTGGACCACTCTGGACCTTACAACCTGAGGGCTTCCTATAGCACAGGGTCTTCCCATTCTGGTCCTGCTATTTTCTCATCTGTAAAATGGGCTAATAGGTATGTGTTAGGTTGCTGTGCAGATTAAACAAGTAATACACTCGAAGCACTTAGCGAGCACTCAGTAAAGGGCAGCTACTGTGGTGATGGAGAAATTAAGCCATCAGTGCACTTTCAGGTGTAGAGTCCCAGGTGAGAGCTGCTTACAATATACCTTTTATTTATTTTTTTCATGGAAGTGCAACTTTATTTGAAAGACTGACCAATATACAAATGGTGGTTATTTGGACTTGGATATTCAACTGATATTTTCTCCAAATTTAACGAAGTGACTCTACCATACAGTATATCTTTTAGACAGCCACCTTCTTTGCCTTCCCAGGCCAGCCCTTCCAGCAACAGCCAAACACAAGAGGCCAAGTGGATCCCATTGAAAATACTGTCCTTCAAAAGCTTCAAAGAATAAAAAAGAGTCCTGGTGTTCCAGAAGGTTCCCTCTGAGCCTCTGAAGATGTGCATCTGAGGCCACCTAGTTCTCCTCATCCTGTTCCCAGTGACAGAGGTCAATGGGAGCCGAAGAGAGACAGAACAGGGGCGAAGGCAGGAATTTCAGCCTAAACCCGAGTTACTCAGCTGGTCACCAGCTTTCCCAACACAGGGGGACCAATTTGCCATCATCTCCAGATACACAATCTCTCCCTACAGAAATAAATGCACACTGATCCTGGGGTCCAAAGACAGCAAGAATCCCAAATCTGGGACTTCCCTCGTGGCACAGTGGTTAAGAATCCGCCTGTCAATGCAGAAGACAGGGGTTCGAGCCCTGGTCCGGGAAGATCCCATATGCCACGGAGCAACTAAGCCCGTGCGCCACAACTACTGAGCCTGTGATCTAGAGCCCACAAGCCACAACTACTGAGCCTGCGTGCTGCAACTACTGAAGCCCGTGCGCCTAGAGCCCGTGCTCCGCAAGCCCCCGCTTGCCGCAACTAGAGAAAGCCCACGCACAGCAACGAAGACCCAACGCAGCCAAAAAATTAATAAATTAATAAATAAATTAATTAATTTTTTTTAAAAAAAGAAGAATCCCAAATCTTTCAGAAGTAAGACAGCTTGGGACTTTCCTGGTGGTCCAGTGGTTGAGAATCTGCCTTCCAGTGCAAGGGACACGGGTTTGATCCCTGGTTGGGGTACTAAGATCCCACATGCCACGGGGCGACTAAGCCCACGCACCGCAACTACTGAGTAAGTGTGCCCTGGAGTCCCACGCGCCCCAAGTAGAGAGAAGCCCGTGCACTGTAACGAAAGACCCCGCATGCCACGATGAAGATCCCGCATGCTGCAACTAAGACCCAAGGCAGTGAAATAAAGAAAAGAAAGGAAGGAAGGAAGGAAGGAAGGAACGAACGAACGAACGAACGAACGAACGAAGGAAGAAGGAAGACAGCTTAACAAAATGCTTTCCTCCTCCATTGATGAGAGTGCAAATCTTAATGCAGTTTTCAAGTATTTTTGATAGGAGAAAATGGCACTGACACATGGCAGCTATGGCCCTGGAGAGTGGCTGAGCAGAGAGCCAACCAGGGGAACCCAGGTGAAGGGGTGGAATGGAACCGAGAGCCAGGCTTCACCCTCCCTCAGTCCCTGATCCCCGGTACCCCTGATGGGTAGCAGGAATTTGCTGGAAGGTCCTGAATGGAACACGGGCTGTAAAAACAAGGAGACCTGGACACTGCTTTTATGATTCTTGGAACGGACTGATGGGACGCAGACAGAACTGGTTCAAGCATAAAGGATGAGAAAGGGTGTGACTCTAGGGACAGACACGGCAGCATGAGGCCCAGAAGAAGAACCTTTGAGATCAGATGGGGAAGTGCCTATCTCATACAAAAGGCCAGGGACTAGCAGGATACCCAGGACAAGCTTGAAACAGAAAACCTCTGCCAGGCGTGATATGGGAGAGGAGGAGATCCATGGCCAGGGATTGGTCAGGCAGCCAGGACTCAACCCACAAGATCCCAAAGTGAGGCCAGCTGGAATCTTCCTCAAACTGGAGGCTTAAGAGTATATCTAAATCTCCACAAGCCCCAGTCTCCCCAATAAAATGGAGATAATAACAGCACACACCTCAGGAGGCTGTTCTGAGGATGATATAAAGAGAATGTAGGTAAAGTGCTTGGGACAGAGTAAACACTCAACCAATGGCAGATAGCGATAGTAGGAATAGTTACAAAGCCAACCTACTAGCATGTAATCTCTTCTGTACTCGTGCCTATCTTGGATTCATTTTTTTAAAGTAAAACTACCCTTTCTAGACTTCAAACTGCTTGAGAAATTGTCAGAGACAAGAGCCAGTGCTTTACGGCCTCAATTAACATAGACCAAGGGATAGTGTACTAGGGGTGCTGGTAACAGAGACAAGACCAGCTCCAGACTCTGGAATGAGACGTGTGTTTCCTTTTGTGTCCCTGGCCGCCAGGACACTCAGCACCAGATCTGATCCCCAGACAGGATAATTATATGCTGGACAGTGGGAACCCAGGGAGACAGGATCCACATCCTTTCCCTGGGTATAATCTCACCAGGACCAAGGAGGTTTCCCCTCTGAATTTCCACTAGAAAGGCTCCATCAGGATTTCTCCTCTGTCTACTCTTCCAGAGAATGATTCTCAGTTCATTTTGCATCAAGTCAGAGCCCCCAAAGCCACATAACTGGATCTTGCCAGCTTAGCCACTGGCCTGATTACCTTCACCGGGTCACACCTTGGCATTCAATCCTCCACATTCATAAAGGTTTTTGCTGCTGATGGATCAATGTCTATTACGCCCCTGTGTCTTTTGTATAACCTCCTACATGAGAAAATGATTTTGGAAAAATGTGCCAGGAAGAGTTTTGCTTCCCCTCAGGAGCTGGTAGATTTTCCCCTTTCTGATCAAGAGAGCTACGTAATTAACCTGGTTTTCATCCTGGCCTGGCTGCTCCAAACCAAATTCAGGGCGCCATCAGAGCAACTAGATTAGCCACTTCTTTCTTTTTTATGGCCTCAATTTTCTATTTATGTTTGTTAACTTTCTTGTATAAGATGCTTCCACCCTTAGTAGACAAAGGCAGGGCGAGGATCAAGTTAAAGCAAAACGTTCTATCCTTAATATTTTTACCTTTTCACATGCTGCTTCCTCCAGGAAATATTCGCTGACCACCCAGTCCACAGGATCCCTTCCTGCCCGAATGCTAACAGCTCCTACTGCCCCTCGCACGCAGTGCTTTCAGATGCAGCCTCTTACCTGTGCACAAGTGCTAGTCCTCTTAACGGGCACCTAAGCTAGGGCCCAAGGGCTGCGTCCTGCGCTTTTTAGTACCTCCCATAAAATCCAACCCCAGTCACACACTGGGGACTAAAAGAATATTAAGCGCTTGACGGATCACCCAGTACAGAAACTCTGAGGGATTTAACCCAGGATTTCCCTACGATCGTCCACCTCCCCTCCGCCAACCCTAAATGCCAAACGCCTGACATTCACTCAGACTTTGAACGGCACATGATGCCATGGCAAGGATGATCCCTGTGAATGCTTTTAGAAGATTACTCACCCACGCTGACTAGCTATTTCTGTCTTACTCCTGAGAGCATAACCGAGGCGCTTCTATACTTAAATCAAACAAGTGTAATAACTGACATTTCAGATTACAGCTAAGAGGAGGTCTGCCCTGAAAGAGGGTGCGCTAATTGCTGAACTTGAGGAACAACCGGCGTCTCCCAGCCGCTGCCGCCCCTGCTTCCTCAGGGAGCTCAGGTGCCAGGGCAGAGGCCCAGCCTCCCAAGGGCCGAGCAGCGTGGAAGCCTCCAGGCAGCGTCCAGCCAGCCTGGGCTCCTTCCCGGCCCCGTCCTGACACGGATAAATCAGAGCCATCTGGCTGGCCCCTCTTCTGACACATGTGTCAGCGCCTCTCCCAGCCTCCACGCCCCCTCCGCCTAACGCGTTCCTTCCGCACAGAACCTGGAGTCGGCTCCCCTTCAAAACGGAACAGCTCATGACAGAGTAAACCGATGACCCCGCGTGCCTCTCCTGGGGCACCAACTGGTGCTGCCTCGTTCTGGCCTATTCATTTCCTGCGTGTATCTAGAGCTGGGACTCTCCCTGTGAGGCATGAGCAGGAGAGGGCACCGTGCCCAACGGGAAAAGGAGAAAGTTTGGAAAATCACAAAGGTCCCTTATTTATTAATTTTTTTTTTAGTGCTTAAATATGCTTATTTGCTTTAAAAACTTCAATTTGGAAAAACTGCTCTGAAATTGTTTATAAAGTTATGATGCAATACTTGGAATAATTCTGTAAGTTTTTACGTTCAAACACTGTAATGGGGATAACACTTGAAAAATGAACACTTCACAGAAACTAGTTCAAAAATATTTAATTTAATTATATAATTTTATATTACTGATACCAAGATTTTTGCCATTTCATAGTGCAACATCTAGAACCACACATGCTTCTTTGACTCATTTCATTGCTAGGATATTATAAAGAAAATTTAAGGTAGCAATATGTGCCTTGCTTAATTTACTCAACTCTAGTCCATCAAGAACATACCTTGAACTTTTAACAGCCAGAAAACACTATCTATACAAATTAGTTTCAGTATTATTTGTATGTGAATCTTCTCCCTTATAGTTATGCAAATATTTTAATTTTCTTAATTTCTTCTTATTTTATTAGAAATTCAATTTTGTTGCATATTTCACAAAGTTTTTTTTAATTAGAAAAATAATTTTCTCTAAATTTTGAACTAGTGTATTTTAAACTGTCTAAAATTAAAGTATCCAAATTAGGTTTGTTTACTATTTTTACTGAAGTATATAGTTGACTTACAATATCGTGTTAGTTTCAAGTGTAACACACAGTGACTCATATATATATATATATATATATATATATATATATATATATACACACACACACATATTTATGTGTTCTTTTTCAGATTCTTTTCCCTTACAGTTAATTACAAAATATTGAGTACAGTTCCCTGTGCTGTACAGTAGGTCTCTGTTATCTTCAAAGTTACCTTTAAATGACTGAATTCACTTTGTCATTTCAAACATGTGGGAGGCAGAACATGCTTAAGTCTCAAAAAGTACGAGCTTTAAAGAAAAGGAGGGGAACAAAAGCTTGTATGTAAATGTTCACAGCAGTTATTATTCATAATAGCCCAAAGGTGGAAACAACTCCACCAACTGTCCATCACTGATGAAATGATAAACAAAATGTGTCATACGCAATATAGTGGAATAGCATTCAACCATAAAAAGGAACAAAGCTCTCTTGATACATGCTACAGCATAAATGAACCTCAAAAACAACATACTAAGTGAAAGAAGTCAGCTGCAAAAGGTTAGCATTCAGGGTCCTGCCCAATAGCAGATAATGATAATAATGATGATAAGGATAACAGCAGCGGCAATAACATTTATTGAGCACTTAATATATGCCAGGCATGGTTCTAAATACGTTTTGTACATTAATTGGTTTCACGTTCACTGTAATCCTATGAGATCTGGACTATCTCTCAGATGAGAAAACTGAGGCTCAGAGGAGTTAGGTAATTTGACCAAATGCTGCCCAGTTTCTAAGTGTGTGCATCCAAGACACACAGCCAGGCCGTCTGCATCCACCCCCTGGGCCCTGCCACCAGCCCATGCAGCCCTACTTCTCGATATTAGCCCTTCTCAAACTGCACCACTGGCCTTCCTTGTGTGGCCTCTTCTTTGTAATTCAACACAGCTTGTGGATTCTATCTTTTAGGCCTTCTTATTTGGCACCTCTGTGCTTTTAACATTCTCTTCATTCTGACCAATTCTCAAAGGCAGTTCCTTTTGTTTTCGTCAGTACTAGCTTCCATCGAGGCCGGCCCTTCCTTGCCATCCTAACCTCCTTGAAATTGTCCGTTCTTTCTCTTCTCATTTCCACTGAAATGAAGCAATTCTAGTTCAGGAGTGGGCAAGTTCGCAATTATGACTTGTTTGATTGAACTGAAATGAAACTCTCAATCACCACTTTATTTGTAGCAGCTTTACTGAGGTATAATTAACAGACAATAAATTGAACACCTTTAAAGAGTAAACGTTGATAAGTTTCGACATATATATATATATACACCTGTAAAACCACCACTATAATCAAGACAATGAACATATCCTGCAGCCCCAAAGGTTTCCTCATCCGTCTCTGTGATATCCTCCTCCTGTCCCTTCTGCTGTTTCACTTTCTGTCACTATAGATTAGTTTGCATTTTCAAGACTTTTATACGAATGGAATCACAATACGTATTTTTTTAAATCTGGCTCTTTCCATCCAGTATAATTATTTTGAGATTCAGCCAGTTCTTCCTCTTTATTTCTCAATAGTAGTCCATTGTACGGACATACCACAATCTGTTTATCCATTCATCTCTTGACGGACATTTGAGTTGTTTCCGGTTTGGGGCTATTACAAAGCTGCTATGAACGTTCCTGTACGAGACCTTGTATGGACATATGCTTTCATTTCTCTTGGGTAAACACCTAGGAGTGGAGTGGCTGGATCACATGGCAGGTTTATGTTTAACTTTTTAAGAAACACTGCCAAATTGTTTTCCAAAGCAATTGTACAATCACCACTTTTCTAAGCCTGAAACTTTGCTTCTTTCCATCGTCTCCAACCCATCTCAGTATTTCTTTTCCAGCTAAACCACCAAAGCCCTGGGGCAAGAGCCCCTTTATCCTCTTCTTCCACCCTGCTCCATTATCTGGTATTTGGGTCCACACTTTTTCAAAATCCAAGAACTTAGATAATAGGATGGCTCTTCATCTGATAAGTGAATGTTTATCTCGGCTTCAACCTGACTCATCCCCATCAGTCTCACCAGGAGCTTGGAGTGAGCATCATGTTTTAAAAATTTTGTAGCCACCCTTCCCTGCGGTCAGTCTATATAGTTCTTGGCAGTTCACTGTGTGTCTAGTAAACACCCAGAACTCGGTGGTTCCAAACTAATTAGCCACACCTTTTTATGACACCCAGCCATGGAGATTCAAAGCCTCCCCTGATCTTCCCAGCACCGAACCTGCTCTCTCTCCTCCTTCCCCAATTCTCCATGTGCCAATCAGTTCCAACTCCCTATAGGAGGGTTCTCCTGATGACTCCAGCACCCAGGGAGCTCTCCCTCCCCTAATTCAAAAGAAGCCTCCGTCTGAGCCATTTCTTTAGCACTCCCCAAACACAGCATTGCATGTCATTGGGCAACTAGATTTAGTATGTATAAACCACAGTGGCAAGGCTAAGGAGGATGAAAAGAGAAACCAAGCATAAATGCCACCCTCATGCACCATAAAGTACAGATCATGGATAAGACATAGTTACAACTGAAATATTTCTAAGCAGGCTGGTAACTGCCATAAGACATTTGAGCCAAATGTCATGCGGGTTTGCCAGGCAGGAAAAGGTGAGGAACAGCACGTGGTTAAGGGTTTCTCAGCAAGATGGCAGCCAGGAGCAGTCACGATAGAATGAAGCCCCATGTCTTGGGCAGGTTAGATGTACTATGATATTCAGGACCATCTCTGACTTGCTTTTGTACTGTGTGCTTAACCTAACTCACCACAAAGACCCCTCCCTTCTCTCCATTTCCTGGGCTGCAGTAATGTGTTCGCTGCACATTTACTGAGTGCCACTGTGTGTCAAACAGCAACATGGTGAACATCACTGCCCCTGAGGATCTTCCTGTCCAGAGGAGGATAAGAATAAGGCAATAGCCCTTTATAATCCAGTGTGGTTGGTGCCCTGATGAAGCACACTGGGGACCACAACAGATGCACAAAGGGGGCTGTCAGGGGGTCGGGGAGGCAGCACAGGGGCTGAAATGAGGCCATGAGCCAAGCTCTCTCCCCTCTCCTCCAGGCCCTCCTTGTGGGTCATCTAGGGCAGCTCCATGCATAGTGTTGCTGCTTGGTCCCGAAACTTGAACCAGTGGTCCAAAGCCCCCGGAAGCCACCGACAATCAGGTCCCTGTCCAGAAGGTCCCTCCCCTCCCGGCAGCCTCATGATTCCATCCTCAGCCCAGCTTGAAGTTGGCAGCCCCTCTTAGCACCAGGCTGTGGCCCATATGGTAGTACAGCGGATGCTGCGTGATGCAGAACAGCTCTGCTTTCCAATCCACGTCAGCCCCAGCCACGGGTACACTGTGGCATTTAAACTGCAGCGAGGGACCTTTGATTTTGATGCGGAAGTTAAATTAGAAGCCTGTAACACGTCTGAAACACCTACGTGAAGGATGAGCATGGAAGCAGGGATGCAAGGGGGCCAGCCACAGCACATCAATATTTATTCATCATACCTCTGGCAAGAAACCAGGCCACCCAAGGGGACTAGGTGTGTGTGCGAGCTCCCAGAGCCTGCAGCTCCAAGGAATTCTTCCCCCCGCAAAGCATGGATGGAGGGTGGATTATTAACAGAGGGAGAAAGGAAAGCCCGTGGAGAATAAAACACATCCCAGACACTCGAGAACACCCACAGCCAAGAGGCCTCGGGGCGAAAGACTCTGTTGCCGACCCCGGGCAGCTTAGCTGCTTTATAAACATCTTCTAACAGATACATATTCCCACATGAAAGCAATTCACCGAGCTGGAAGTCACACGCCTGGCCTCCTTGCCTCTGAAGATCAAAGAAAAGAGAAGAAAGTTAACGCGCATCTGTTTCTAAGACAGAGACGTCTCTAAGCCCCTGCAAGAGAACTGCGCTCTTCTCACAAAGCCTAACTCAAAACCCGTTTTCCCTACTTTAGACACACTTCATCAGCTGTCGGCAACTAGGAGCAACTATCTATCCCCAACTCCCTGCAGATCCCCTGACCCTCCAAAATAGCAAGTTCGAAGGGAAAGGTACTTAACAGTCAAAGGCAATGTGGACATAGACCTTTTTTGCATCCTGATTCAACTGGAAGTTTTTGAACAACTGGGGAAAATCTGAATATGGTTTGAACATTAGATGATACTGAGGACTTACTATTGGGTCTGTGAGTTGTGATAATGGTCTTGTGGTTGTGCAAGAAATGTCTTTATTTTTTAGAGATGCAGTTGGAAATATTTGAGAGGGGAATGTGATGATGTCTGGGATTAGCTTTAGAATACTTCCACAAAAAAAAAAGATGAAGCAAAAATGTTAAAAATCTAGATGATGGGTATATGAGAGTTCATTGTTCTACTCTCCTGACTCCTAAAGGGCAGATGTTTTAACAAGAAAGTTTTTTTTTTTTAAAAAAAAAGCTTCAGGCAGGGAAGAATGCTACAGGCACACCAGCCAGCGTGACCACCTGACCTCAAGGCAAGAGTCAAAAAAATGTCAGATGCAAACCAGCAACTCAAATAGCCTGGGCCAACATCCAGAGGGTCTAGGACATTCCAAATGACAGCCGACCACAATAATGAATAATCATAATTATGACTATCGATATCAAGAAGATATTCGATTATTTTTTTCAGTATACTATGGATACAAGTGAAGGATGTTTACCTAAAAACATGGACAGAAATATTTTCGTTTCAACTTAGTACTTAAAGAAATGTAAAGTTTCAATTCCCTGGTACAGTTGGTTGCCAAGGTGTGGTCCCAGGAGTAGCAGCTTCAGCAACACCTGGAAACTTGTTAGAAATGCAGATTACCAGGCTCCACCCCAGACCTCCTGAATCAAAAATTCCAGGATGGGGTCCAGGTGCTTTAACAAGTCTTTGGGTGATTCTGATGCTCTTTAACCTGGGGCGCTAGGTGGGCCAGACATTGCTCTGAGCCTGTTGTATACACAGCAGTGGTGTGAACACACACACTCCTGCTCAGACAAACCCCGCTCTACAGCCACCGCCAGGGCCAGAAAGCTGGTAGTGGAAGAGAAACAAAAAGACACAGCCGCCATTAAATGCCTGTGCCCTGGGAAGCCCCATACACCCTTAGCCTCCCCCTAAGTCCACGCTCCAGGAAGCCCCAGAAACAGCAGGCGCCCCATCTGCAGTTCAAAGGGCGCACACTCTATTAAAATGGATCGTAAATGGCTTACATAACCCACTAAATCCCAACCGCTGGGCAAACCCCACTGACAGCGTAGGGGCCAGCTGGAGGCTTCTGCAGGCACACAGAAGTGGGGGGAGGTACCTGGGTCAGGGTGACCCGACTGGATGGAAGATAACACGCCTGCAGGTGCGGAGATGAGGAAGCGGGGAAGGACACACACCAAAGCAAGTCCCCGCTTCAGTGTTTAATTCATAAAATCACAGAATGTTCTAGCTGAATAACAGAGATCGCTGAGGCCAGCTCCCCGATTTATAGGTGAGGAAACTGAGGCTCAGAGAGGCAAAAAGTGATCGTCCTAATGTCTTACAACCAGTGAGTGCACAGAGGAAAGAGAATCCAGCTTCCCTGAGTCCCAGTGCTGATTTGTTCTATTAAACATGGGGGAGGGGGCATCTCAAAGGGTATGGGGAGGGGGGAAGGTGAGTAGAGACCCTAAAGTCAAACTGCTTGTGTGTCAAACTTAGCTCCTCTACTTATAAGCCTTGTGACCTTAAATAAGTTAACTTCTTTGCACCTCAGGAGGTTCCTAGTCTATAAAATGGGGATAATAATAACACCTGCCTCACAGTGGGAACACATGAGTTAAATCAGATGGCTAGGCAGCAAAGGGCTTAGCGCATAGCAAGCAGTCATTAATTACGTTATTTATTACATACAACATTAACTTGTTTTAATGTTAGTAGTGGTAGCACTAGAAGTGAGATTACAGGTAATTTTTTTCTTTTTTGTATTTTCAAAAACTTGTACACACATGTTGCTTCGTTAATTTTTGTTTAAGTTAATTAAATTCATCAGGTATGTATTAATTCTATTCTGTCTGCGCAACCTGGTGCTGAATGCCATGGAAGATCAGAGAATAGAAGAAGCCAAAGGCCCTCCTGACTCACATCTGATTAGAGAAACAAGAGGAACTTTTTGGGAACTAAATCAGTACGTGATGTCAAGTGAAGATTTCATATATATATATATATATATATATATATATATATATATATATATATACACATACACACACACACACACACACACACACACACATATATATGCATACAGTTGTCCCTCCGTGTCTGTAGGGGACTGTTTCCAGGACCCCAGCGGGTATCAAAGCCACAGATGCTCAAGTCCCTTATGTAAAATGGCCTGGTATAGTCGGCCCTCCGTATTGGCAGATTTTGCATGGGCAGATTCAACCAATTGCTGATTGTAAACATAGTAGCTGAATATGCAGATGTGGAACGCGCGGATACAAAGAGCTGAATGTATTCATGTATGAGTGTGGATACACACACATACACACACATACACACACACGGAGTCATGAAGAAGGGAGAATGAAGGGCAGTGATGACAAGCCAGGAGTCTCCAGGAAGGAAGTATTCCACACAGGGAAGAGAGTAAACAAAAGCACAGAGGGGCAGGCCCTTCCTGGAGGAATCTCCAGAAACAGCACCTGAAAGTAGTTCGGGGTCAGAATGATGAAGGGGTTTGCTAAAGGTCACACCGTTCATTTGTGGCACTGTTGGCCCCTCTTCAGCAAGGTGGCGTTGATCAGTGTCAGACTAATTAGCCATTTGCCTACCACAAACCTGGAGAAACGCTGGAACACAAAATGGGTACATTCTGAAGTGTGGAAGGAAGGAGGGAAAGGCCTAAATCAGGAAAAGGGGGCCTGGCTATGGCGGTCCTGTGAGAGGGTCGCTGGGAACCCAGTGTCCACATGGGAACACTGGGGGCCAGGGTATAGTTTGGGAGCCTGAAAGGTCAAAATGGACAAACTCAGCCTGTCTCCACAACTGGCTATGACTTCATTGACAACTGATTTCTTCCCCTAAAGAAAACAGGGGTTGGGAAGAACCACGGAGATCTCTCATTTTAATTCAATTTAATACATGATTATGGAAACTCTAGATGCAAGCTTCCATCTAGGCACCCACGGGGGTATAAACATAAGATATGGCCTTATTCTCAAGGAATGTGCAGTCTAGCTGGGAAAGCAGGTGTGTACAAACAGTCCTCATAGAATGATGTAATGATATGAGATGAAGATAATTAACACATCCTGAACAATTACCAGATGTCTCCCACACACGTGTGCTTTTTATCTCAATTAACATTATTATGTACCACATGTCATCTTGGTCATGTACTGAGATTATGTCAAATGATTTCAGAACCCTATGATGTCCATACAATTATGATGGATGAAAGAACTGAGGGGAAGAAAGGAGCATAGCCAGGTGATGATGAGTGGAAGGGCATTCCCAGCAGAGCGAAGAGTAGGAACAAAGGCACAGAGGCTGGAAAGCCCAGGGGGCCCTTGTGAACCAAGGGTGGTCCAGCATGGTGGCAGGGAAAGGGTTCATGGGGAAGAGGATGGGAAGAGGAACCAGAAAGGAAAGAAGCGAGATGCAGAGGGTCTTAAACACAAAGCTAAGGAATCTGAACTCTCCAGGTAGTAGAGAGTCTTGGAAGTTTCCTGAAATGAAGAGTGAGTGACCAGCATGGCTCTGGTGACAACGTTCAGGCTGGGTCTGCAGGCAGACAGGCCACTGAGGGGCCTCCATTATTATTCCAGTGTATGATGTCAGGCCTGGTCTAACTCATGCCACCAACCAAGCACGTGATACTAACATATGAAGCCATTCCCATATGCAAGCGTCCTTCTACATACTTCCATGTATTTCCTCATTCAATCCTCAGAAGAGCCCCATGATGCAGATATTATTATATCTTCATCTTATAGGGAAAGAAAACTGGGGCAAAGAAGTGTTAACTAGCTTGCCTAAGGTCAAGAACAAGGAGCTTTACATCATTTCACTTAATCCTCCAACGACCTTGATCAGCTCAAAGTCATAAAACTTGCCCAGCTCGATCACTCTGATCCTGAAGCTGTACCCACCCTGGAACACAGCTCCCCACTAGAGCAGTGGGGCTGCAAATGTTGGTATGGAAAGGAGGAACCATGAGTGATAAAGTTGACAGGACACACACAAGGCCGCATACTATAGGTTTCCATTCATATGAATATCTAGAATCAGCAAATCTATAGAGATACAAAGCAGATTAATGTTTGCCACGAGCTGGAAGAGGGAGGAATAGGGAGTGACTGCCTAATAGGTACAGGGCTTCCTTTTCGGGGTGATGAAAATACTTTGGAACTAGATAGTGGTGATGGTTGCACAAAACTGTGAATTTACCAAATGTCATTAATGATATATTGTATATAGTATGTATTTTACCACAATTTAAAAAAAAAAAAAACCCTAACAGGAAAGAAAAACCCTTGGGGTATAAGGACAAGGGAATTGTTGAAGTTGGTATATTATTCACTACTTAAGAGCCAAGAGAAATCAGCCATGCTGAAAGAACTCAGGCTGCAGACAAGTGAGTTTTCCTTTAATACAGAGTAGATGTTCTCCCCCCAGAATTCCTCATTCTTGTACATGGTTTTTGACCCCTACAAATATCTCTGGAAGAATACTAAGTGTGGACAAAGGTAAGAGGTATTTCTATTGTCTTCCTTTTTTCAACTGATGTCCTATCTTCTGGTAGCACGTGTGATGGAGAGGTGGTTTCGTGCAGCATTGGAAAGCAAAGACTTGAGAAATGAAGCAGAATCACGTTCAAGCCTGGGTTCCATCATCTACCACTTGTGAGATTCGGGAGAATTCACTCTGCCTCACTAATAATAGTACCTGTACTTCATAGGATTTTTATAAAAAATAAGTGAGATTGCATTCATAAAGTAGTTAAGCACTCATAATGTGGGTTATAATTTTATAAGTGCTAAAATATGCAATTCACATCTTATGAATGCCGTTCCATATCTGGAACTGTGGAATCCCTCTTGGAGGCTGGTGAAACCCTCTCTATAATGACTTCCCTTAGTTTTTGTCTGATGTTCATCTAAGTGGTTGGTCTATGTCCTGTAGCAGAACTGCATCCCATAGGCTTTGAGCCACATGCCAGCGACACTCCGGGGTAGACATTCAATCCCAATGAAACACGAAGCCCAGGGAGCTAGAAAAATGCATAATCCAAAGACGACATCTCTTAGCTTTGGACTACACTGTGTCATTTGTTTGTAGCGTATTTCCTTCCTGAATATATTTTGTTCAGCCTGACATTGAACAGGTTGGCTTTTCTGAGCACACACCCGCCGTGGGTCAGGGAAGATGATTCAGGAGCACATTAAAATCCTGTTCCCTCCCTGTTTTGGCGCCCTGACAGTCTGCACTACACCGTTTACTCGGCTTTCAAAGGCACATCTCTCTTTGCTCTAGACTTGCATTTGCCGCCCAGTCCAGCCCCTGGGGTGTCTAATCCTTCAGGGCGGGACTGTCTTCCCATCCCCCTATCCCAACACAAAGCCTTCTCTGCCCAGCGCTAACTTCCTGTTGAATCCAATTGATTAATGCATGTGAACAGCTCTGAGAAGTCCTAAGCTAGAAACAGGACAGTGGAGATAACAGATTGGAAAAGCCAGAGTATCTGCCCTCCCAGTGAAGACTGGGTAAAGGAACCCCAGGTATCTGAGTCAGGCGGAGATCCGAATGCAGGGAGGGATCACATTTTGCAGAGTCAGGGGTGCTGGCGGTGGCTCGCTTGCCAGGCACAGGGGTTTCTTTAATGAAATCCAGGGAACGAGAGTGATGAGCAACACATGTGTGAAGCTGGCTTGCACGCTCTCACACGCAGCCCGAAGGCCCAGGAGGTGAGGGGAGGCAGGCAGGCATGGCTTCACCTCCCGGTTATGCCATTGACTAGGCTGGAGGACCTTGAGTAAATTATTTGACCTCTCTGAGCCTCAGTCTCTTCATCTGTGAAATGAACGTGATCTTGCATACCTGACAGGATTGTTGTGAGTTTTCTCTGAGGGCGGGTATAGAAAATGCCTGGCGTGTGTCCACAGGTCAGAAAAGTTCTTTCAAATTACCTGCCAGCTGGCATTTCAGGACCTTCAAATGCAGACTCCTATAATACTGTGTGAAGGGTGAGCAATGAGTTCCCAGTCAAAATTACCCAGTTGTTGCAAACCATATATCAGATAAGGGGTTAATGTCCAGAATATATAAAGAACTCTTCTTACAACTCAACAACCAAAAAAAGAAACCACCTGATTAAAAAATGGGTAAAGTACGGGAACAGATATTTCTCCAAAGAAGATCGGCAAATGGTCAATAAACACATGAAAAGGTACTCGATATCTCTAATCTTAGGAAAATGTAAATGGTGGCTACTGTCAAAACAAAGTATTAGCAAAGTATTAGCAAGGATGTGGAGAAATTGGAACCCTTGTGCACTGCTGATAGGAATGTAAAAGGGTGCAGCCACTATGGAAAACAGTACGGTGGCTCCTCAGAAAGTTAAACATATGATCCAGCGATTCGGCTTCTGGGTATATACACAGAGGAACTGAAAGCAGGGTCTCTAAGAGATATTTGTACACCCATGTTCACAGCAGCATTATTCACAAGAGCCAAAAGGTGGAAGCAACCCAAGTATCCTTTGATAAATGAATGGATAAACTCAATGGTGTGTGTATATATATATATATATATATATATATATATATATAATGAAATATTATTCAGCCTTAAAAAGGAAAGGAAATTCTGATACATGCTACAACACGGATGAACCTTGAGGACATTATGCTAAGTGAAATAAGCCAGCCACAAAAAGACAATTATTGTATGATTCCACTTATATGAGATACTTAAAGTAGTCAAAAATCATGAAGGTGGAAAGTATAGTGGTGGTTGTCGGGGTCTGGGGACAGGGGAGAATGGGGAGTTGTTGTTTAACAGGTACAGAGTTTCAGTTTTACAATGAAAAGAATAATAAAGATGGAGGTTGGTGGCGGTTGCACAACAATGTGAATGTACTTAATACCACTGAACATTACACTTAAAAATGGTTAAGATGGTAAATTTTATGTGTATTTTACCACATTTAAAAAAAATTTGCCAAAAATAAAAGTGCATAGTTGTTTCATGCTATGTACTATAGGGACGAAAGAGAATGAGAAACAAATTGTCCTGGCCTCAAGGGTTACAATCTCTGAGGAAAGAAGATAAACACATGCAGAATGAGGCAGGGTACCATCTAATGTGGGTCAGTCCTGGAGAAATCAGAGAAGCAAGTAATCAGTGCAGCTGCAGAGTCAGGGGGACTCAGGTGGTGGGAACTAAAGCCTTGAAAGGTAGGAAGAGTCTAGAAGGGCTTGGGAGATAGAGGAGGGCATTCCAGGCCTGGGATTGGGAGAGGAACAATGTGAAAATCTGTCACCTTGGAGAGAAGAAGCCTGTTGAGAAATCATTTGGGTAGACAGGTTTTGATAGAGATGTGTAAAGCAGTCTTGAAGAAAAGCTGGGTTAAATGTCCACGTGATGCTGCAGGAAAAAGGGGGGCACTGAATGCTCTGGGGAAGGTGTATAGTATAATGTCTTGCATTTACCCAGCACCACTCTCTCATTATGTCCTTGTACTTCCACTACAGATAGTAATATTACCCACATTTTAGTGGGATAGAAACTGGGGTAGGGAGGTGAGCGACTCCTCTGGTGACACACATTTCATTAGCTGCAGAGTTCGGAATGGAGCCCTCCATTCCTGACTCCAAGCACAAAGGTATGAACTCTTCATTTTCTTGTTCTTTGTTCTATAAATATTTATTGAGCACTGACTACGTGCCAGGCACTCCCTCTTCTTGGACAGCTGAAGTGTGAGAAGACTATTAGATACCCAGGCAGGTGGATACATGAGTCTTAGAGGGGAGGTTTGGACAGACGTAAAAATTTAAGAACCATCAGTATATAAGATGTATTTGAAGCCATGGAACTGGATATAGATGATAGTCTTTCCTACAAATACAAATAAATGCTTGAAAGAAAGAAAGAGTGGAAAAAGAGAAATTCTCAGAAATGAGAGACAGGCATACTTAGGATTGCTGCCTAATTTCCTTCAGTTCCACTGCCTGGTTTCTCTTAACTATCACACGTGGGCACACAATAATTAACATAATTTACAAAAGAGAAAAAACATCATAGTACAGTAAAAGTCCACAGGTTTGTGGCTTGATGTATAATGACCTCTTAGACCATCCCAGTGACTCAGGGCTAGAGAGAGTTGAAACAAGGTGGAATTAGCCCAGTGACTCAGGGCTAGAGAGAGTTGAAACAAGGTGGAAAAAAAAATTAGATGCTGACCCAAACAAAACAAAATACAGAAACTGAAACTCTGACTCTCAGAAAGAACGCCGATATTGTTCTGGTTCCCCCATCTCACCACTGTTCAGATATTGGGGATGCTCTGGTCCACATCCATGATCTCCCTGGGAGACAAACTAATCAGGCTGGTCAGAGCCAACTCTCCAGCCCCCAGGCATCCCATTAACCACCAGAAACAAACTGACTGGGATTAGAAGTGAGATTAAAATTTTCTTAATACCATACCCACTTCTGTTTGGGGGAGGTTATCTATACAGACCCTAAGCACAGAAAAGGAAAACCAAGTCTTTCAGTTTAAATGAGAAAACTTCCTCAAATTACAGCAAGATCCGGAGGTCAGATACCTTCAGGGCAGAGTGAGTGATGTGGATAGGGCATGAGAAAGAAAAACTGTTTAAAACAGGGATGAGAGGGCTTCCCTGGTGGCGCAGTGGTTGAGAGTCCGCCTGCCGATGCAGGGGACACGGGTTCGTGCCCCGGTCCGGGAAGATCCCACATGCCGCGGAGCGGCTGCGCCCGTGAGCCATGGCCGCTGGGCCTGCGCGTCGGAGCCTGTGCTCTGCAACGGGAGAGGCCACAACTGTGAGAGGCCCGCGTACCGCCAAAAAAAAAAAAAAAACCAGGGATGAGAAAGGTAAACACACCAGAGCAGATGGAGAAAGGAAGCCTCGAAGGCTGTGATTCTAGGCACAAGTTCTGAGGCCACTGCAGGGAGAGGGGCAGCAGGCCTGTCAGAGCACAGTGAGACAAAGGCCATCTGGGTATCAGGGTTCCCCCGTCCCAGACTCACCACTTCCACCACCATCTGTCTCCATCGCCTCGGGAAGGGGCAGATTACGCAGAATGGAGTGGTCTCTAGAACCCCCAAGAACAAACAAGGACAATTATAAGAAGTGGTTGATCTCAGAGTCCCCAGAAAGTGGCCATCCTTCCCTGCAAACCTCCCCTCTTTGCACCAACTACACTACACCCCACCGCAATATCTAAAATTCCACTGGGGCAATTCATTCCTTTTGGTTCAACCAGAAAGCACATCAGAATCACCTGGAGAACTTTGAAAAATACAGTTTCTAGGGCACCACATGAGACTCACAAATCATATTGTCTCTTTTTTCTCATATCAAACAACACAGTTGGTATCTCTATTCCCATTTTACAGATGAGGAAACTAAGCTCAGAAACATTAAGCAAGTAACTCAACGTTACCCAGCTTGTGATGGTTGGGATTTGAACCCAGGGCTATCTGCCTCTTTCCCATACATTATTTATTAGATGCACTATCTGAAAAAACAACCGCCAAATCCACAATCAACTTAGCTCTCAGGAGTCAAGCTCCTTCCTGTACATTCAGGTCTCCGCACCCTTCACCAGGGCCCAGCGATGAGGTCATTCTGGCACTCAGGCTGTCTCTGGCCAGGCCAGCTTCCTATTTTGATGGCCCAGAAGCTGAGAGAACATCTGTAGGGACCAGGGCCGGAATCAAGCTCTCTGCAGAGTCTGCTAATGTGGGTGTGTTGGCTCAAACTATTTGGACTAAACAGAATCTAAGACCTCATGCTTGGGGCAAGGTTTTGAAAAGAAGCAGTGGGGGAGTGGGAGGGGGGTTACCCACGCCCACAATACGGATGTGAAGAATAAGTAAATGTACACAGATGTAGCCAGGCAGGGCAGGATCTGAAAGATAAACCAGAATTGGCTCAGTAGGAAGGGATGAGCTAACTTCCGACGTCAGCTTCTCCTGGTTGCTTTCTCCGAAGCAACTTCAAAGGCAGAAAAGCATCAGTCTAGTCTGGAAGGCTCCTGGACCCATCTGTGAGGGGTAGGAAATAGCAGGAGAGGAGAAAGACTTCCATCAAGATGCCCTTGGCCGACTCTTTATCCCCGATTCTTAGAATTTTTAGTGTTAATAAAGAGAAAAGAAACCAAGGCTATTCAGGCTGTTGAACTACGCCCCCTCTCCTGGATATGTTCTAAGCCTGCCTCTCTGAGACCAGGACAGCCTTGGCTATGTCCCCAGGCATGAGCTGTCAGCCTCCTCCCTCCAGACCTCAGCCGGCTCCTGAGTCTATACCTCCTTCAAGGAGGTAGATCCAGAGGCTCACCCAAGTCTATCGCTGCTAATAGCTCCAATATGTGTCTTAAGGCACCTGTTTCCATCCCTGAGAGGAAGCAGGGAGCACCCGGAAGCAGGAACACACGAGTCCTCTGCACTCTAACCACAGGTTGTCTTCCCAACATCACTACAGCACAGCGCACCCGCCGGTGCTGTCCGAGGCGGAGCAGGTAACTAGCATTTCGGGGGATTAACTGGGAGACCCTTGCATCTCATGACGTCGAGGATGGTGCCAGAGGCGCAGAGCCCTGCTGCACTCTCTGGCCGCAGTGGCAGTGGTGCTGACAGCCTTCCCGGCTAATCCAGCACAGGCTGTATTAGCTTCGAGCTCCCTCCTGAACTTGCCTTTCGAGACCACAGCCCACAGCCTGTCAGCAACGCGGTCCAGCCCAGGCACGAGCCCAAAACATGCACACGCCCATCTGCTGGGCTGGGCTGGCAAGATCTCTGACGTGATTGGTGGACCCTGGCTGGGGATCCACCATGTCAGAGCAGGAGAGCAGGCCTCGTTCTACCAGGGCAGTGCTGGCTTCCCCCAGAGGAGCTCCTGGTCTCTCTCTGCCAAAGCCAGGCCGCATTCTTCTGGCACTACCCGCCCCAGGAAGACCCTGATGTTCGTTCCCAGTGGGCTCAAGCCCCTTGTCTCACTCCCTATAACTGATTGAGTATTTTTGTGTAACTTAACTGGAAAGTGTCAGACCCATTTAGCTAAAAGCAAGCTATAAACAACCGCCAGGAAATGTTTCTTAGGAGCTTTCTTAGAACTAGAGTCTAGGCTTCAACCTTGTTTCCAGGGTATGTATTTCAATCTGATTTCCAACTCATCAAAAAAATCCTTTAGGCACAGTACTGGAATTCCCAAGGCGTGAGTGTTGGCATGTATCATTCAGAGTGGCTGGCATGTAGCTATACACAAAGAGGAGTTAGGAAACAAGGGTGAAAAGGCAGACCTTTCCATTAGTATGTTTACCTGGGTCATGACCATACTAGTTAATTAACTACTGCTTTACGTAGCAGGGTATAGATCTGGGTGTGTGGTAGGGTGAGTTCACCCATATTGTTCTTTGAAATTATTTGGTTCTTCTTGCCCTTTATGCTTCTATGTCAATTTTAAAATCAGGTTGTCCAATGTTGTAAAAAATGCTAGTTTAGATTTTGATTATAAAATTGAATTATTGACCTTATCAGATTCATTTGGGGAGAATTTCTATTACGTTTTCCCATTCAAAAGCACGGTACGTCTCTCCATTTATATAGCTCTTACATTGTTCAATAAAGTTGTATATTTTTTTCCATAAGTCTTTCACACCTAAAAAAAATATAAATATGTATATATGTATATATGTGTGTGTGTGTGTGTGTGTGTATATATATATATATATATATATCCCTTAGATGCTGAACACATAAAGGTCTACTCTGATCACTGCTCTTACCTGCAGCTTAGTACAAACCTGCCTCCATAATCAGTGACTCCTTGACAGGCAGAGATAGAACGGATCCCACCTGGGATTGCTGCGACAAGCTTCCTAACGCCTCAATTCCACCACTAGAGCTTTCTCTATTTTAGTTTGTAATCAGCAGGCAACATTTTTTTTTTTTTGGCAAGAGCATTATTTCAGAAAAAATTAAAATGTTTGCAGCTTATATATATTTTTAATGAGATGCTTTAAATCAGAAAATGTGATAGATTTCTACAGCTGAAAGTATTTCTAATTTTCCCGTCAGTAGAGACTTCCACGGAACAGAAGGCGACTAAACCTTCAGAAACCATCTGTCATTTGTATATTCTATAGTATCACCTGGTAACGCCTCACCTTTGAACAAATGTGGTCTGAGATGAGACCGAGTTGCGATGAGGCAGGAGAAATCAGAACATTTGGGGGTGCAGAAGGGAATAATCAGATGGGAATGTTAAAGTGAAATGCCCCCATTGTAATGAGATGAGCTGAGAGAGAGAGAGCGGGGAGGAGTTTGGGAGAAGAGGGAAGACACAGACTGGCATGAGACAGTCCCCTGGGGACACTCCTGGAGCCAAGGACAGGGAAGCTGTGTGGGGAGGACTCGCAATGGGGAAGGGGAGGAGGCATCTAAGTGGATCATAGAGAACAACAGAGTGGCCAGGGTGGCAGAGCAGTGGGGAGGGGGATGAGGGGGGTAGATGCTAAACACTGTGAATGGTCTTACTTTCCCCCTCTCCTGCCAACTGATCAGCCTCTGTCACCCATGCTGTGCCCTAAGCCCTCTACACCAATCCCAGATCCCCCTCATTCCCTAGAAAGCCTCCACCCCTGACTCAGCCCAAGGGAGGGGAGCTGGGACACAGCCTCCCTGTTCCAGTCTGATGGCGGCGGCAGCAGAAGAGCCACTGATTCACTCAGCTCGGGGAGGGCTCATTCCCTTCCCAGGGAATGCGAGTTATTCTTCTTCTTTTTTTTTTTTTTTTTAAATGTATTTATTTTTGGCTGCGTTGGGTCTTCATTGCTGCGTGCGGGCTTTCTCTAGTGGCGGCGAGCGGGGGCTACTCTTCCTTGTGGTGCGCAGACTTCTCATTGCGGTGGCTTCTCTGGTTGCAGAGCACAGGCTCTAGGCACGCGGGCTTCAGTAGTTGTGGCTTGCGGCCTCTAGGCACGTGGGCTTCAGTAGTTGTGGCACGCGGGCTTCAGTAGTTGTGGCTCACAGGCTCTAGAGCGCAGGCTCAGTAGTTGCGGCACATGGGCTTAGTTGCTCCGGCATGTGGGATCTTTCCGGACCAGGGCTCAATCCGTGTCCCCGGCATTGGGAGGCGGATTCTTAACCACGGCACCACCAGGGAAGTCCATGAGTAACTATTCTTGAATGACTCAAATACTTTGTGGTTTTTCATTCTTGCTATTAGATTGTGGTGGTATCTCAAAGCTACTTAGTCCATCACAATCTAAAGTTTTGATGCTCATTAAGACGCAAATCTCATGGTCACTCAGGCTTGAACAGGATCTAAGATCAGGGGTTTTTGTTGTTGTTGTTGTTGTTGTTTTTATTAAGGTATCATTTACATGCTGTAAAATTCACCTGTTTTTGTGTATGGTTCTGTGAATTTCGACAAATATATACAGTCTTGTAAACACCACCACAATCAAGATATAAAACAGTCTATTACCTCAAAAATCTTCCCCTGTGTCCCTTTGTAGTCAATCCCCTACCCCTACCCCTACCCCACTCCTGGCATCTGTTTTCCAAACCTGAAGTTGCGCCCTTTTCCAGAATGTCATATACACGGGATCATATAATATGTAGCATTCCGAGTCTGGTTTCTTTCATTTAGCATAATACTTTTGAGCGCAATATCAGGTTTTTAAAGAGGATAGGAAGAAAAAGAACTAGAAGGAACTGGGCATTAGCTGAGTCTTCAAATAGGCCCCGAAAGGTCCAGGCAAAGGAAAGTAGGAACCCCCAAAATACAATCTGCCGCCTTTGCAGCTAAGGGCTGCCCCTAAATAAAAAGGGCTCACACACAGACGTAGAAAGACACTGGCTGCCTTGGAACAACTTAGGCTAACATGAACTGTGGTCAGAAGACACATACTTCAATTCGCTTTGTGATCTTGGGTAAGTCACTTAGCCTTTCTGAGAGTCACAATTTCCTTCTGTGTCCAATGAGGACCAGACCCAGCCAATCAGAGCACCACATCTCCTTGGCCACAGTGATGAACTCAGGGACAGACCCTCCCAGTGACTTCTGCTGAAGCTATGAAGAAAGATACCTCCTCTTGTCATTCTGTGGGTTCCTAAAATATCAATAGTTGAACTTAGGCCAGGAGCTGCAGGTGGCCATTTCCGCCACCACATGGGAAGAACTTGCCTGTGAATAGAGCCAGCCAGAAGACAGCAGCCTACAAGGACAAGACAGCAACGTGATGACACCAATGTGTGAGCACCCTGATCCAACTTTGTTTCCATCTATCCCTGGACCGGGCTTGAACCAATACAGTCCCTTTATTTGCTTAATAAAAGTAATACACAAGCAACCTCACTGCTCAGAGATGTTGGAAGGATCATAAAATAACACCTATGACAGGGCCATGTAAACTACACAGATATATGGTGTTAAAATTCTTCTATTTCAGACTCTAGAAACATGATTCCCAATCCTGCACCTTTCAGAGCTATCACATCTTAATTCCCAATAACCCTAAGGCCAAAGGCAAAGCATTTGTTAGGCCACACATTACAGCCAAACATCCAAGACTTCTCAGCATGGCTCTTTGCAAGGTGACCAAATCCAGTCCAGTCCAGCCAATGCTTCCTGAGAACGAGGTACAAAGCTAGGATCTGTGGTTATATAAGGCTTAATAAGATACAGTCTTTATCATGAATGCAATTCAAAGGAGAGAGAAAACACATCTGGTTGGGAAAATCAGAATAAGATCCTTGAAGACATGTTATTCGAAAAGGGATGGGATTTCAAACAGTGGAGGAGAGCAGGAAGGCACAGAGGAAGGAAATACTCGGCTAATGCAGAAAACAGCAAATAAGCCCTTTGCTTCAGGTGTAGTTTATCTACAGGTATAAAGGAATTAAGTCAGAAAGACTGAGAATACTGAAGAAGACTGTAATTGCTAGGCAAGAAGTCATTATTTAATTCTAAAGGGAAGAGAAAACCCTGAAAGATTTGAGCAGGAAAATAACATAATTAAAACTGTGCTAATTAATGATTTCAATTAACATAATTAAAACTATAAACCTGGTAATAGTGTGTAGGCTGAGCTGGAGATGAGAGAGATTGGCAGCAGGGAGGCCAGTGAGAGGAAACCACAGGAGACCAGGCAACAAGTGACACGTGCCCGCACCGGGACTGCGCACAGGAAGATTTGGGTGCCAGAGACTGTCAGCGCCAACAGACAGGACCTTCCAGGAAGTACTGAGGGAGAACAAGGAGGGAAAGGAACGCTATAAAGGGTGCAAGCCAGGGAGACCAGAAGAATGGAGGTGCGGTTACCATCACGAAGGGAAGCTAAGGTTAGGGAAGGGATTTTCAGTGCATTGCTGGATTAGTTGAATTTGGGATGCTGGGGTCATGTCCAATTGAGATGTCCAAGAAGCATTTAGAAATGCAAATAAGTTAGCAGATGGGGAAAGTCTCGGGACCCAGAGGGAGGAGAGAGGAAGAGCTGTGGGGTGGACGAGGTCCCCGAGCAGAACATGGAGAGCCTTCAGGAGAGGATGGGAGGGAGAATCAGCAGAGGGCACCTGGTTGGACTTGACTCTTCCAAACCTGACTGTCTACAGCTTGTGGCTCCAGGGTAGAAGGGGACCAGTGATGGCAGATGCTGGGGAGCAGCTACATGTCAGGGATGAAAGGAAAGGCACCCATGAAAGAGGCAGAAAAGGAGCCGAGAAATCAGAGGAGAACCAGTATCATTCTGCCAGGCAGCTGAGAGGAGCCATGAGCCTTGGACAAATGGGCCTCCACTTTGGGCCTCAGTTTCCAGCTGTATGGATGGACACACTGCTTCCCGCCCTGCCTCTCGGCCCGCCCGTGTGAAAGGTAGACAGGTAACATGTGTATGAGTGTCCCAAGGAAGAGCACAGAGTGTCCCATGACTGATTCTGCCAGGGCAAGGAGGGGGAGGGGGAATGACTCCATGAGGAGTGTTTGGGGGTTCCTGATTCATCTAAAAGATGAGAGGACGCTCAGGCAGGCAGGCAGCCTGTAAGCGCGCCAGGACGTGGGCCAGGGGTAATTCACGCTCGCTCGCTCACCCACCTGCCGTCAGGATTTCATTCTGAAGACAGCTGTGTAGGAGGAACATTTGGTCTCAAGTTGGCAAGGCTGGCATATCCACACTCCCCCAGGGGAACCGTCCAGCCCCCTGTGTGGCGGGAGAGACGCTGGTCACCAGGTTCGGCCCTGACAGCACACAGCAGGAGAGGCACCCACAACTGACAGCTGCCCCTCAGAATGATGGTGCTCCTCTTCCCTCTCTGCCCAACCCATCCCCGAATTGTTCCCATTCTCCAAGATCCGGGTTTGGGCCTCACCTCCTCAGAGAAGCCTCCCCTGACTCCCCGTCTCCAAAATGATGCTTATATCCATCGGATTTCTAAGACACCTGAGGCTGCAGGACCCAGTCACTTATTACTGTCTAGTGTTCCTACTTGTTCATTCTTTCCATGAGACTTCCCGCACACTTTGGAGGATGCTAGGGGACAGGCAACGTGCAGGTCAATGGAAGGAAAGAGGTTCAGCCTCTCATGTTCTCTAGAAACTGGACTGTGTTAACAGGACTGAGAACGGCTCCTCAGGTAAAAACAACACCTGGCAGGAAGTGAGAGGAGCTTTAAAGCTGATGGAGATGCCATCAGCATCAGAGAAATCAGAGCAAGGGGCAGACTCCAGGACAAGGGAACTCAGGAAAGGCTTCCTGGAGGAGGTGGCTTCTCTGTCTGATTTGCCTAACAGGTTGATTTAACCTGAAGCAACTGATTTCTTCTCATGCCCTTCTGGCCCTGGCACATGACAGCACTGAAGCAAAATGCTTTAGGCAGTGTGACCTAGCCACAGGAACACGGGCCCTATTGTCACACAGACCTGCCTTCCAACCCTGCCTATCACATAATAGCTCTCTAATTTGGGGCAAGCAACTTAATCTCTCACAACCTCAGTTTCCCACCCACCTATGAAATAGGCATGAAAGTATGTATGTCAAATGGAAACGGTAAGGAATAAATGGGAAAATACATGGAAGGGCTTAGCACAGCACCTAGCACACAATAGGTGCCCAGTTAGCGTTAGTTCCCTTCCCCACTCCCCCCCGCCCCCAATGCTAAGAGTCTGAGCCCTGGCTTTCATGAGAAGTGTCTCCTGTCCTTGCTCCCATCCTCCCCAGGATAAGGGTCTGGCCTGCCTTCCTCATTCATTTGCATGTGCATCTTCAGACAAAATGTACAAAACAGTCACGTTCTAAGAGCTATTTCCTCTTTGGCGAACATTTGACTTTTCTGCCTCCTCCCATCTCCCCTGAGCTCCTTTCCCTTCCTATTACTTTTCCAAGAGCCAACACTCACACAGGTGTGTGTCATGAACCCCCATAACGGCTTTGCAGGCACTACTTCACTTAATCTGCAAAACAACCCTATGAGGTGAGCACCATCATTAACCCCGTTTCCCAGATGATGAAGCTGGGCACAGAGAGGTTAAAGGACTTGCCTGTGGTCACCGAAGCTAACAGGTAAGGGGCTGAAATGCAAACCCAAGCAGTCCCCATTCAAAGTCTACGTCCTTAGCCCCAGACTGCACTGCCCCCGTGTCTTACAGTTTCGTTAGGTTACTCTTCGCAGGGACTAAATCACTCTGAGATATTTGTTCATACCGAGGTGATGATCTCTGAGGAATGCATAGAGCCATAGGAGAGCCTGAAGCAAGGAGCACATTTAACTCAAAGACATAAACTTCCAGTGGGGATAGCGATGGTGGACAGCCTTACCGTAGTCCCCAAAACACCCCCCAGGGTGATGGACCACAGACAGCGTGGCAGTCATGTCTGTCCCTATGGCTCCAGGGATCTGCCCACATCACCGGCAACTGTTTCCACCAGAGGCTGGCCTGGCCTAGTGTCACAGGTTGGGTCCCCAGAGAGCCAACTCTGAGACGGAGATTTCCGTGCAGGAGGTTTATTGGAGACTGCTCTCAGCATCAACCCCTGTGGGAGGAGTGATGGAAGCGGGATGGGGCCCAACGGACTGTGATGCAGCCTTAAAGGTCTTAGCCAAGTCTCAGGGGTGCTCTGCAGCGAGGATGGCTTTACAGAGCTGTCTCCCATTGAGGT
This sequence comes from Pseudorca crassidens, assembly GCF_039906515.1. Taxonomy (NCBI): domain Eukaryota; kingdom Metazoa; phylum Chordata; class Mammalia; order Artiodactyla; family Delphinidae; genus Pseudorca; species Pseudorca crassidens. The sequence goes on from NC_090309.1 coordinate 55,076,233, forward strand.
AAGGGGGCAGGGCCTTTTGACTCCCCAGAAGCAGGTCATTCCATAGGGGCTGCCCCCAGGGAGGGGTGGACCTTGGGCCAGAAGGCTCTCTTCCTCTGAAGGCAACAGCCTGGAAGAGAGGGGCCTGTGGTGATTGCGAGCCGTCAGTCATCCCTCCCGGCAGCTGGGGGAATGAATGCTTCAAGCCTGTAGGGGGTCCGTGCACCACCACTACGCTGAGGCTCACGGGTTATCTTGACACTAAAGGCTCAGGCCAAAGTCCTGCTGCTCCCAGGAAGGTGGGAGCACAGACCTGGGCGCCTCCCTCCTCTCCCACGTGTCAGACTCCAAAGATGCACCACAGTGCGGGCTGTTCCCCAGACACTCACTCACTTCCAATGCCCGAGCCACGCAACACAGGCAACCGTGCACTTGCCCGGACGAACGTGCTGCCTTTCAGGATGGCACTCGTTGCCTAAGATGAGGGCCGACTGTAGACCAGAACTGAATTTCAGTTTAATGTTGTCCATCAGGCTGCAATTCCAACCCGAACAACCTAAACTGGGCACTTTTTAACCAATTCACGATCACCCAGCCTCGACGGCACGTTCCGTGCTATGCCATCTGTTGTATGGTATATGTCCATAAAAAGTAGGGGATGGCCCTGCCTTCAAGGAGATTTTCTTGAGACCACCCCAAGAACTGTTACACAGTAACAGTTCCACACTGGATCGCACGAGACACTGGCTTGCTGTGAAATCAGAGTTCTGAGAAGGCAGGGTTCAGCAGGCCTAGGGCAGATCATGACTCAGCAGACAGAAAGAGACCACAGGGTGCATCTGGAATCCACAACTCCCTAAGCCCTGAGCTCTACCTACCAACTGCCTGGGGTAAGAGAGAAGGATGGCATGTGGGGATGTGGAAGGGAGGAGAAATGGCATTTCAGGCAGCTACCTGGCCGACTCCATGACCTGCTTCAACTCTTGGCTCAAACCCCATCCTCTCAATGAGGCCAATGCTGACCGTATGTACTACTGACTAATCATACCCCAGCCTGCCCACTCCCTCAGCACCCAGGGGCTTCCAGTGCCCCTTACCCTGCTTGGTATTTTTTTTACCATAGTTTTTATGATCTCGTCACATACTATATCATTTACTATTTACTCCGTTTAGTGTTTATTATTTGTCTTCCATTTAAGCTCCATGAACACAGGCATCTCGGTTTTCTGTACTGATGTATCCAAAGCTCCTTGAATGGAGTTGGAATATAGTAAACACTCAATAAATACTTGTTCAATGAATGAATAAGAGCTAGTATCTGCTGAGTACTTGCTATGTACCGAGACAGGCCAGCCACCAGGGAGATGGTGGTGAGCGGCCAGAATCCCTGCCCTCACCAAGCTCACCATCAATCTCGTACTTTCTCAAACAAGCTCTGAGAGAGGAACAAACCCTAATGCCCTAAGCCATGGGGGTCAGCAAACTATGGCCCCTGGGCCAAATCCCAGCCACTGCCTGTTCATGGACATAAAATTTTATTGAAACATTAATTAATTTATTAACTCATTTATTTGCATTGTCTGTGGTTGCTTTTGCGCTACAATTGCAGAGTTAATTGTTTTGACTGGGACTGTATAGCCCACAAAGCTAAAAACATTTCCTATCTGGCCCTTTGTGGCAAAAAGTTGCCAGCCTCTGATCTGGGGCGTCTATTAATCATAGTGAATTAGTATCTCTCCTGTGCATCTACAGTTGTCCTAGTTATGTACCGTCCTTGGGAGGATCGAGAAAATAGTCATTCATGTCATTTTTTTGTTCTGTGGTCCAGAGGTGGAATTCTACTTGAGAAAGAAAAGAAACAAACGAACAGGAAAATATCAAAGAGTGTGTTAGGTACTGACTGGGGGAAGTGAGGCAAGATACCACAGAAGCACATAGAAATCTGCACATAGCCTAACATGGAGGATCCATGAAGGCTTCCTGGAGGAAGTGACATCTAAAATAGTATTATTGGACATCCCTGGTGGGGCAGTGATTAAGAATCTGCCTGCCAGTGCAGCGGACATGGGTCCGAGCCCTGGTCCGGTAAGATCCCACATGCCACGGAGAAACTAAGCCCATGTGCCACAACTACTGAGCCTGTGCTCTAGAGCCCATGAGCCACAACTACTGAGCCCGCGTGCCACAACTACTGAAGCCTACACGCCTAGAGCCCGTGCTCCACAACAAGAGAATCCACTGCAGTGAGAAGCCCACGCACCACAACAAAGAGTAGCCCCCGCTCACCGCAACTAGAGAAAGCCCTCATGCAGCAATAAAGACCCAACGCAGCTAAAAATAAACAAATTAATTAATTAATTAAAAAAATAGTATTATTATTGTTACCAGCACTACTACCAGCCACCAGGGGAGTCCCTGCACTTAAAGTTTTTGTTAAAAGGGTAGACCTCATGTTAAGTGTTCTTACCATGATTTAAAAACAAAACAAGGGCTTCCCTGGTGGTGCAGTGGTTGAGAGTCCGCCTGCCGATGCAGGGGACACTGGATCGTGCCCCCGTCCGGGAAGATCCGACATGCAGCAGAGCGGCTGGGCCCGTGAGCCACGGCCGCTGAGCCTGCGTGTCCGGAGCCTGTGCTCCGCGACGGGAGAGGCCACAACAGTGAGAGGCCCACGTACCACAAAAACAAAACAAAACAAAACAAAACAAAACACCTTAAGACAAACTCAGTCAATGAGACATCTCCAGACAGACGCTTTTTACTCTAATAATACTCATCTCCCCACCCCTTTGGGCATCTCTCCCAAAGGGGTACATTTACACATCAGACCCACATAAGTCATAGAATTGGTGGTCCTGAAATATTAACCAGAAAACCACAGGGGCTGCTCTTTCAAAGCGAACACTCTGGGTCCAAGAGGCTGAGCTGTGAAAAGTAGGCCATCTCTTCAGCAAGTGGCCTCCATCTTTAAACCACGGGAAAACACCACGTGTCAATCAGAGGCAAAGACTGTGTGTCTCTCAGTGAAGTCATGCCGCCTTGCTACCCTGACGGTCGTTGTAACACCCCTCTTCTCTAAAAGCAAAGCAGAGCGCTCACTAACCATGGTAATCAACTGGCCCTAAAATACCTTCTTACCAGTCCCTAGACCACCGCCTGATACTTCTTCCTGGTTCAAAAGCACCCAATCTTCCATCATTTTCCACATTCCTATTTCCTTCACCTCAAAATTTTCATTAACAGTCTCCATGTGTCGTTTCACACCAGTGGGATTTGGTTTCCTTTCAGGAATATCTGGGGAATATCATTCTCATGGCCCACGAATGTAAAAGTTTATTTAAAAAATTTTTAAAACATTTTACAAATAATAACTCTCTGTCTCCTATGATCTGTTGGGCATATACACAAAGTTGATTTCTTTTTCTTGGGAGAAGTGTCTCTTAAGAGACAGAAAAGAAACTGGTGGTGATGAAAGCTCTTGACACTTAAAAATGTTGTGCTCTGGGGCTTCTCTGGTGGCGCAGTGGTTAAGAGTCCGCCTGCCAATGCAGGGGACGCGGGTTCGTGCCCCGGTCCGGGAGGATCCCACGTGCCACGGAGCGGCTGGGCCCATGAGCCATGGCCGCTGAGCCTTCACGTCCGGAGGCTGTGCTCCGCAACGGGAGAGGCCACAGCAGTGAGAGGCCCGCGTACCGCAAAAAAAAAAAAAAAGCTGTGCTCTGTTAAGCCCCAAATGGCAATTCAGGCTTGGTGTCCTCGGCAACACTACTGTACCCCCAGTGCTGTTCTTCTGATGTGTGGTTCCCATTTTCTTCCTCTTTTCTAATCCAAGATTAATGAAGGGACTCAAAAGCATCCAGGGTCGTTGCACTATAAAATTATGACCCTATATCCTTTAAAAAAAGGCAAAATATGCCCGTGACCCAAAGATCTTCTCCATAGTGATCTGTTTCCCTCATAAGAACCCAGAAGGGTCTAGAACCCTGCCTCCAGTTTGGTAGACTTCTAAGCCATTGCCAAGTCTATCTTCCTTGGGGTGAGGTGAACATACCAGTTTTATCCCTGTGAAGGATAACCAGAGCATCCCTCAGCCCCCACTCTGCATCAGAGTCACCATGCAGGCTGATCAATTACATTCCCAATGTCCCTTGGACTATTTTCTGCTCAAACTTGAAAAATAAGCCCCGTAGAGGATGAAGCCTCTGGCACAGCCTAGAATCTCTGGTACAGATTCAAAAATGGCTACATTCTTGAGTATACATGTCCCTCCAATACCGTGTTAAAATTCACGTAAGCCAGAGGTCATAGCCTTATGGGGTCTGAGTAATATCCTTCAGGCTACTGCTATAAGAAGGGGAGAAGAAAGACAGAAAAGAGAATGAAAGGGAGAAACACAGATGCAATGGTGGGAGATGCAGGCAGGAGCCCCTCAGCTAGCTTAGCACCACATCTGCACTGGTATATCCTAGGCCATCCAAATTGGGAACATACTCTTTGACGGTAAAGATGATGCAACTGACTCCAGCTAAGAGGGCATGTGTTTGAGCTGGAGGTGGGTCTCATGGAGCCTTCCATCCACTTTCTCTCTACTATATCTTGCTCAGTCTCTCACAAACCAATGCAATAAGGGACTGCATTATGCCGTCCACTGCCCTAACTGCCTCACTTAACGAGCCCAGGACTCCTGGTATCAGTGATGTGATATCAGCCCCTTTACATGCCCAGGATGAGGATTCTGAACCACTGAAAAGGCTCTAAAGGAAGGGGCCCAGGCTCCTGAGTCATCATGGCAACCATGTACCTTTGTACCATAGTAGAGAAGGAGGTCCCCAGTGGGACAGGGGAAAGGAGAGAGGGTTGGAAACGGGGGAAGAAGTGAGAGCAGAGAGAAAACCTAACGGGAAACCTTCCCGCATCAAAGGAAGCTATGTGCACAACAGGGGCATGTGAAGAGTGAGTGAGCGTGTCTGGCGTGGGAGTGTTGGGGGAGGGGTGAGGAGGGGGTGGGGTGCCGCTGGTTAACCACAACTGGCATTGCCTGCATTGTTATGCTTGGGTTTTCTAGACCAGCAACTAGAGAAGTTTCTGGCCGTCTAGGTGCCAAGAAGGCAATTCAGGTCTTGTTAAAAACAGTTTCCCCTGAAATCAGGAGAGCGAGATGTCTCTTCACCCTAACCTTGATTCTTTGTCCTTTGAAGCCAAAAGCCAAAGTGCCTTTAATTTATATAGAATGGCTTCTCACCCATCACCTTACTCCCTTGATGGACTACAAAAGGCTTTCAGAAAGGATGTGAAGTCACACTTTAAAAAACATACTTAAACAGAGAGCGAGGCACGGTGTTTACACAATACTCCCCCTCCCGTAGCCTAGTTTAAACCAGTCAGGGCTTCAGCATCAATGGTGTCCTTCCTGGCTTCCCAGAGTTCTGATACAGTGTGAAAATACATGCCCCAAGCGTGGCGCCAAGAAGCAGAGACCACTGCAATGGCAAGAAACCAGTGTCATCAGGGCTTAAGTGACAGCCAGCACATCTGGGCGGCATGACAGATGTTGCACAAAAGCTTGCCCAATCCTCTAAGCTACTGGAAATGCCCTCCCTCCCAGTCCAAATCCTCTTATCCTTGAAGGCAGAGTTCAACACGCCTGCCCCCTCGTCCTGGAAGCCTCCACTGGTAATACTGCACCCAGTGTCTCTCCCATTAGGGACACCCTCTCACATTTACTGCTGAGCACTCACTGGACATGCAAAGCGTTCTGCCATTGCTTGTTTTCTGTCCTCCAAATACACCTCGTGCTCACGAAAGGACTTCCAAAGGGTTTTATTTTATCTCCCATTTCACCTTGCACTTGGCTCACACGGAATAAATAACTGTGGCTTAAATGTGTAAGTAAACCATTCTTAATGTGCACCTAATTCTCTTCTCAGGAGAAGATAGCACCATTGGCCTAATAAAGATCAACTATACCCAGTCATAGAAAATTAATTTCACCTTGGGCAGATAAGTAAGTGTACTATGACACACATCCGGGAATATATCCTCACCTAGAAAATTTTCTCAGCGAATGGCAGGTCTATTAATAAGAACTCTAAGGCCAAATTTTAAACTGAATGGAGCCTGACCATACTAAGCCCTCACATGCACTCTTATACCTGTTTCCCATCAGGAAAGTGAGGCTCAGAAAGGTTAAGTGGCTTAACCACAGTCACCCAGCCAACACACAGCAAAGTCAGCAATCCAGTTCCAATTCCTTTTCTACTGCCCTACAGCCACCCTACAGCCTTTCATGTCACCTGGGAAAACAGGAGGGCTGAAAGCACAGGCACTATAAGAAGCCAAAGGCTCCCAGGACACATCTGATTCGTTAAATCAGTCATATTTTGTTTAAGAAAAATAGATCCTGAGAAGCAAAACTAGGCAGTGGAGACCCCAGCACACTGTCCAGGATCTGAAGCCAGGCAGTGGTAACTAGAGATTCTAGACTGTTTAAACTGCTCACAAAACAAGAACCAAAATCAGGATCTCCTAAAAGAATGTAAAAACAGGCCATGTCATCACAGCATGAAGAAATTAAAAGAACATGTGTTGGAATGTTCAACTCAAAACCAGTAAGCTATCCTGAGCAGCAGAAACTCCACAGTGGGCAGAAGTGAATGGTGAATCATGACCGTCCACGGGCCAAACTGGCTATAGGAAAGAGGACGGTCCCTTCCCAAAGGACAGCAACAGGCAGCACACACTTAACCTAGAGCACAGAAGCCCAGAAGCACATCTGTGTTGAAAACTGACACTTAAAACTCGGGCCCTGAAAGATTCCTGGGGCTCAGGCAGGCACCCTCTACGTACTATCAGGAGAACACATGGGAACTGGGTTCTGGGCTCACCGGGGCCTCTCTTCCCCTATTGCATATTTTAGCAGGGAGGATTCACGGCATTTTCTCCAAGAATCTCCAGGGGTGGAAAACCACATGTGTAAACCATGTGGACTGAAAGCTCCGAGAGGGTAGAAGTCGCCTCTCAAACTCTGCTTGTTTCCCACTGTCAGGAAATGGAGAAGAAACGCTGTGAATTTAGCTTCTAACTGACAACAGTGTATTCCTGGGTTTCTATGAAGAGAGCCATGAGGTGCCTTTGTTACACACAAAAGGCGAGATTAGAACTCCAAATGGAAACAGGCCAAATCTGTCACCAGCACTGAATCACACCTGGTTAGTACACTCAGATTCAAGAGTCAGATCACGCGATCATTCCAGGAAGTGAAAGGACGGTGTCCCGTCTGCTTTCTTTCTTCTTGTTTCCCAAGGGAGACTCACCAAGACCATCATCCCAAGTGCAGCACCCTCTTCTGCCTACATGAAAGTTCTATTGATTCCTAGCAGTGGTTCCCAACGTGTGATCCGGGGATACCTGGGGGTCCCTGAGACTTTTTCAGTTGGTTTGCAAGGTCAAAATTATTTTCAGAATAATACACACACATTCTTTTTGGTCTCTTTCACGCTCATACTCTCAGGAGTGTCCAGGGGGGTTTCCAGGGGCTACATGATGTGTGATACGGCAACAGTGCAGAAGCAGATAGAAGAATCCAGCTGACTTCTATTAAGCCAGACATTAAAGAGATTGGCAAAACTGTAAAACAATGCCATGCTTCTAAGATTTTTGTTGTGGAAAATGTAGTTAATATTGCACAAAAATATGCTTTTACATTAACATGAAATAGGTTTCTTTTTAATTAATTAGTTCTAAAATGTATTGGTTTTAATCTTAATGTGGTAAATATTGATAGATATAACCCACATAAACAAAAAATTCTCTGGAGTCCTCAGTAATTTTAAAATATTTAAATAGAAATCATTTCAATTTTGCTCTTGAGACCCAAACGTTTGAGAACCACTGGTTCGTAAGAAAGATGTTCACATCCCATCTGTTTCTTAAGAAACTAAATCTGAATAACCCTGCTGCTTTCTGCCCATCAGACCCTACCCATCCTTCGGGGTCTAGTTCAACCTCCATGTTCTCCTTCAAATCTTCCAGATGACCCAGCCCTCTAAGAATTCCACCCTCTGATCTCCCTGACAACTGGTTTTTCCACACCACCTAGCATTTCATCACACTCTGCCCTGTGACCTCCCCTGCATTATTGTCCTGGGTTATGTAACTCCTGTTGTTTAACTTTCCCCAAGGGTGTGTCTTGCTTCCCAAGGCAATGTGGAACTGTGCAAATGGGTCCCAATCCCAGCTCTGCCTCTTAACTAGCAGGCTGACCTTGGTCGAGTTACAAAGCCTGTTTCCTCATTTCTAAAACTCAGAGCAGGCAGACTTTCTGTGAACCACAGGCAATTACCTGCTCTACCAACACCACATAACTTAGGATTTTTCTGAGAACGAACAACCAACAACCTTGAGCTCCAAGCAAGGTGCTGGCGTGCAGGAGGCTCATCAGTCTTCTTCCCAACTGTGTTGCCATGATAGGCAGAAATGGCCTTAACTATCACCCACACTTATTAGGTGAATGAATGAATGAGGCATGAATCAATGCACAAAGTTGGGGTCTCACCGGGGTACAGTATGCCCTTCCTAGAGGGACACTAGGAAACAAGGGAGGGAAAAGAGGGCTACTGGCTTTTAGTGAGCATGAATTATTGGCATTTAGTGGGCAGGGACCTACCTAAAACTCCATCCATCCAAATGCCACAGATTTCTATCTCAGACGTGAACATCTTCTCAGCATCCTGGTGCCTCATACTGTACCTCTCAGGACATAAGCTTCTCCCTCACTCATAGATGAGGGGCCCCAGTGTTCCTGCCCAAGCCATTCCCGGGGGGGCTCTCCAGGGTATCCTCAAACCCCTAGGAGGAATGCCAGTTCTTCCAACATTCCAGGTGGTTGGTTCTCTCACCAACCAATAGGCTGACATGATGATGCATCACTTCACTTACTCTCAACTCCCAGAGGGGTGGGGAGGTGTCTACTCCCAGCTCTGGGGGTGTGTCCCCTTCACCTAGTGCACCTCATCACAGTTCTCAGCCCTCCGGCCCCACTCCCTCACTCTCTCTGGCAGGCAGCCCGCAGCTCCGTCAGAGAGAGACAGGAAGCAGACAAGGAATGCTGTTACTGTGTGAATTTGGATTCCACTGCTTCAGACTGTGATCCCTGGGAAGGGACTTCAGCAAACAAGCCCTGTGTGAACTCAGGACAGGCAATCTGAGTATTTTAATTGTTTTACGGGGAGCCATGATTTGTTCGATCCAGGTTGCAAAGGAGTGAGAGGAAATTTCTTCCAAGCCATAACTACATGCTACGTGTGTTTAATGACTATATATTATGTATTGTGCACATGTATTTCAGATATATCACACCTTGAAATATTTGTTAGATAAAACCCTGACCCTGTCTTTCAAATGCAACTCACCATCAATTCATCCATCCATCCATTCAGTATACATTTCCCAAGTGCCCAGTGCCAACCACTGCATTCCTGAGAGTGGGAAAGGGCTGGAGGAAACAAAGATGGGCAGATGCCCAAACAGTTCTTCCCGTGGTCTACAGGACACCCTGGGGATATGGCCTAAAGGGGGGTCAGCCCTCCTGACTCCACTGATATCCTTCTTAAGAAAAAACTTTAAAATAAGAAACACAGTTTGCCCTCCAACAATAAAACTGTAAGATCAACACAATCATGAATCAGCATAAAAATTAAAAAGTCAATCACTTAGAATAGATCTCAACCAGATTCAACACTTCAACATCATCTCAAAAAAGTAAGAGGCTGGGATGGGGCTGGGGCAGGGGGGACCGACAAAGAGAGCGAGGGAAGAGGGAAATCTCAAAGCATACAATGACAGTGCCCAGCACTGCCCGCAGGGGAGGGGATTTTGTGGTGGGAATTGATGCCTCAGGCCTCCCCCACCTGTTGCTGATAAACCTTTTTTTCAAACTTTAGACTAACATCCAATTCTCCTTGTAACGGGATGAACTGACACCCCAACGTTATACATCCGTTGCAAACACGCGGTTACCATTAGCTTCCCCAAATACCTGGAGCCTCTCTCATGTTCGAACCTAGTGGGTCCCGACTAGGAATGTTTTGCCCTGGATGGGGGGCATTTGGTAATATCTGGAGACGTATTTAGTTGTCATAACTGGCAACAAGATGTTATTAGCATCTAGTGGGTAGAGGCCAGGGACGCTACTAAATAAACATCCTATAATGCAGCAGTCTGCAACTTTTTTGGCACCAGGGACCAGTTTCGTGGAAGACAATTTTTCTATGGATGGGGGGCAGAGGGGTGGATGGTTCAGATGGGAATGCGAGCGATGGGGAGCGGCAGATGAAGCTTTGCTCACTTGCCCGCCTGCCTCTCCCCTCCTGCTGTGCGGCCCAGTTCCTAACAGGCCAGTACCGGTCTGCAGCCAGGGGGCTGGGGACCCCTGCTACAATGCATGGAACAGCCTCCACAATAAAGAGCTGTCTGGTCTAAAATGCCAATAGTGCTGAGGGTGGGAAACCTATAAACCCATGGTCTTGGTCTGCAAGGTTGAGAATCTTGATAAATTGACCAAAACAATGAATGCTACCCCAAAAGGACTGTTGACAACCAGCCATCAGCCTCTGCAGGGGGTCAATCTCTGCTCACCCATACAGAAGGAGCCTTTTCTTTAATGTCCACAAGATATACAACCTGGGGCTAGACACAAAGGCCAGTCACACACAGAGCGACCCTGTGACAACAGGTCCTCGGCCCTGTCCTCCACCTACTTAGTTAACGGACACATGAAGCCATTTACACAGCTGGAATGTCATTTGCTCAAAAAGTAATGACCAGCTAGCGGAAGCAGCCAGGCCAGTGGGTACTCCAGCTGCCTCCTTTCCCATCACAGGGGAAGAAGCAAAAGATGTGAATGTTCGTCGCAGACAACTTCAGTGCACCGAACGTTGTCATCACCACTAAAAACACAAGACATTAGGAAAGAAGCCTCAGTATGCTCTTCCTGAAGTCGAGAGAGATTAAAGACCTCAGACAGAAGGGACACATTGTGCTCTGTGGGACCAGCAAATATGCACAAAGACCAGTTATGCTTTGGGAGGAACCCAATGCTGGTTTCCTTATGCAAGCAAAATGCTCCAAACTATGGATGTGTCTGTGTTGACACACATGTGCCCTTGTGTAGACAGACAGAAAAAGACAGATGGTGAACAGGTAGATAGACAGTTGATGGATGGATTGAGAGAGATTCCCAGGTGGCTGGTATCCAAGTGCTCTCCTTAACTCACAGGTCCAGCTCTCCTCCCTGTCCAACGACACAGACACACCAACAACCTGGAAGCCAGAGAAGTTGCACTCTGGGTGACAAATGAAAAGACTAAGCTCCTCCTCCCACAAGCAGTTATGTCACCTCACCTGGGCCCAGCCTGAGCTGGGAGGTGGAGGACACAGTGGGAGCCCCATCCGTTCCCTCAAGGACCTTGAACAGGTTGGGGCAGCTGGACTATCACCATGGCCTTGGCCTTGACCTTTGAAAGCTGGAGAAACAACCCTTCCGGAGGATTCTAATTCTGCCTGGGCCTCCATGTAACAGCTGAAGGTGAGTAAGAGACGAGTGCAGAGAGGGAGGGAGGGGACGGGAGGGTTTGCAGGCTTCAAAAGGCACTTTCCAGGTTAAAAACTGAAAACCGGATTTGGGCAGGTGGGACTCAGCCGAGAATGTGGGGCACGGCCCTGGGAGGAGAGGCCTGGGTGCCTCTCCCCAGGAGGGAGGGCTTCAGGGGTGCTTTGAGGTGAGAGGCTCCAGGGACAAAGTGCAGAAAGGGAGGACAGGCAATAAAGACGGGCTTTATGGACTCCGTTTGCCTTCAGCTAACACTGCTCAACCTGTCCCAAACCATCAGACCCCATCCTGTCCCAAAAATAGGAGCGAGAGGAAATAACTGAGTCACCAGAGACAAGCAGTTTATGTGGTGAGGAAAGATGGCAAGAAGGAAGAAAAGTTGAACTAGCAGACAAGAGTTCAAAGTAGGAAAAACAAGACAACTTAAGCCACGTTGATAAAAAGTGAGCACTCCCAACACACACACACACACACACACACACACACACACACACACACACACACAGTGCCATTATTCGCCAGGAACCAGTGAGAGCTCTCAGCTCAGGAAAGAAGTCACCACGGTAGAGGGGTACATGCATGGGCTCCAGAGCCCCATAGACCGGGCTCAAAGCCTGGTTCCATCACAGAGAAGCCGAGTGATCTCGGGAGAGGTGGCTTACCTTCTGAGACACAGTTTCCTGCTCTGCAAGACGGTGACAAGGCCTCCTTCCTAGAGCTGTGAGGCCCCAGATGGTGCAGTGGTGCACTTCCCTGTTGGCGCAGTGGTTAAGAATCCGCCTGCCAATGCAGGGGACATGGGTTTGATCCCTGGTCCGGGAAGATCCCACATGCTGCAGAGCAGCTAAGCCCACGCGCCACAACTCCTGAAGCCCTCATGCCTAGAGCCGGTGCTCCGCAACAAGAGAAGCCACCGCAATGAGAAGCCCGTGCACCGCAACGAAGGGCAGTCCCCACTCGCTGCAACTAGAGAAAGCCCGCGCATGGCAGCAAAGACCCAACGCAGCCAAAAAATTAAATAAATAAATAAAGTAAAAAGAAGTGACAATTGAAAAAAAATCCGTATCCATTCATCCCTATATAGATGGATTCTGAGGGGGCACTCAGAATCCATCCATATATGGTCCTCCCTTTCCCCACTCACCCCATCTTCACCCCATCTTCAACCCCTCATGGTGGGATCTGTACCCCACCATGCAGACTTTATTTTTGAAAGAGATCCAACTCCTTAGAATATACTAGTCTGTTTCTATGGAGACAGTAGACAGACACTCCTAGAAAATTCCAGAAGAAGCCGAGTCTTTGTGAGAGACAGCAGGAGTCCCTCGCTCCTAAGCAAGGGACATTGCTCCATGACAATGAGGGACAGTGGATGGATGAAAGCAGGATGTGAGGGTCTTCCTCCAAGAGGAAGAGCTGGAACTGGTCAGAGAGAAAACCAACCATGTCCTTAAGGACACTGATTTCCCTGAGGATCTGAAGGCGGGTGACATAATTTAAGATTCAGGCGCTCCACCTGGGGGTGTCAAGGGGCACCAGGTGCTGAGAGGGTCAGAACAGAAAATCAAGAGAAGCTCCCTCCCGGTAGAGCTTTCATCTGGCAGCCCATACACTGGGGAGAGTCCATGGGAAAAGACGACAAAGTGCAGATCAAGGGAGTCCAGGGAAGCCACATACACAGCTGCATACAGTCGGCACTCAAAAAATATTTGTTAACTGAATGAATGATTTATTCACTCAATTCACAGCTTTGCGTCGCTCGCCTTCGGAAAAGCTCTGTGAAATCCCATCTCATTTTCTGCTAGGGAACAATTCCAGCCTGTTTCAGGGAAAACAACAAAGTCTGGGGAGGAACCTGTAAAGGCTGGAGACTGTGAAGCCGAGAGGCGAAGTGCCTTGCGGTTGTCAGTGCCACGCAAACACGCAGACCACGAGGCTGTAACCAGCTTACTCACAGATGTGGCAGATATTAATACTCTCAGGCCAGCGGCAATGCCTCCGGTCTGCCTTGGTTTTAGGGACACAGAAATTACACTCCAAGAACGCCAAGAGATTCCAGGACAGGCTCAACAGCCTCAAGGTCCGTCCACTGAGTCAGGGAGGTCATCTGTGAAGCCTAACCTTGATCCCCCAGGCTCCTCCCCCACATGGTCCACACTCCCCACATGGAAAGGACATCGCCTGTTTAACAGGCTTACCAGTGGTGAGACAAGAAAACCTTTTACTAGGCCACAGCACAATGAGGCAGGAAGGGAGGGAGGAAGACAGAAAGGCAGACATTGTTTTGAGTTTTTCATAACACTGAATATATTTCATTGAAAGAGCCATCCTTTATTCTGAGATATGTTTGTCTTACTTTTTGGATTTTCTATCTTGAACACACCAAGTCCTTTCCCACCTCAGAGCCTTTGCATATGCAGTTTCCTCTGCCTGGAACACTTATCGCCCTTTCCACCTCCAGCTCCTTCGCTCCCTCTGTGCCTCAGTTTCATTGTCCCTTCCACGGGGAGGCCTTCCCTGGACATGCCACTGGAAGGCAGCCTCCTCTCCTCACCTCAATCTTAGACCCTTGTTTTTCTTCAAATCCCTTCTTAGAACCTGTGCTTATTTATGGGCTTGTTTCGTGCCAATCCCCCACCCAACTCTAAGTCCCATTAGAGCAAGGGCCATTCCTGTTTTGTTTGCCATTAAACAGCCACTACTTAGCACAGCATTTGGAGCACACACACTCTCAATAAATGCTTATCCAATCATTGAATGAAAATGCTCTGTTTGTGAAATAATTATGAAGGTAAATTTATTTTTAAATTCTTACTTAGTAAAATTAAAAGAGCGTAACTCTAGGTTGGTACCTTCCCCTTTTTCAGGGGAGAAAGGTGGAGGGAGGGGAGGCATTTTGTTGCTTCAAGAAATGAAAAGTTTGCAAACCAATGCTTTATAGAGTAAGTCCTTTCGCGTAAGCAAACATAGTATGGGGTCCCTCTGTTAAAACCACAGACCTACTTCTGAAACAGATACCTATAAACAAAATGTGTGCAAATCCACATCTACTTCCAAAGAGACTCCCTTTCTTGGAGGTGTTTTATCTTCACTTCTCATTCCCCAACAGTGGACACTAATATCACAGCTTTAGCATCTTCTGCCTTTCCCTTTCCTTATCAAGCTCTTTATTACGTAGGTTTTAAGTTTTCAACCCATAAACATTCAGGGGTTCCTGCTTAAGGATATACCGATGGATCCTTTCTTTCAATGGAGAACCATTTCTGATCGCATTAATGATCTCCCAGTGTACGGATTTGGATGTTCGGATACTGAGTTTTCTTACAGCAGGGTTTACCTGTGCACTGGCTGGCTCCCCGGGGGGCGGGGGGCAGCCTCCTGACAGTAACGCAGGAAAAGAACACTTATCGCTGCAGCTACACGGGACATAATGAGTCTTTACAGCTCTCCATTTCCACCAGGCACTGCACAACTAGGTAGGGCACAGAAAAACATGCATTAGCAGCCATGCCCAGGCTTGTGCTCTCCCATAGCTGTTCCCATCTGGCCAGGCGATCGGCCATGAAGTCCAAGGGCAAGATGTGCAAAACAGTGATGCCCTCCGTATGTCTAGAGCTCCAACCTAAACAAATTCTTCAGTAAGCATCCACTCACTGCTACAAGATCCTTGATGTGAGGACGACTGCAGATCATTTACAGGTAGAAAAACTGAGGTCCAGGGGATGAGCTAGCTTACTGAAGGCAGTGCTGCAAGTCAACCCCAGAGCAGAACTAGGAAGAAAATGCAAAGGTGTCAGAGCCTTGAAATCATGATGTGCATTGGAGATGCAAGGCAACAGTGCTGTAGTTCTCATCATTATGTTTCCACTCAAGATCTCTGGGCATTGACCATGTGCCACAGGCTCTCCCAACCTCAAGGAGGTAGGCATGTGGCAGGGGCTGGGCGGTACAAAGGTAAAGGATTCATGGTCCCTGCCCATCAAGGAAAGGGAAGTGTACTAGAGGAGTTGACCATCTCTTTTAAACAAACCTGTACCGCACAATGGAATTCTAGAGCCACGCAGCTAGGAGCCCAGACGAGGACAGCCTGACTGTCTGTAGGAGCAAGGAGGAGGGGGCATCTGAGCTACAACCTGAAGGAGGGCTTCGCTGGGTGGAGAAGAAGCAAAGGGCCATTCCAGGCTGAGGGAACAGTGTGCCAAGGCCCTGGCGGTGTGACACATCATGAAGGGACTGCAGATGTCTGGTGGCATCAGCCAGGGCCAACTAGCCAAAAGGCTCACAGGTCTCACTAAGGAGGGGAGATTTTCCGGAGGCCAACAGGACCTGCCTGCATCAGAGGTGTTAAACAGCAGGACAGCACGAACAGATCTGGCTAGAAGTTAACAGGAGCACCTGGGGACACAGATCAGTGAGAAAATATAATTGTTCAGGCAAGGGGGGGAGCTTGCAGAAGATCTGACCTTGTCACTTAGCTCAGTGGGGGAGCTAAGCAGAAGATCTGACCTTGTCACTTAACCTTTCACCTGAAAAGTGAAATAATAATATTTGTCCTGCCTCCCTTATGGGGCTATGATAAAGTTGTTAATCATAACAAAAATATAATAAAAATAATGACCAACATATATTGAGAACATATGTATTTTAGTTAACAAATAGATAGCATTTGATAGGTATCAGGTATTGTTCTAAGTGCTTTACAAACACTAGTCCATTTAATCCTCATAACAATCCTATAAAATAAGGATTTTAATTATCCCCATTTTACAGATGAGAAAATTGAGGCACAGAGACGTTAAATGACTTACACCAGGTCACACAGGCAGTAAGTAGCGGAGCTGGGATTTATATCCAGGCAATCTGACCCCAATCCCTTCCTTGGCTCTTGGTCACATTCATGGCCTCTTGCTCGTCATGTCCCAGCACTGTGGTGAGTGCCTTATAGTCATTGTTTATTACTTTGGTCCTCACAATGATTCCATGAGGTAGGCACTCATTTTTTTTTTTTTTTTTTTGCGGTACGCGGGCCTCTCACTGCTGTGGCCTCTCCCGTTGCGGAGTGCAGGCTCCGGACGCGCAGGCTCAGCGGCCATGGCTCACGGGCCCAGCCGCTCCGCGGCACGTGGGATCTTCCCGGACCGGGGCACGAACCCGTGTCCCCTGCATCGTCAGGCGGACTCTCAACCACTGCGCCACAAGGGAAGCCCTGGGTAAGCACTCTTTCTGTGCCTGTTTTGCAGGTAAAGAAACCGAGACACAGAGAGAACCAGCACTTCGCCCAAAGTTACGCATTCTAGTAAGTGGTAGAGTTACAAACTGCACCCTGCAGTCTGCTTTTAACACACTGTGTGACTGCTTTTAACCGCCCTCCCCTCTCCCTTCATTCTAAAAGTACGAAAAACAGAAGGAGCAGCAACTCAGTGGAAGGCTGAACGCTGAGAGGAGAGGGCAAGCAGCCGGAATAAGTTTTTCTACCCAGTGTTAAGCAGAGAAGAGAGAAGGCAAGTTCCTCTCTCTCCCAGCACCCCTGCTCAGCCTGGCATACAAGTCAGACCCTGTCAGCTGGGCAATAAAACACCCCGATCCCTTGGGCGTGAGGATCTGCAGGCCGTGGCACTGGGAACGGGGCAGGGGGGTGGCAAACAATGATATCTCAGTCAGGTCCGGGCTTCACTGATTGGTCTTGGCAAAAACAAGATGTCAGTTAGCAACAGCTGTAAATCCTGGTGACAGCAGCGCCCCAGGCCCCAGGCACACTCTGGGCCATGCTGGAGCCGCAATGTCCAGAGCCTTCTCCTGCCACTTCTCGGGACTGGGAGTCCTGGCCTGGGGCCTGGCCATGGAATCATTAATCTATGGACTGGCTTCCTACGGAGGAAAACATGCAGGAAATTTTACCGAAGGAAACAGAGCTAAAAAATTCACCAGGGTTTAGCTAAGACCAGACCATTTAAGGTAGTGATTCTGAAGCAGGAGGGCAAAACCGCCAGGAGGACATTTTAAAGGTTCTGTGGGACTTTGAAGGAGCACTTATGAGAGGCTGAGTATCACAGCGGTCAAGGGTGTGGACTTTGAAGCCAGACTCCCTGGGTTCGTATCCCAGCTTGACCACTTACTGGTTTAGAGACTTGGGCATGTTCCTTCATCTCTCCAGGCCTCAGTTTTCTCCCCAGTTATAGGAGGATAATAATAGTACCTGCCTCATCAGGTTATGGGGATTCAATGAGTTAATATATAGAAAGCTCTGAGAACAGTACATCACACCTAGGCAGTGCTATATATATGTTGATTAAATAAGATAAATGGGCTGGGGGAAACATGAGACATCGCACGTCTCATGGTGGAGGATACCATCACGCACAAGTTCATGGAGGCCAGGGATGGGGACGAGGTGTTTCTATGTCTTTTAAGAGTTTATAGATTTTTTAAAAGTTGAAAGTTACTGATTTCGGGTCCCAGGGAAAGTTGCAGTGCTATTCAACAACGTGCCACAGCAGCTATCCCAAGGCAGAGTCAGGGCCTTGGAATCCAGGATGGGGTGGCATGGCCCAAGGATGCTAGAAATTCCTGGGGTGTAGTTTATACTAAAGCTTTCAAAATTCACACTCAGAAATATCCAAAAGCATCCAGTGCACACCCAGCCCACTGGGCAGGAAAAGAATCACGCTGAGAGCCAGAGAAGGGTCTTGTCCAAGGTCACGGTAGCTGGCTGGTGTGGGAAAGGAGGAGGAGCCAGGGGCTGCTGGATCTGGAGCAGCTGCGACCACCTCGGCCTGTTGGCCGTGCCCCAGGGAGGCTGGGAGCCCAGCATCTAGGTCTCGGCATGGCTGAAGCAGCTGCCACCCGGGGCTGGCAGGGCCTGCCGTGCACCGGCCCCAGTGCAGGCTGTTCCAGACCAGCACCTGCCACCAAGCTCTGGCAGTCCCTAGAGACCTCAGGCTCAATCTCCTCTTTCGGAAGTGGGGATTGCGAGTCCTCACCTCCTACATGTTCACACTGGAGGTGGCTCCGGGCCTGAGCACGAGTCTAGAAGAAGCAGCCCAAAAAGTTCCACAACCTCACTTGTCTCATCCAGACTGATTCCATGTTCCTGACTCAAGCCAGCATCTCTGTTGCTAAAACTGGCCTATTAGGGAAGCAGGGAAATCCCCAGATCTTCAGGGGCTCAAGGCAATTGAAGTCCCACCGTGCGCCGCCATCCACATGGGATGTGAAGACCATGGCTCCTTCCTCCTTGTGACTCTGCCACCTTCAACTCATGGCCCCCACGATGACCACAACTGGCTGATACAAGCCAACGGAGGTGGAAGGCACATGGGGCGTGGCCCTGGAGGGTTTGCGGGCTAGCCCAGAAGAGCCACTTATCCCTTTCATCCATCTTCCACTGGCCAGGATTTAGCCACCTGGCCACGCCTGGCCATACCTGTCCATAAGGGAAGCTGGGAGGCGCAGTCTAGCTCTTTGCCCAGGGAACAGAAGAAAGAGGCTTTGGTGGACACAAAGGCCACCTGCTGCCATCGACCTCACGCCTTTGCTCTGCGGCACTTGATGGTCCTAGACTGGAGCCCCAGCTTAAGCTGGAGGCTTGCTCTGCCCAGGTGACTTTAAAGGGAATCTGATGGCCCTCAATGTCCGGGCTATGACATGCAGGGAGGAGCGAGAGGGACAGATTGTAGCAGACGGGGAACTCTTCGAGGGCAAGAACCGTGTGGCAGCTCGTGCGGCAGCCCCGCGTTCCTCGCCCATGGCCTGTCACAGAGCAAGGCCCCCCCGTGCGTGTCTGTCGAACAGGAGGAGGGGAGGACTGGGGCCTGCAGGGGTGCCAGGCACCAGCCGTCTTGCAGGAACACCACGGTCTGACTCACCGGAGCTTCATGCCTGGGATTCCCTGATCTACTTTGCAGGGGGGGAAGCAAGGAGAAGGGGACAGCCAGAGCCTCCTCTGCCCCCATACCCGCCCCCATGCCCAGCTCTCACGTCAGAGGCAGACTCTCGCCTCATCTGTGTGGGAAGGAAGAAGGAGCTGTTTCCATTTTATTTTATATTCATCACGAACTGTGTCCCACAGACATGAGAAGCCACAGAAGCAGCATTCTCCCTCCCCCACTGCAGCATCTCCAAAGCAGGGAGCCAGGAAAAACGTTGGTGAGGACACCCTTGCCTTCAGGGGACAGACAAAGTCCCTCCACCACCAAAGGGGCCAACAGAGGGGAGAGATCAAAAAGCAAGCACAGCTATTAGCTGGCTTTGTGACCTTGGGCAAGTGACAGATTCTCTGTCTCCATTTTTTCCCCATCTGTCAAATGGAGATAATAAAAGCTGTTCGGAAGTTAGAATGAGATAATCAATGTGTAAATGGCTCTGGAAAGTATAATGCTTTCTACGAGAATATAAGGTGTTATTATCCACTCACCCTTCATGCCTCTCCAGCAAATTCAGATGTTTGATAACAATTACAATCTGGCAAAGGCTCCACCTCAATGAGTCGGAGCAACGTGGCAGCCTCCACATTTAAGAAATGGGTCCTGAGGCAGAAGCCCGTGCCAGACATAGGCCCGGTATGTTCTGGGATGCACGCTCTAATCAAGAAACATCCGCATGTAAAACAGTGAACTGTGATCCACGAGGATCACTTCCACCGCACAGAAGCCGACTCTCACAGACTCAGGTGTGGTATCTTTGAACTGCGAGGAACACACAGTCAGAAAAAATCCGAGACTTCTACACTCGGTGCGGACCCCAGTCCTTGAGGGAAACGAGCTAGCTCCCAAGTAAAAGTGGAAAACTGACTCATGAAAGGCAAAACAGGTTTCTGTCTATCATCACTTATTTGGATCGGGATCTTCAGCAAGTTATTTAACCACCCCAATATGCCAGTTTCTTACTCAGAAGAGTACAGGATGGGGAAGCACTTTGGCAACTAAAAGACACTGATCAGATGAAAGGTATTTCTTCCCTATGAATCCCCTACAGTGTTCTCAGATTCCCTCACACACAGAAGACAGGGGTTCCCATTTTCCTTCTTCTGGAATTTAATTCACAGTGGTGGGTCTCATCTCTCCTGCAGCCAACACACAAGGCTACCTCGGGATGAACAGGAGAGAAGACACTGCTGGGATGAGACAGTAGAGGTTGTGACACCTGTAAACTGTTCATTCAGAACAGAAGCAAGAGCAAAGATCGTTCTGGATTCTAGTCTGACTCTTGCCAGGGCTGAGCCCAGGTTTCCAGATACCTTTCCAGACTGGTTGACAGATTGGGTAAGGCCTGAAACAAGGGCAGAGAGGATTCAGGGAAAAGAAGGGAAAGATGAGAATGAAGAAAAACAGGACACATTCAGAGACTTATTTTCTCATTACCATTACTGTGTACTTATTTCCTCTGTTGGAAGGGGAAAAAAGTTTTCCATTGAGAGTCTAGAGCAATTCTGTGTAATATTTCACTTCATAGCCTACTTTTCTTGCCAACTATGACAGCAGCTGTTAAGCCCTAGCCTCCCCGCCAGCCCTGTGGCAGTTCTACCCCAGCATCAACTCAGAATCGTCCCCCACCCCACCCCCCAAATCCCTGGGCTTCCATTTCTTCTCCTTCTACCCCATCCCCCCAGCTTTCATCTGGACACGTTGCTGTTCAGGTGAACTCCCTGGTAGAAATAGTTTCCAGTCCTCAAACAGTGGAAAATTCAAGCAGGACCAGAGATCCCTTTATCTGCAAAATGACGTGTGGGACAGAGTGAACAGAGCATAGAAAGCCAGGCGCAGAGCTGCAAAGCATACATCTAACTCGACACGTCTGAGAGTTATACAAGCCGGCTCAGCACGCAGCCTCAGAACCATCTTAAAAAAGCCCCTCACGTCCCACCAGCCAGTGCGCTGGACAAACTGATTATCCTCTGCTCCAAGGCAAGACAGGAGGCTTAATCAGGTCAGCAGCATTTGATCTGAAAATAAGCACCTTCTTTTAACACTCCGTGGATTATAGGAATTATGTCTGGTAAAGCCACCTATACCACCATCATGTCAAACAATATTCAGGGATATTCAGCTGAGAGGAATAATTATAGAGTCAAATGCTATCAAAGCCACAAAATGAAAGCGAGCCCACCCATCACTCCAGAAGCTAAAGCCTTGAGGTTGATCTGACGGTGGAAAAAACAGACAGTTCTTAAGATTTTTCCTGCCTCCCCCCTCCTGTGGAGCCTGTAACCTATACTCGGGGGAGGGCAGGGGATGGTATGGTTGCAATTACACCCAGCCTTCTCTGATGGGGACCTATGCCCCCCTTTGCAGTCATTCCTATGTTTTCTGACAAGCCATCGTTTCCAGCTAAAATTTTCCACTCCTGGATTCAATTCAAAGGTGAATTTATTTTGGAAAGTCTGAGCCAAGTTTTTCTGCAACTTAGAGTTTTAAGCAGGTGAAAGAAAGGCTGCTACTTCCCCCCACATAAAATTATGTCCTGTGAGTACAGCAATAGTTCAGGCCCCTAGGGTTACATGGGGCCAATCTCCACAGATCCAGGGACAAAGTATGCATTAAATGTGGTGTGAAAAGATATGCCTCCAAACGTGATAGTGAATGAGGTGCTCAAATTTAATTTCGACCTATGCAAATAGTGATGATAGTGAATTGCAAGCGTTTGTAAGCTTTAGACTTCTCAAAATACTTGATCCCATTATCTCATACATACCACACGGCTGCCCTGGGGCTAAGAGGGGACCCACCCCCCCACCCCAGCTCCCAAATGACAGATGGTAAAATGGGAGCAAAAGAGGGGCTGAGAATGACTTAAGGTCACATTACACCACGGTTGGTAAGTTCAAGACCACCCTCTTGACCCCTGGTCCTCCCGGGCCAAGTTTTATAGCCTTTAATGGTAAGTACAGGAGTTCCAACAGAATCTTAAAATATGGCACTGAACTATGTTATCAAAGGTTCTTAAAACTTTGTTATCTTGTTCGGTATCTTCACAAATTAGGAGGAGGAAGAGACTGACATTTACTGAGTACCCACACTTTCCAGACACAATACCAGGCACCTCATTCTCACCAAACTTCTACAACACTGGTACCACGATGCCCATTCTTCAGAGGAGGTGGATGAGATACCCAGATAGTACACGCAGACCTCAGAGATATTGCAGGTTTGGTGCCAGACCACTGCAATAAAGCGAATATTGCAATCAAACAAGTCACGCAAATTTTTTGGTTTCCCACCACAAATGAAAGTTATGTTTCCATGATACCGTAGTCTAGGTAGTGTGCATAGCATTATGTCTAAACAATAATGGACATACCTTAATGTTAAAGTACTTTATTGCTAAAAAAAGTGCTGAATATCATCTGAGTCTTCAGCGAGTCATAATCATTTTGCTGGTGCAGGATCTCACCTCGATGTTGATGGCTGAGTGATCAGAGTCTGGTTCCTGAAGGCTGGAATGGCTGTGTCAATTTCTTAATAGAAGACGATAACGAAGGCTGCCATACTGACTAACTCTCCTTTCACTTGAACACTTAGAGGCCACTGTAGGGTTATTAACTAGTCTAATGTCAATACTGTTGTGTCTCAGGGACTAGGGAGGCCTGAGGAGAGGGAGCAAGACAGGGGGAGAGCCAGTCGGTGGAGCAGTCAGAGCACACACGTCTATTGATAAAGTTCACCATCTTATACGGGCACGGTGCATGGCTCCCCAAAACAATGACAACGGTAACATCAAAGGTCACTGATCACAGATCACTATAACAAACTAATAATAATGAAAAAGTTTGGAATATTGTAAGAATTACCAAATGTGCCACAAAGACAGGAAGTGAGCAAACACTGTTGGAAAAATGTCACCCATAGACTTGCTTAATGAAGGGTTGCCACAAACCTTCAATTAAAAAAAAAAAAAATCGGGAACTGTAATAACGCAAAGTTCAATAAAACAAGGTGTGCCTGTAATTGGCAGAACTAGTACTTCCCAGTGGGTACTTCAAGTGGATCTGCTGGCAAAGGCCATGTCTTCACACCAGAATGCCAGGCTCAGGAAAACTGCAAGACCCCAAGTCACATTTTATACAGAAAAATCACTTTAGGATTTGCTAACAAAATCTAAACTAAAGACTTGTCCTTCCTTTCCTGTCCCTCTCCAACCGCCCAGTCTCTGAAAAGAGACAGTCATAAGATCTAAACAGACAATTCTCCAAAGAAGATATACAGATTGCCAACAAACACATGAAAGGATGCTCAACGTCACTAATCATTAGAGAAATGCAAATCAGAACTACAATGAGGGATCACCTCACACTGGTCAGAATGGCCATCATCAAAACATCTACAAACAATAAATGCTGGAGAGGGTGTGGAGAAAAGAGAACCTTCTTGCACTGTTGGTGGGAATGTAAATTGATAAGGCCACTATGGAGAACAGCATGGAGGTTCCTTAAAAAACTAAAAATAGAACTACCATATGACCCAGCAATCCCACTACTGGGCATATACCCTGAGAAAACCAAAATTCAAAAAGAGTCATGTACCACAATGTTCATTGCAGCACTATTTACAATAGCCAGGACATGGAAGCAACCTAGGTGCCCATCAACAGACGAAAGGATAAAGAAGATGTGGCACATATATACAATGGAATATTACTCAGCCATAAAAAGAAATGAAATTGAGCTATTTGTAATGAGGTGGATAGACCTAGAGTCTGTCATACAGAGTGAAGTAAGTCAGAAAGAGAAAAACAAATACCGTATGCTAACACATATATATGGAATCTAAAAAAAAAACAAAAGGTTCTGCTGAACCTAGGGGAAGGACAGGAATAAAGATGCAGATGTAGAGAATGGACTTGAGGAATGGGGAGGCAGAAGGGTAAGCTGGGACGAAGTGAGAGAGTAGCATTGACGTATATACACTACCAAATGTAAAATAGATCGCTAGTGGGAAGCAGCTGCATTGCATGGGGAGATCGGCTCAGTGCTTTGGGACCACCTAGAGGGGTGGGATAGGGAGGGTGGGAGGGAGACGCAAGAGGAAGGGGATATGGGGATATATGTACATGTAGAGCCGATTCACTTTGTTATAGAGCAGAAACTAACACACCATTGTAAAGCAATCATACTCCAATAAAGATGTTAAAAAATAAATTAAATAAATAAATAAATAAAATATTTTCTCTGTAATCATTTCTCTGGGCACCTCTTTTTCAAGTTTTGGACACTTTCTTCCTTGTGCTACCACTGAACCTTGCATACTTCGTATGCATTTGTTTTTGTACTTCCTACACTGTTCAGTAATTAAATGTTTGAAGTTCCATCTGAAAAAACAAAAACAAAAAAAACAGACGGTCATAGTCCCAAAGTACTATGGAATGTTCAGGGGATGGGGAAAGAATGAAATGGAACAATCTACAAGCCAGAAAACCATCCCCTACATAGTAATCCAGTAGTGTCCTTCAGATATACTACATTGAAGAGGCACATAGAGTTGTTTTTCCTATATTTAATTCTAAAGACAATGAAAGAAATTAAATGGAGGTAAAATGTTAATAATCTCAAATATTATACACTGCTCCCTGCCATGATTTCCTTGGCCTTTTTCTATGCAGGTATATATCACCCATGTGTCTCTGGGCCTGCCCCAAGTAAATGCTCAATGAATGTTGGATGGATGGATGGATAGATAGATGAATGGATGGAATAATACTGTTGTCAGTAATAATGCCTCCCAATCTAGGTGGAATTTAAATCTGTACTATTCCAGTCATTTGATATTTGGAGACATGTTTGTCATTTTAATACTTGTAACACAAGCTATTTTAGCTTTATCTTCTGTGAGCATATGGAGGAAAGAATATGAATGTTTTGTTGCAAGTGAACAGGCTGCATAGTTAAAGATAGTTTTCCAAAGATTGTGACAGAAGCCCAATTATTGTCTTTTTAAAGACAAAACAAATGTTCTAGGAAAGAATCTTTACAAGCATAAGTGGAGCTTTCTATTTAGGACAATAAAAAAAAATCCAAAGAAGAATCATTCCATGAACATGAACAGAGGGCCTCTGTGTGTCTTTCAAGCGGGAGGTGCTCAGGAAATTCCAAATGAGCCCTGCCCTCCAGGAGTGTCAAATCGAGGTGTTCATTTACGGGCTAGAGAATAAAACTTAGGAGGAAAGGAAATGGTGTTGTGGTCTTTAACTCAGGTAGGGAGAACCTAACAACAGTCACCAGGAATGCAAAAAATAATTACACAGAAGCTGAGGCCCAACACATTCCACCCTTACTAAGAACAGCTAAATTTTAAGATTTTTAGTTAGGAGTAAGGACTGACTTCCTGAAAAAGCAAAAAGCAAAAATCCTTTCTGGTTCCAGTAGAGTTTTCAGTCCTATGGTCAGTATAAGGTTTTCAAATTGCTCGTTCTAGGGAGTTGTCTTCAGTAGGATGAAGGAAAGGGAATGGGGACAAAGAGAGGTAGCCCTTGCCCTGTGTTCAACAAGAGAAGCTCCTCTTGGATCTACTGTATGTACTGGGATTCCCCTAGAGCTTTTGGGGAAAAAGGGGAGGAGATTCCTACTACTAAAATATAATAATAATTTGGATACCACTGTTGTAGAACATTGGCTAAATCTCATTCATTAGTCATTCAATAAATATCTATGGAATCAGGTACAAAACTAGGTGCTTTAAGTAGCCAAGCTATGGAAACTACCTAAGTACCCATCAACAGATACGGATTAAAAAATGACATGGAAATGATATGACCGATAAGGGGTTAATATCTAAAATACATAAACAGCTCATACAACTCAACCTCAAAAAAACAAACAATCCGATTAAAAAATGGGCAGAAGACCTCGACAGACGTTTTTCCAAAGAGTTCGTGCAGATGGCCAACAGGCACATGAAAAGATGCTCATCACTAATCATCAGAGAAATGCAAATAAAAACCACAAAGAGGGCTTCCCTGGTGGCGCAGTGGTTGAGAGTCCGCCTGCCGATGCAGGGGACACGGGTTCATGCCCCAGTCCGGGAGGATCCCACATGCTGCGGAGTGGCTGGGCCCGTGAGCCATGGCCACTGAGCCTGCGCGTCCGGAGCCTGTGCTCCACAACGGGAGAGGCCACAACAGTGAGAGGCCCGCGTACCACACACACACACACACACACAAACACAAAGAGATATCGAACAGTTACCATCAAAAAGAACACAAATAACAAATGTTGACAAGGATGTGGAGAAAAAGGAACTCTCATACACCGTTGGTGGGAATGTAACTTGGTGGAGCCACTGTGGAAAACAGTATTGGGGTTTCTCAAAAAACTAAAAACAGAACTACCAAACGACCCAGCAATTCCATTCTTGGGTATATATCCGAAAAAAACTAAAACACTAATTTGAAAAGATATATACATACAATGGAGTACGACTCAGCCATAAAAAAGAATGAAATTTTGCCATTTTCAACAACATGAATGGACTTGGAGAGTATTATGCTTACTGAAATAAGTCAAACAGAGAAAGACAAATATTGTATGATATCACTGATATGTGGAATCTAAAAATTACAACAAACTAGTGAATGTAACAAAAAAGAAGCAGATTCACAGATACAGAGAACAAACTGGTGGTTATGGGTGGGGAGAGAGAAGGGGGGAGGGGAGATATAGGGGTAGGTGATTAAGAGGTACAAACTATTATGTATAAAATAAGCTGCACGGATATATTGTACAACGTGGGGAATATAGTTAATATTTTATAATCACTATAAATGGAGAGTAACTTTTAAAAATTGTGAATCACTATATTGTATACCTGTAACATATAATATTGTACATCAGCTAGATTTCAATTTAAAAAAAGAAAAAATGTGGTATCTATACAGTAGTCCCCTGTTAGCCTCAGTTTCACTTTCTGCAGTTTCAGTTACCTGTGGTCAACTGTGGTCCCAAAATATTAAATGGAAAATATCAGAAATAAACAATTCATAAGTTTTCAATCACACACCATTCTGAGCAGGGTGATGAAATGTCATGCTATCCCGTTCCATCCTGCCCACTTGGCCAGCATATCTCGCCCCTCAGTCACTTAGTAGCTGTCTTGGTTATCAGATTAACTGTTGCGGTATCTCAGTGCTTATGTTCAAGTGACCCTTATTTTACTTCATAGTGGCCCCAAAGCCAGCAAGAGTAGTGATGCTGGCAATTCAGATATGCCAAAGAGAAGTCGTAAAGCGCTTCCTTTAAGTGAAAAGGTGAAAGTTCTCAACTTGTTAAGGAAAAAAAAATCATATGCTGACGTTGCTAAGACCTATGATAAGAATGAATCTTCTGTGCGAAACTGTGAAGAAGAAAAAAAAATGTGTGCTAGTTTTGCTGTCGCACCTCAAACTGCAAAAATTACAGCCATAGTGCGTGTTGTTTAGTTAAGAGGGAAAAGCATTACATTTGTGCAATAAGATATTTTGAGAAAGAGACCACATTCATATAATTTTATTACAGTATATTGATATAATTGTTCTATTTTATTATTAGTTACTGTTGTTAATCCCTTACTGTGCCTAATTTATAAATTAAACTTTATCATAGGTATGTATGTATAGAAAAAACATAGTATATATAGGGTTTGGTACTCTCCAAAGTTTCAGGCATCCACTGGAGGTCTTAGAACATATCCCCTGTGGATAAGGGAGACATACATATAATGGAATATTACTCAGACACAAAAAAGAAGGAAATCCTGACATTTGTGACAACACGGATGAACCTGGAAGACATTATGCTAAATGAAATACGCCAGACACAGAAAGACAAATAGTGTATCATCTCACTCATTTGTGGAATCTAAAAAAGTCAAACTCATAGAACCAGAGAGTTGAACTGTGGTTGCCAGGGGCTGGGGGTGGGCTGGGGGAAATGGGGAGATATTGGTCAAAGGGTACAGTTATAAGATGAATAAATTCTGAGGATCTAATGTACAACATGGTGATTATAGTTAATAAAACCATATTGTATATTTGATATTTGCTAAGAGAGTAAATCTTAAGTGTTCTCACCATAAAAAAAAAACCGGTAACTATGTGAGGTGACGGATATGTTAATTTGATTGTAGTAAGCATTTCACAATCACTTCACAATGATCCCAATGTATACGTATGTTAAATCATCACATTGTACACCTTTAAAAAAAGTCATGTTGCATAACCTAAATACAGATGGCCCTGACTTATGATGGTTCGACTTAGGATTTTTCAACCTTACAATGGTATGAGATTGACACGCTTTCAGTAGAAATTGTACTTTGATTTTTGAATTTTGATCTTTTCCCAATATATCAATATGCAATATATACTCTCTCGTGATGCTGGGCAGGGCAGTGAGCCGCAGCTCCCAGTCAGCCACGTGATCACAAGGGGAAACATAAAGTAGGCTTTGTGTTAGATGATTTTGCCCAGCTGAAAGCTAATGTAAGTGTTCTGAGCACATTTAAGGTAGGTGAGGCTAAGCTACAATGGTCAATAGGTTAGGTGTATTAAAAGTATTTTCGACTTGGTATCTTCAACTAACGATGAGTTTATCCGATGTAACCACATTATACATCAAAGAATATGTGCATATATAATTTTTGTCAACCATACCTCAACAAAACTGGAAAAAAAATAGAAAAAAGAAAAACTAGATCCCAGAGATCAGCCTTCAGGAGGCATAAATCCCACAGCTCAGAGTAAACACAGCAACATCTGACTTGGCAACTTACTGATGCTCTCATTTGATCACCGGCACAGGACTGCATGCAGTGGCAGGTACTATCATCTTTATCTTACAGATGAGGACGCTGACACTGACAAAAGGCAAATAACTTGTCCAAGGGCTGGGACTAGAACCCCAGGCCACCTGACACCAAGGCCTCCTTGCCAGCTACCAAAACCACGTTGATTCAGGCTTCATTGGTAACTCCCCATTTCAGGTTTACTCACCTTTGTATTTGCTTTGTGATTTTGTATTGCTAGGTGAGTCTAATTTTCAGATACCAAGGAAGGAAGGAAATAATCCAGACCCATTGATGTCTAAGAATTCAGATGTTTTCTAAAACACCGATGTAAAAGATGGGCCTTTATCAGCCTGGAATGTAAGTGGGAATGGGAAGCTGCCTGGACCAACAGGAAGAGTTCCGCCTTCACCTGGGGCCATGCCTGGGTTAACCTACAACGAGTTGGGCAAAACTTTCTTTCTTCACTGTGTTATCCCTTCTGGAATGGCCTCTTCTGTAGCTCAGGCCTTTATTGCCCTAGTAGGCTCTGTGCTCTCCCCTCTCTAGATCAAAATTGTCCCCAGAGGATGTGGGGAATCAATCATTTATCCGCTAGCGCCTCTGCAAGTCACTGTGACCTACCTCCCAGGGCACCTGCATTTTAAAGCTCTGTCCTCTGATAAAGGGCCAGAGATCTTACCATAGGTGGACTGACCAGGGCATTTTTTTGAGCATAAGGAAGTAAAAATTCTCTACCGTAGCTATCAATAGTCTATCTATATAAGGCAGCCCGATTTAACTTCTGAGTTTTTCCAGTTTTTACAAAAAGAAACACAAAGTATGTGTGCATGCACACACACACACACACACACACACACACACACACAAATCTGAAAAACAAAATGGAATCTACCCAATAAGATAACAATAGTTACTGGACTATTATTATTTTTCAGGTCTTGTTCTAGGTGTAAATATCTTATGTTTAATCTTCAACACAAGCCCTCATTCTCCTTTCTTCCTCACTGTATTAGTTTCCTAGGGCTGCCACAACAAAGAACCACAAACTGGGTGACTTAAAACAACAGAAATGCATTCTCTTGCAGTTCTAGAGACTGGAAGTCTGAAATTAAGGCGTTGGCAGGGCTGTGCTCTCTCCAAAGCCTCTAAAAGAGAACCCTTCCTTGCCTCTTCTAACTTCTGGTAGCCCCAGGTGTTCCTTGGCTGTGGCCGCATCATACCAACCCCTGCGTCCATCCTCACATAGCCATCTTCTCCCTGCATCTGTCTTTGTGTCCAAATTCCCCTTTTATATAAGTATACCAATCATACTGGATTGGAGGCCACCCTAATGACCTCACCGTAAGTTGATTACATCTGCAAAGACCCTACTTCCAAAGAAGGTCATATTCTGAGATACTAGGTCAATACTAAGGTATCCTGGGTTAGGAATTTAACATACCTTAAATTGGGGGAGCGGGATACAATTCAACTCATAACACCCACCTATGAGGGAGTGATAACCTCAAGGTCCTACAAGGTCCTGGTCATAGCAACATTCAGTTTCATTTCCTAGATTATCCTCAGCCAGGTGGAAGCACAGACTCAAATACCGTGAAGGAGTCTATGACATCAAAGATCAACAGTGCTGTGCTTCTCTTGCGGGCTCCCTCTGCTTCAGACCTCCTCTCCCCAACTCTTTGCTCAACTCCTCCAAGGAGCTCAAGCACCTGACCCGAGGGAGCCTTCCCTGACCTCCCAGACCAGGTCAAAACCCCCTACTTCAGGATCTCTGCACACCATCTCTCTCTCCCTCATCGCCCTCATCACTGTTGCAATTTTCCATTTGTTTTGGGATTATCTGATAGGTGTCTCTCTCCGCTATCCGACCGCGAGCACCTCCCTTCTTTGCTCACGGCTGTCTTCCTGACTCTTAGCACAGCTCCCGGCTCTCAGGGGGGGCTCAGACCTTAGTCCTCTGTCCTTGGAAAGAAAACTCAGCTAACCAGTTTATCTTCAGCCCCAAGCAGCCTGGTTAGTTGAGGGCAGTCATTAGCCTTGTGACTTAAGCCTTCCACCTTCACAGGCTGGGCCCAGACTGCCTCCCCTCTCCAGCCCAGTCCATGGCTGGCAATCGCTGAGAACGAAAGGGCTCTCACCCAGCGCTACCCCCTCAACTCCACAGCTCCCGGCACCCTGCATCCAGCCCTCATCAGTGTGGGAAACAAATGTCTTCACTCCCCAGTAGACACAAGAGGCGACATTGGCACTAGGGTTTCCCAGGGCCCTAAGGGGTGTTTCCACTTCACACCTTCCTCGGCGGCTGCCAGCCACACACAGTCTCCTCAAAGCCACTACTTTCTGAGGATTTAATTTCGTGCTTTTAACACCCTGCTCAACCCTGAACACCACACACACCTATATGCTTCTGAAATTCTCCAGGACCATCGAAAACACGGCAGGTTTCCTTGAGATCCGTTTTAAACAGTCACCATGGCTAAAGCAAGCTTGGCCCGTGTATTGATGAGGACAGCAGAGCTACGCCTATAGTGACCCAGCACCGGGACTGGTCCTTCAGCCCCCATCAGCAGCCCCTCAACCTGAGGAGCTCTGTGTGGTACCACGCAGGAAGGCCATGTGGCCATTCCTTCACTCTCACTTTGTAACTCGTATCGCATTCAGTCCCTCAGACAACCTTTACTGAGTTCTTACAGTGTCAACGGAACAATTTAAGACAACGGGACTGATAGAGGGAAAGAAAAAAAACAGAGGTCCATTTTGTCCCCACCTTAGAGACGCTGGAGAGAGAGACAGGGAATCAGATAATGAGAAGACAGTGAGGTGAATGCCCCAACAGAGTTAAGTGCAAAAGGGCTACAGGGGGTGAGTTCTGGGGCTTCGGGGAAGCCCCTCCTCTGCCTGCAAAGGCCAGTAAGACAGGGAGGAGGGTGGGAGGGGGTGGGGGGCGTAGGGCAAAGCTTCCAAGCAGAGGCAAAGAATAAGATGTTATGGCAACAGCAAACCACACCACTTGCCTGTGGTGTAGGGTATCCAGTAAAAATAGAAATAGATGAAGCTAAAAAGATAAAACTGGGGGCAGTTCATAAAGGGTCTTATGATTAGCTGACAAGGCATAATTTGTTACCACTCCCTGGACAATACGTAAATCTTAACCTAAGACTGATGGTGAATTTTGAAGGTCACGGATGTTCATTCTCTCAAAAGGGGTGTCAGCACCTATTGCCTCTCTATATGATGCCTGTTCGGTTCACCTCTACATGCACAACCAGATCCGAAGAAACCCAGAGGACTCCAGGCCGCACGGCTGCCCTTGGTCGCCCTCGGGGGCTTCCTCAGATTCGTGGGTTTTCCAGATGGATTCCTAAGCTCCGTGCATTTGCAATCATGCCCAGATACAAGAATTTGGATTTGAAAGATGGAATCTCATCCTTGTTGTTTCCTGCTCACATTGCCGACCTCTCTCCCCTCCTCTTCCGCTCTTTCCTCTTCCCTTCTCTCTTCCTCTATAATATTTTTTTTTTTCCTGTGCTCACTGCTGTTTGCAACAGCTGCTGAATTTCACATATCTGGGAAGTCCATTAACGTGCTGTTTACTCGAGCACCGCATCGTTAGCAGAGATGTCGGGCAAAATCAAGGCTGTCACCTCCCCCACCCTCCCCCCAGGGAGCCATAGCCCCACGCTGACTGGGGGGGAGGGGGGGGACACTCCCCCCAAACAGCCCCTTCCTTCACTCCCAGCCCCCAACTGGAGATTTCTGTTTTATATCAAGCCAGATTACATTAACTTTACTAAAATAAGATTCGAAATACAATTTGGGATTCTGGTAGAAAAAAGATTCCATCAAATTCACCTACCGGTAATCTGGGCACTTTAATGTACATCTATGAAGTAGATAATCACACACAAAATCCTATTTTAACCTCTTGTCCAGAAGCTCGTCCACAAAATGAGTGGGGACTGTTCACATTTGTACGTGGCACCCAATGGAGCATGTGTGGAAGATAAAGCTAGCACAGGCTTGACGTCCACACCAATCGCAGATGCCTGGAAACTGAAAATAAGTCTACAGGGAGATGACACACGCTCACAGCTCTTTGGAAACTGGTCTCTTTCTTCTGTCAAAAGGCTGCACTCCATTCACACTGGCTGAGAATGAAGTCCTCAAGAGTTTTAATGTTCTGAGTTTCTTTCAAGGTAGAAAGCGAATCCACACACAATTGAAGAAACTGGGGACAAAGTTTACCTGCCTGCAGGAATATCTGGGTGCTGGTTCATCCACAAAAACCTCGCTGGGAATTGGGGTGGTGAGCTGGGCTGGTCTGGAAATTCATTCAGCTTTAAAATGGGAGCCTCAAGGAAAGGGCAGGGCTTAGAAACAGGAAGCTCCTTCCGGCCAGCTCCTGGGAATGGAGGTAGGTGAGGTCCTTGGGCCTCCAGGTGAAGCTGGCACCTGCAGGAAGCCACCTAAGGCATGAGGTAACCAGGGCCAGAGTGAAAACAGGGGGCTGGAGGTGTCCTGTACATGTGCCAACCAGTCCACACGGAGTAAAGAGCAGAAGCCTGTTCTATGTTGGACCCCAATTTCTTCACTTTCGGGGGGAGGTTCTGGTTGCCATTCCCACTCTGGTTTTGTTTTGTTTTGTCTGTTTGCTTTGGTTATTTCATTTTGTTTTTGACAGTAAAAGTCCTCATCTGTTCTGGTTAAACGAAGAAGAAAATGGGTTTACACCCATATTTTGGCCCAAACCAGTAGAGAAGCAGAACACCATTAGGAGGCAGAGAGGGCGACAATGTGAGCCAGACCAGAGTTTCCCGAAGCTCAAAAAAAAAGAAAAAAATCCTCAGGACCAGAGCCAAGCAGAATGTGGGCAGCCAGGAGGACGGGGCAAGGCCAGGGGTGACATTCCCCTCTCCACCTCCCAGGCCTTCCCAGGCAGAGCACTGGCTTTGCAAGGAGGAAGTGATCCTTGTCATCTTCACCAGAGCATTTCATTTTATATGGAGGCGTCTTCCTGAGTATTAGAGTGAAATCCACCTTTCATCTCAGGGGATAATCCCCAGTATCACCATGGGCATGAATGGAAGAGCGGTCATAAAAGGACTTGCCTTCAGCTCTGTACCAAACATGGCCCTTTTTGGCAGGTACAGAAGCCAAGGGGGAAAGGACGTTCAGAATAAAAAAGGAAGTGGGGTTCAGGGTTCCAGGGGGAGAACAGGAGATCTGTGTCTAGGGAGCTGTGGTCACATGACCAAGCCGTGTCCTGAGCAATCGCTGCCTGGTCGTCCTTACCTGCACAGGTAAGGGCATTAGAGCTCTTCAAGTTCTGTGATGAGTCTAGAAATGTAATGAGAGGTCTGATGCTGGAACATCACACACAGACCATGTGGAACAATCTGACAGTCAGCATTCTCTGCTTCCTGCGAGAAGATTCTAGCTGGGTGGGAAAACTGAGATCCAAGTTCTCAGGTCTGCACTCATCCCACCATCTTGGCAGCTCCCTGTCACACCTTTTGCTTATTCCAGACAAGGC